>NW_025335761.1:56051459-56136103 GCF_004798865.1 Varanus komodoensis
AGAATTGAGGCCTTTGAATTGTGGTGCTGGAGGAGACTCCTGCGAGTCCCTTGGACCGCAAGGCGATCAAACCGGTCAGTCCTAGAGGAGATCAACCCTGACTGCTCTTTAGAAGGCCAGATACTGAAGGTGAAACTCAAATACTTTGGCCACCTAATGAGAAGGAAGGACTCCCTGGAGAAGAGCCTGATGCTGGGAACAATAGATGGCAAAAGGAGAAGGGAACAGCAGAGGATGAGGTGGCTGGATGGAGTCACTGGGGCAGTGGGTGTGAGCTTGGGTGGACTCGGGGGGATGGTGGAGGACGGAAGGCCTGGAGGAATGTTGTCCATGGGGTTGTGATGGGTCAGGCACAACTTTGCGACTAAAACAAACACAATCCATATACCTGATATTTTTTTAAATCTAGATGACCCTTTTGGGGAGGGGGAGGAAAGAAGACTGGGATGTGAACAGGATTGGGCATAAATCCCTCAGCAGACCCAATTTCTCTCTGGCAGCTTGGTTCCTGCAGCACCATCTGTGAGAGGGGTGGGCCAGGGACAGCCTTCAGAGTGCAAGCTCCAAGAAGATACTGGGTGGCCAGAGAATCATGCCCTTAATGCTTTTAATTGTCTGCATTTTGCTTTGTTACTTTAAATTGTTGTGCTTGCCTTGATGGCTTTGGAGAGAATGAGGCCATGCATAAATGCCAATGACAACTAAAGAAAATATTGCTTAGATTGAACATGTTTGCTACCACCAAAGGCTATCCCAGAGAAGTTAGCCCTGACTCCCCTTTCCCCTCTGAAGGTCTTATTTTTACATTTTAAAAAATGAGATGCAATGTGCAAATCACAGACAACATGTTGTCAGAGATGGGACAAAGCAGCTAGTTGCAGTATATAACTGAATGACTCATGTTGACGGCCAATGGTGTGGAAATACCCTAAATCCTTGGGATGCTATTGGGCTCAATAGATCTCTGCTGATTTACACCAGCCAATAATCTGTCGCCTTTTCTGTCTCAATAGTTTCTGTACTACAGCCATAGACATGTACACTAATCGCATCGAATGGATGACCTGCCAATTAACTGCATGTACTCTCTTTTATGTGTGACATATTGTACCCCGCATTGATTTTTAATCTGCCCAGGCTAGCATTTGTCATGCTGGCTGAGAAGTGTTAGGTGAGAAATGGCCTCTTCATTTTTCCTGACAATTATTACCACTGAGCTGGTATTCATGGCCTTTATGCTTTAAAACTACATGAAAAGGGAGAGGGGGGAGAGAAAGGGAGGAATTTCACCTGGAAAAGGCTGGAAAGTGGCAGTCACCACTGGAGTTAATGTTCAGGGTATTTTCGCACTGTTTCAACATTGTTTGGTACTACAGGGGGCTGGTAACATGACTGAAAATGGGCTCAGCGATAGAGTATGTTTGCATTAAACCAAGTCTTCAATCCTGAGCCACTCCAATTGAAGAAACTCAGGTTCTAAGCCTTGGAAAGGTATTAGATGATTGTGCAACAACTGTTAAGAAGCCACAGTGGGCTGGTTGTTCTGTGAACCACCCACCAAGTGCCCAACAACTGGGATCTCCGTGGGTTGCTTGCCCCCTCATTTACCCTCCCTCTGCCTCAGTCCTCCTGCAGGTGTCCCTGGGGACCCCATGGCAGGACCCTCTAATCTCCCCACTCCCTGCTACAGTCCCCAGGCATATTCAGCATCCTCTGACTTCCCCTCTTCCCCCCTTTTTTGAGATTGCAAAAACCAGTTCGATAGTCATACAGCCATTGACAGCTCCTCCAAAGAGCCCATGGGGCACCTTGGAGGGGCTGCCATTGGCTGGCAGGTCTTTTGTGTGTGTGCAAACCATGTGTGCAAACAGGTTCTTGTTGTTGTTGTTAATTATACTGGCACAGCTGGGGAGATCTGCAGATGCCCAAATAAAACCAAGGTGCAACAGATACCAGCCTGGACATGGCCCCCAAAATGCTCTGAACGGGGGACTCCTCTTTGCTTTTGCCAGGTAATTGCCAAAAAGGGAGCTGCGAAGGGAAAGAAAAGGAGCAAGGGATCTTTGTCCGCAAAAGGCAGGAGGGGCAATTTACCCCTCCTCTACACCTTTTTTCCTCTGCTGGTACTCAGGCTGATGCACATTTTGCACTTTTCCTTGAGACTGTAGCTGCTCAGAAAAGTGCAAAAACACCCCATTTTCCTGGGAATGAGCACTCTTTTTGATGAGTACTGCTAGATATTCCCCTGCGCCATATTGCAGGATTTGCACTCTGCTAACCCATTCTTATTTCTTCTGTACTCTGGCAACCCCCTTTTATGAAATGCTGCAGTGGATAAGGATCCCCACAGATCAGGGGTCATTGGCTTCCTCTGGGTAAACCTACGGTCTCTTTTCCCCACTGCACCCAATTCAGTGTGTGCTGAATGATGGCCACTGCAGATATGTTACTCATGGACTAGATCACATCCTTGGGTTATTAATTTTCTAAATAGCAGGGAAAGAAATGAACCATTACATTTCTCCTCTTCCTCCTCCTCCTCCTCCTCCTCCTCCTTTGCCCACAGAATCACAAATATACATGTATGTCTTTTGGCAAACATCTGATAATGTCAAAGAAAAAGAACATGTCTAGAAAAGCAACAAGACATGAGACATTGAGGAATCATCTGACTTTCCAAAAGCCCCTGAGCATATTGATTGAATAACCAACAGAGCTACCCAATTTCCCATTGATTACCAATAATCCAGTACAGCAACACCGGCTGATGCATATGAAATGTCTAGATCAGATGATGTCCTGGCTAACACGGGAGTTGTGGACAGAATGGACAAGATTAGCTTGGTGATAGCATGTATTTTCTCAGCAGTTGACTTAGAAGGAACGCAAACAACTTTTCTGGCTGAAGTTACAGTACCATAGGGTGTAAGATCAGCCTTGAAGGTGAACAGCAATGCATTATCTTATTGAGACTCAATCTATTTTTGGGTGATCAAAACTGTTTCAAAAGAGGAACTGCTTAAAGGTAGGGATGTGCAAATCAGCAAAAGTCAAGCTTGGTGAAGTTTTCCTAGTTCCATCTGGAAGCTTGTTTCATTCTCAAGTATTGTGGGGCTTTTCCCACATGAAAATGTATATGGCTCTTTACTTTTGTGCAGGTTTCCCCACATGTATGCATCTACTGTGTGCATCTTTGAAATGTATGCATCCTTCTCCTTCGATCAAAACATATTTGTGTGTCTTTTAAAATACACACACTCATGCACACACACATTTCCCATGTGCATTTTTCAAATGTACGCATGCTGCCAAATGCATCATTTTTGATTCAGGAACCACTCTGCAAGCTTGGAAAAGTGCAAACTTTAACCACACATTGTGCCCAAGTCTCTCTTGAACCGAATGCTGATTTTTTTTTCTTTCTTAATTGCTACTTAAACGACTTTGTACCATGCCACTACATCTTTTTAAAGTAAATTTTATTATTATTTTCTACAAACTAAAAAAAAGAAACTAAAACACATCAATCATAGAAACATCAGACCTACTGGGTCAGCCCCCTATTTTATTTTATTTTATTTTATTTTATTTTATTTTATTTTATTTTTATAACAATCCGTAAACATATTCAGATCTATGCATAGTCCTGTTTCTCTAGCCAATAATAAAAAGAGTTCCAAGTTTAATAGAAGTATGCATCCTCTTTCTCCTTCAGAGACAAAGTCAGTCTGTCCATTTCAGCACAATCCAGAATCTTTTTTAAAATCAATTCATCAGTGGGTGGTTCTTCACTCCTCCAATGTTGGGCAAATACAATCCTTGCCGTAGTAATTACATGTAGAATCAAATACATTGCTTGTTTATCAACATCATCAGGTACAATACCTAGTAAAAATACTTCAGGATTAAATATTAAAGATTTTCGTAACATTTCTTCAAGCCATTTATGCATTTTAGCCCAATATTTTTTTGCCTTATCCCAAGTCCACCGCATATGATAAAAGGTACCCGGTTTATGTTTGCATTTCCAACATTCATTTGACGTATTTGGAAACACATGCCACTACCTTTTTATTCTCTTGGCAGGAAGTAGACCGTCATGTGGCTTCCTTCATTTTGTTGCCTCCATGCTAAGGAAAGTGCCTTCTTTCTACCACTCTCCCCAGCCAGATCCATCATTACTTCAAAGAGAAGTTAGTTACTCTGAGAAGACACAGGGGTTGCTTTACTGTGCTGCCCTTTCAAGAACTCATCTGGTATCCTAGAGTAGGACAGTGTATGAACTGGGGAATTTCCCGGTTCTTAATTTACCAAATTCTAAAACTATGGAATTTGCTGCCATGGGACGTGGTGATGGCCACCAATTTGGATGGCTTTAAAAGTGGATCGGACAGATTCATGGAGGAGGAGGAGGATGCTCTCAGTGGCTCCTAGGCTTGCTGTCTATGGGCTACCTCCTGTTCCAGAGGTTGCATGCCAGCATGCACCAGTTGCTGAAGAGCTTGGCCAGGTGGATGTCTTGCACTCATCCTGCTTGAAGGATCCTGTGGGCAGCTGGTTTACAACCCTGTGTATTGAGTACTGGACAGGATAGACCTTTGGTTTGATCCAGCTTGGCTTTCCTTATGTTCTTCTGGTTTTGATAGTTTCCCTTTCAAATCCAAAACTGATTTAGAGGAGGCATGGGGTGGGGCAAGGAGGACTCAGAAGTTCCATTCCTCAAGTGGCCTCCATCCCCTGGTTCTAAATCTAACCCTGCATGGTCCATCACCATCTAGCACACCAGCTATCAAAATATTCTGTGGTTTTTGCATTGTAAGACTTGTATTGTCTTTCTGGCAAAGGTGTTTGTTTGAGCCCCATGGAAAAGGTAAACATTCTGCATACATCAAATATGAATGCCCACATCGTATTTTTCCTCTTTTTCTTTTTTAAACAGAGAAAAGCTCTTTAAAACAATGATAGATGGGCTGTTTGCTTTCAACCACAAAGCAATGCAGAATCAAAACATCAGTTACCTGAATCAATTTTTCAGCCTGCTCTTGACACCAGCTTTTCAAACGATCTATTAGCATCTTTTTATTAGCATGTCGAATGCAATCCTTCATGTGGCTGGAGAAATTGTTTTCTGGAGGAAAAAACCAAAATGTGCAAACGACCACTTTGCTACATGTAAATGAAGTGCTAATTGCTCTTTGCAAACAATATTTATGCAAATGCACACTTCCACTACTGGCTAGGCTGATGGAGGAAAGATGTATGTGGCTCGTGCTTCCAAAGTCCAAGAGCAGAGCAGTTTGTAGGAAGTCTTTAAGGTGATTGCTAGCAGTTGCAGTCTGGTCATACATATTATTTTCCATGAAATATGATTCACAGATTCGGGGGGAGGTATTGATTGCATTTTTATCCCACCTACCTTTCACAAATTTTAGAAGGGCTGCTAATTAAAACACTGCCCAAAAAGAATGAGCAACACTGCTTTAGTTCATCTTGTTTCTTGGGGGTCTGAATTCCCCGGACTCCTACTCTGTTGTGTAATTTGCACATAAGAGGATATACAGCCTAGTGCTTCCAGGACATTGTCAAAAACTGCCTACTTGAAGAAGTCTCCAAATAGTAGCTTCCCAATTGTTACAATTTTCTTTCTATAATCTTTCCTTTCCAAAAGCATGCCTGGGGTCAAGAAAGCCCCCTTGATTTTGCATAGGAATGGTTTTGTGGGGTTCTTTTATATTGCAAATGAAAGGCACCCAACAAAGGGACCAAATTGGGTTAAGTACACAGAAAAGGGTTGGACAAAGTCCTGGAGGAAGAGGGCATTAGTCTTGAATATATGCTACCTCCATTATTAGAGCAGAGATGCCTATGTGCCCCAGCTGCTGGGGCACATGGGCAGAAGGGTCTTGTGCACTCGATCCTGCTTCTGCATCTCCCACAGACTGCTGGTTTGCCCTTGTGCCACAGAATGCTGGACTAAACGGGCCCTGACCAAGTCCAGCAGGGCTCTTCTCATCTGCTTACAATGGGCCCGTTTTATATGATCAACCTGAAACACATTCAATTTTCCTGACTTCCCCAAAGGCCCCAAAGAACCTCAGACCACATGCTCTACCATTTCATTTTTTTTAAACAACTTTTATTATTTTCTCTGTAAATCCAAAACTAAAAACAACAACAATTATTCAGGACATCAGATATACTGGATCAACATCTTGCTCTTTTTTTCTTTTCTTTTTTATACTTAAGAACTATACTCAATTCTATGCATAGTCCCGTTTCTCTAACCAATGATAAAAAATATTCCAAGTTTGAAAGAAGTACGTATCTTCCTTCTCCTTCAAAGACAAAGTCAATCTGTCCATCTCCGCACAGTCCAAGATAGTTTTTAAAATCAACTCTTCATTAGGTGGCTCTTCACTTCTCCAATGTTGAGCAAATGCTATCCTCGCTGCAGTAGTTTTATGTAAAGTCAAATATATAATTTGTTTATCAAGATTATCAGGAACAATACCTAATAAAAAGACTTCATGTATAAAAGTTAACGGTTTATGCAACATTTCCTCAAGCCACTTGTGTATTTTAATACATGTCCACCACAAATGATAGAAAGCACCAGGTTTGTGTTTACATTTCCAACATCTATTTGACATATTTGGAAACATTTTTGCTATGCTCTACCCATCCCTAACAGGTGCTTCTGTAGGAATACAATTTTAAGGATTTCTTGGTCAGGATCCAGGTTTTCAGGGACAAACCAGAGATCCCAAACTGCTGCTGAATGATGCAGAAGAGGAACTGGTGGCCTTCCTTCCATCATTTCTCCTTCCAGGCCTTTCATATGCCCCGCCCCACTAATGGCGAAGGACACCTGAAATCCTGCTCTCTTGGAGCAGGATGGAGCAGAGGAAGAAGAGGACTCTGGAGGAGCAGCTGGATGGAGCCCTGATGCCTGGCCTGCTGATTTAAGAACCAAACTGACCCTGATGCCTTTGTCCACCATTGCAGCCTAGATTTTTTTATTCTGATCTTATCACCATTTGTGTTACTAGTATTCTCATGGTGTATTTCCGTTATATATTCAAGTGCATGCAGCCTTCATGGGATTGTAACTTTTCCAGCTGGAAGTAGCCAAAGGTGGTGTGGGCCAGAGGGGTGTCCCTGGGACACCCCATTGGGAAGGAGCAGCAGTTCGTGTTGCAACAATTATATTTTCCCTTCTCCACACCTCTTATCGAATGCTTTAAAACATCTGGACTTGCTGCTTCCACTGCGACACTCCTGCGTGTGCACTACACAATGTAAAAACAAGATGGGGAAATGCAGTCCTCAATGGGGTGGAATTGTACAATTTTAGGGGTGGGGGCCTTCACACATGGCCAAGTTACTTGACCCGTTTCTTGTGCAGTTGATATCATATGGCTTTGCAGGGAGCCAAATTGGTGGCCATCCCAACTTCCTGTGGCAGTGAATTCCACAGTTCCAATGGAATTGGACGACCTTCGTCCTTGACCGTACCATTGCAGCCTGCTAACCTGAGCACAAAAGACCCCAGGTGTGGAAGCACTACCCACCTGTGTATCCGCAGGTTGCAGCTTCTCAGACCTTCTAAAAGCATCTCTTGGAAGGCTGGCCCTGCTTTTGTTCTGTGTGCGAGGAAATGCACCCAAGTGATTCCATGAGCACAATGCACTTGCACATTGATATCCCCATAATGGATATGGGGATATGCCTCTGGCAGCCCCAGTCATGGCAGTGAGATGGGTATGAAACGGCTCTGAGCAGGTACTCCAGGCTTGGTCTCGCGTAGTTGCTTTTCTGAGGGTCTTGGACACTTGCTTGCTCTTCCCTGAATTTGCTCAGCTGCGTTTTGAGGCGCAGGGGTGTCACTCTGCTCCCAAGAGATCTTGGTCCTCTTTCCTTTGCAAATCCTCCAGCAATTTCCATCCCTGGCTGGAGAAAGTGACGTGCGAAGCATGCCCAACATTG
This sequence comes from Varanus komodoensis, assembly GCF_004798865.1. Lineage (NCBI taxonomy): Eukaryota > Metazoa > Chordata > Lepidosauria > Squamata > Varanidae > Varanus > Varanus komodoensis. Next base: position 56,059,446 of record NW_025335761.1, read on the forward strand.
TCATATATCCTGCCTGAACCTTGTGGGTTTCATGACTATCACGGACATGCTGTGGAAATGCTTTGTGCACCAATGGGACACAGGGCCAAATCCTGCCCTTCCCAGCGACAGTGATACTTGGTGCCCTTCCCTGCAGCGGTGTGATTCATCTCCCTGTCTAGCCATACCAGCTCTGCTTTTAGGAGTGCCAAAGAACTGCTAAACTGGGATGGAATGGAAATAGACAATCTGCCCAGCTGTTGTTTGAAGGCAGTTTTTAATTTAAGAAATATGGCAAAAATGTTTAGAAATGGGCATTTTGAGAGACGAAAACACCTTTAATATGTATTTTCATACATATTTAATGGTGGATTCTATATGTGTCCTGTGGAAGTGGGCCAGATAAGAAGATGCTCTTGCAATTGGGATTTAGTGCTCATTAACACTCAGCTTTGTGTAATAAAAACAACTGCTCTTAAGGAACATTGTCCATCAAGTGTGGTTTGGCACATGTTGCCAAAGAGACTGTCACAAACAATCTTTAGGATCCTTAAAGTTGGACCATAAGGAAGGCTGAGTGCCAAAGAATTGAGGCCTGTGAATTGTGGTGCTGGAGGAGACTCCCGCGAGTCCCTTGGACTTCAGCCCTAGAGGAGATCAACCCTGGCTGCTCTTGAGAAGGCCAGATCCTGAAGATGAAACTCAAATACTTTGGCCACCTAACGAGAAGGAAGGACTCCCTGGAGAAGAGCCTGATGCTGGGAACGACTGACAGCAAAAGGAGAAGGGGACAGCAGAGAATGAGGTGGCTAGAAGGAGTCACAGGAGGAGTGGGTGTGAGCTTGTGTGGACAAGGGATGGTGGAGGACGGAAGGCCTGGAGGAATGTTGTCCATGGGGTCGCGATGTGTTGGGCATGATGGTTTGCGACTAACAACAACTATTTCCAGCATTTTAAAAAGTTGCAGCTCTGAGTGTGTGTGCAAAACAGAAGACAATTGCAAGCTTCAAACAGGGCCTTTACCTAATGTTAAAGACATCTTGTTACAACAATGGAGCAAGGTGAAAAGAAAGCAAGAACAAAAAGACGAAAATGAAAGCAAAGCCACCACTCTCAGCTCTCTGCATGCATTGACAATTTAGAGACAATCCTATGCATATTTAAGCCGAAAAGGTCATGCAATGCTCAGCGTACTCCAGCCAGCATGCGAAGCACTCAGCCTTAAATGGCTTTCCAATCAGTTATTTTGCTCTCCCAGCAGTGGGTTTTATGCAATGGTGTAGTGTCAGGGTGGCTGATGACCTCATGCAAAAGACTGAGTTGTAGAAACATTGCATACGCTGATTTATATATAGATGCACACTGCAAAATAACGATTAGACTTTAAACACAGTTATGATTCATCAAAGTTATGATTTGGACATGCACATGGTAGGCATGTCATGAGCAGAGCTGGCTGGAGCCAGGGAGTCAGACTAGATGGCCCAGGAGACCCCTTCTGACTTGTTCTATTTCTATGTTTCTATTTCACTGCAGTGACCAGATGACCTGAAGGGCTGGTCAGTCTGAGGACAAGATGCTGACGGGCTCCTTCAGGTCACCAGAGTCTATTCCTTCTCATGTTTCCATAACCTGGACAACCCTTCAAAAACAGGCTGCCTCCAAAAGAGATACCTGTCCTCTGTAAAGAGGCCACCCAGCCACACTCTGCAGAGGAAAATGAGAAGTGCAGATGCTCACCATGATGGCCACAATCCCAAGGAGGATCCAAAATTTTAGGCACCTGTGATTATTCATAACAACAAGCCACCAGTATGAAAAATGGAGTTCCCAGAATTTGCCATGATGGACGCTTGCCTCGAAATCCCAAAACAAGCATACCTGGCAACAAAAGGGTGGGTTATACATCTGGAGGAGACAAGCTTTCCCTGATGTGATGCCTTCCAGAGATTGGGGATGATGGACTACAACTTCCATCATCCCCAATCAGCATGGGCCATAGTCAGAGGTGATGGGAGTTGCAGTCAAAAATGTCCAGATGGTGCTTCAGTAGGGAAGGTGGACAGGAGCCATTGGCAAGAAATTGCCGACAGAGTGAATACATGCCAGCCAAACGGCTGCTCAGGTTGATGGCCCAATACTAGACTTTGCAACAATAGGCGAGCCATTCGCTGAGTTTTCACTGGACTTGGGCTGGGTTGTCTCTGCATAGCAAGGGTGTTGAACTGGCCAGGTCAGAGTCTGGGAAGCTCTGGGAACTGCATTCCTGTGGTGGGCAGGGCGGAAGGCAGAGTGGAGGCAAGGCAACGGGCAGGTGCCAAAATACTGAAACTCCTCTCATATTTGAGCGTACGACCAACAAGCAAACCTGAAAGAAGCCATCCGACCTTTTGCAATGGGGCCAAACCCATGCAAGAGCCAAACACCACCGACCAGTTGACTGTCCGGGGAAAGTGGCCGACCAGGGAAGGAGTGTGGCATCCACGGAACCCTGGGTTGCTCTACTGGGGCAAATTTGGCCCTCTGGCCTGCGCTGTGACACCAGCACCCAGCTGGTGAGGAGCAAACCTGAACTATGACCCTGCCCTCAGGCCAGAAGAATCCCATGGATACAATCCTGGACACGTTTAGACAGAAGCTGGCTAGTGAATGCTAGCAGTTGCATAAATGTGCAAATGATCGATCCTGATTCTGCGCAGGTCATGGGGGACGGTGGTGGAACCAGCATCGGAAGCTGGTACTAGCAAAGCCTGGCCTTGAAGTCCCCATTGAGTTTGCTCCTCTGGGAAGCTCAAAGATTCTGCAGTCCTGAGGCAAACCCTTTTGCTATGCTCAGCCTCATAACACCCCAGCCGAAAGGTCAGCCTCACCAAGAGCAGGGGCCTTACTTCTGAGTAAGCACACACTAGGTTATACTGCAGAATAGTGCTCCAGCCTCCACCAAGGGAGAGATATTTTAAAAACATTCCCTTTGAAAAATTCCAGATTCATGTTTTCTTCCATGGCAGCACGCTAGTTAACTCATGTCTGGTGTGTCCCCTTGCCCACAACTGCTCATCCAAGATGTTTTCCACATGTAATGTTTAAAAAAACAGCTGCAGAACTCTCAAGAGTGATTCATGTTTCAAGTGAAACAGTCTCTTTAATTATCCTCACATTCAGCGGCTTCCACGTTCTCCTGTGAACCCTTTAATTTTTTGTTTCCAACCCATCAAACACAGATTAAGTGAATTCTGTAGGTTCGTTACCTCCAGCTTTTATCTAATCTATGCTTCTGAAGCTTGGGTAGTTTGAAATATTGTTCCTGTAGAATATGGTTGTTGCTTTCCATTCCGAAGGTCTTCTTGGAGATCAGCCATGGGGAAAGCCTGCAGGTGTCGGTCGTGTCAAGCCACCCCCACCACCCCCAGGACCACATCGATCGCCTTCAAATTGACTACTTCAGAACAGGCTGCTCTCCACAGTTCCCCTGTGCCACCTCTTCTAGCACTTCTTCCAAAAGCTGTTATTTTGTACCCCTGTGATGAAGTTTAAAAGGAAGGTGACATTTTGTCTCCCACATTTCTCCAGGGTCTCGATGCAGATTTTATTTTATTTTATTTGGGTATTTTTTTACCCCATCCAATACATTGCAGGTCTCTGGATGGCTTACATCAAAATCCAATAAATACATATACATCCAAATAAATAATCCACGACTGAGCATAAAACAGTTAAAATATTAAACATTGACATTACAGAAAAATAAAAAGGTCTTGACCTGGCACTGAAAAGCATATAACATCGGCACCAGGCAGACCTCTCTGGGGAGTGCATTCCATAGGCAGGGCACCACCACAGAGAAGGCCCTGCTCCGAGTATGTTCTCTCCTAACCTCTTTCAAGGAGGGTTCCCAGAGCAGAGCCTCTGCTGCCAATCTTAGGGGGCAGGTGGGCGTGCAGGGATCATAACTAGTCATTGATTTTCCCTCTGGCTCAACCAGCATGTGGAATCTCAGGTCTGGGTAGGGATGTGGAGGAATCTGCTTTTGAAGGGAATCACCTTCCCTGAGCTCAGCTCCCTAGACTTTGGTCCACCTTGTCACAGCCCTGAGTTGTGTTCCCAGGGTGTGTGCCAGGAATGGAGCTCCACTCACAACACCCCACATCGGCACCTTAGTTTATGCCACCTGCACCTGACATGGAAGAAGGATGCCAGCTGCACAACCATCATTTTGTGAGGATTCACAGACTTCCTCTCAGCTTTCCTCACTTTTAAGATGGACCAAGCATGAAAAGAAGCTGTGAATGCTAAAGAAGCAGATGCCACTAGGTTTTATCCCAACCCTAGGCCAAATCCAGCACCCCAGATTTCTCCTGAAGGCCCAGCTCAGTCCACAACTGCAAGACTTTCCATTTTCTTCATTTCTCTAATAGCTTCCTTAACACTGTTCATGGACTTCCTGCTACATTTCCCTCCTTGTGGTATGAGTAGTCTGAACTTCTACTTTTGTGGTTTTGAGAATTCCCCAAGCATTTTAAAAGGTTAAGCCTTTTCAAATTCCTTCTTACCAGTTCATGCATTATAGAAAAGTTTGCTCTCTTGAAGTTAAATATGACTGTGCTGGACCTCCTTTGCAATCTTCCACATGAATGTAGATTAAATCTGATGCTCATTGCTTCTGTTTGATTGAACAGCATGTCCAGCAGGTCCAGGGCAACTCCCTAGGATTAAACATACAATTGCTCCCCTCTGATTGGTTCCATGGATACCTGTTCTGGGGTGCATTTAGGACATCAAGAAATTTAACTTCTTTACCAGAACTGGAACATACACTTCTCCAACCAGTGTGGGGGTAGCTGAAGTTAGGCTTCGGATGAACCCCGTCAGAATCCATCCCTCCAAGCTTCCGCTGGATTCCTCTTGTGCTCAGCCTGGTCCTCCAAAGCAAGCTGAGAGAAAGCCTGCAGATGTTGGTTGACGCCTGGATGTGCAACTGGCCATCTTCCTGCTCACCAGCTGCAGCATCCCAAAACGTGGCTGCAGCTGGCATGAGAGACGGAGGCTGCCCAGGCAGAATTTCTGGGCCCTCCTTTCCTGATGAGCTCCTCATGACCAGCCTTCCGCACCCGTTGCAGCCACTCAGACGTGGGGCAAAATTCTTGGCGAGATTGGGCGTGCTCACCAGGAACTTGAACTCCTTGCAAATGCAAAGCGGACCCGAGTCCAGGGAGCCGAGCCCAGAGAATTCCCACCCCCCCAGATGGATTCCTCACACGTCCCCAGTCAAAGTCGCCCATCATCACAGTGTTTCTCATGTGGAGGCTTCCAGATTTCATTTTCCATCTCAATATCACCCTGAGTAGTCCGGCCTGGAGGGCCAATGCCATGTTCCGAGGACTAAATTAGCCTTAATTGTCACACAAAGCACCTCTGGGAAGGTGTCTGCTGCCTTTAGATTTTCAAGACGGATGGATTCCATCCCTCCTCGGCACACACACAGCTCCTCCTCCAGTACGCCCTCTGTCGCTCTTCCTATAGCAGGTTTATCCAGAGCTGCCTCTACCCACTAATTCTCTACCTTGCTGCTGTGTCCCTGAATTTGTCACCCGTTAGTGGAAATATGCTCATGAGAACACATTGCTCCAGTCTTATTCCAACTACACTGGCTGCCAATTGAAGTCTGGTCCTGATTCAGAGTGCTAGTACTGACATCCAAAGCCCTAAATGGGTTATCTGAAGGACTGATGCCTCCCATATATTCCTTCCCAGAACCTGAGGTCATCTTCAGGGAGTCATTGTCTGGGAGCCCCTTCCAAAGAAAGTGAGCTGGGTGGCTACCGGGGGGGGGGGGGGGTCTTTTCGGTTGTGACACCATGGTTTGGGAACAAGTTCCACAAAGAGAACTTGGATCCTCTTTTTTTGGCATCAGGTAGAGACCTTTCTATTTTCCCAACATTTTAGCAGTGTAACTTTTAAGCTTTGTTTCTATGCATTCCATTTTATTTATAAGCTTCTATGCTTCTGTGCTGAATAATGGCAATTGTTATTGCAGTTATGGTCTTGTTCTTTTAAATTAGTGCATGTATCCTTTTTAACTTTTGCCTAGTTTTAACTTTTGTTAACTGCCCAGAGAGCCTCATCTATTGGATGGTATAAAAATGGACTAAATAAATAAACAGTCTCAGACTGTCTCATGGCCGATGAGTATATGGGAAAGGAGGAAGGATGGTTTAAATATTGAAAAATCAGGAAAGGTGAATGGGAAGGAGGGTCAGTCCCTGGCTTGGTGGTAGGTCCCAAGTTTTGCATGGAGAAGATCTTTGGTTCAATCCCCAGCATTTCCAGGTAGGGCTTGAAAAACTCCTCACAGGAACCCTGGAGAGCTACTGCCTGTCTGTGTTAACACAATTGGACTAGATGGACTAATGCTTCAGCTCAGTATAAGTTAGCTTCCTATGCTCCTCAGAGGGTAGACAATTCAAAACCAGGATGCCTATCAGACCACCCTCCCCTTTATGCAACCACCCAACCCTTAAGGTTCTCGGGGGAGACCTTGATGGTCTCCATCAAGTGTCTCTTCGTAACATCTAGAAAGCAGGGCCTTCCCCATACTGTTCCCCACCCACTGGGATGCCATCTGCAATGCAGCTTGGGAGAAAGCAGAATCAGCAAAATTGGAGGGGCCGTAACTCGGTGGTAGAGCATTTGGTTTGCATGGACATAATCCAGTTTTGATCCCTGAAATTTCCAAGAACTGGAAAAATTCCTGCCTGAAACATCAGACAGCCACTGACAGCCAGTGCCAGCGACTCTGGGCTAGATGGACTGAGGGCCTGGCCTCAGTATATGGCAGATTCTTTTTTCTCATGGAACATCATCCCATATTGCCCCAGTTCAGTCCTATGGCAGGTCAGATGACTTGTTTGGATTTTGCAAGTGTGAGATGCTCCTTTCACCTCCCCCCTTAGGGTATCTAGAAGCTTTCTCTCTCTCTCTCTCTCTATCTCTCTCTCTCTCTCTCTCTCTCTGAGTGATGCATCTCATCTCTAGTTTACATCCACATCAATGCACATGCATGAACATTAAAACACCACGCAGCCACGGTTTGCTATTTCAAGCACACACTGTCTGTGGAAGTATATTTTGAATAGCTGATAACATATGGTAGGACAATTATGTGTGTTCTAGTGTATTTTTAACTAAAACTGGTAATTTGTCTTGGAGCTTTTAAATCAGCAGAAGACAGACTCTTGCAGAGCAAATGGCATGAAGCATATGTCAGAAACATATGACTAGAAGGCTGCCTTATCCTAACACGAGCACGAGTGCATCTAACCCAGTATTACTGGCATGGACTGGCAGCAATTTTTCAAGCTGAGTCACAGCAAAAGAAAAGTGACTCATGAAGGTATCTCAATGAGAGGGTCCTAGGAAGATATTCCTACATTTTATCTTTGGTTTTCTCTATGGAAAGTGAGTGGCCACTTACACACTGCAAAAAATACTGCCAAAAAAGACACTCATTTGCAATTTGAAATGGCCCACAGTTCTGTTAAATTAAGAACTTTCCATCACAAAACGCATTCCTTAAGGACCTCTCCCATAAGAAGCAGCCATTGGGTGCTGCCAGAATATATGAACAACAGATGTGTTAGCTGTGATGCAACTGTTTTAATTAGGCCATTGTCGAAAAACAATTGTGCCATCCCATATACTCAAAACATTATTTTTGAGTTATTTGGTCAATTAAATGTGTCTAGGATCCATCACCCCTTCCAAACTGGATGCCAGGGAGACACACCCTTGACTAGACAACCCATAAGAGCATATGAACGCAAGAAAAGCCGTGCTTGGTTAGATCCAAGGCCCATCCAGTCCAGCCGTCTGTACCAGCTCGTGGCAAGCCAGGTGCTCACCAGATCCCTCCAGCAGGATGGGTCCAGGGCATCTCCCCGCCCAAGCTCCTCAGCAGCTGCTGCATGCAGGCAAGCTGTCTCGGGTGAAGGAGGGAGCACACGGCCTGCAAAGCTGGGAGCCACTGAGCATTTCCTCCTCCTCCTCCTCCACGAGTCTGTTCAACCCCCTTTTAAAACCATCCTCATTGGTGGCCATCACCGCTTCCCATGGCAAGTTAATTATAACCTGTGTCAAGACGTTTCCCATCTAATGCCCATGCCCTTTCTCATTGCTCTACCACAAATTATTTGGTAGTTCCCAGCTTTTGTACACCTTTCCCTATTCCAAAAGTCCCTTAAGATGTAGTTGCTGATGGCAAGAGCTTTAAATGAAAATGTTGGTACTTTTAGAGTCTTGGTTGTACTCACTATTGCCTTCTTCCCCCAAGATCTTCTCCAAAATGGATTTTGGCCCTTTGTGGTGGGTGAACTTTGACACTCCTTGCTATATATACTCACCAGGAAGCAAGCAGCAAAGAAGTCAGTTGATCTTGCTTCGGAGGAGATATGTGTACAATTGCACTATTAATGGCCATATGAAGACATTTACCATGAATGGATAGTGGAAAAGTGAAAAAAACTCAGTACCTGTTCACATTATGGATCACAATCAAACATGAACAACTGAGTTCATGTCAGGTCACGGATCTAGAAAAGGCCATTTGTAACCTTTTAAAACAATGCTCAGGTTGCACAAGAAAGAAAGCAAAACCATGAACTGATGCTTTTTGGAACTTCTCACATCCTAAGTTGCCTTCCATAGTCCGAGGGGGTCTTTGAATATCTCCGTCTCCTTCATAATGTCCTCCTGGCAGGCTGCTTTTCTAGCAACAGAGATATTGATGAAATAGTTGGGCACTCCAGATGGGTGCATTTTTCTGCATTTTCAAATCCGACCCACCATTATCCTTTTCATAAGCTGAATATATTATTTTCCTATTTCCACATCCTTTGCGAGTGACTAATGGGCAGGTTCATGCCCAGGCACCCAAAGAGTGCCATTTATCTTCCATTATGCCCGCATCTTCTTAAGCAAGCAGGAGCAATGGAAATGCTGCAGAGAGAAATCACACAAAATTAGGGATGGATGAGAAATTTCAGTTCATCTTTGATCTGGATTTAGCCAGCTCACATTTTCTGGAGTGAACAGACACAATCTGTGGTCAAGGTACATACATGCCTGCAATTAAATACTGCACGGAAGAAGGCAACCCTCTCCTCTGCCCTCCTTTCGCCCTCCGTAGGGTGTCTTCAGTCCCCTTAGCTCTGACAGCAGAAGCAGATTATTTATTCTTATTTTTGTGTTTTAACTTTATGTCTGCACTTTACAAACATTTTAATTTAAGGTTATAACTTAATGTTTGTATTTTAACTTAATGTATTTGTATTTTAACTTAATGTTGTAAGCCACCCCGAGGCTTCGGCGAATGGGGCGGCATAAAAATGTCTTAATAAATAAATAATAAGCACCCACAATGGATTGTGCTTCTCCTTAATTCTACTTTCAGCTCATTCACAGGGAGCTTTGGAAAAGGTTTTGCAAGTGCATCTTCTGAAATCGTGCACAGAGCAAGCTCACAGGGTCCAAGATGGCCCTGTCCCTTCCACTCCATGTGTAACAGTCCTCACCAGGTCATCATGACTGGCTGTGTCCTAAACATAGCTGGCTTTCTGGTTTCAAGGAGGGATGTGCAAAGCAGTCATTTCAGTTTGTTTCTGATGAGAGTTTACAAAGTGCACCTTCTGCGCCCAAGCATAGAAAGTGAGTCAGAAGGGGTCTCCTGGGCCATCTAGTCTGACCCCTGGCTCCAGCCGATTCTGCTCATGTAAAACCCAACATGCGGTTGTCCAATCTTTCTCGAACCCCCTCATTGATAGGGCCTCCACTACCTCGTTTGGAAGCCCATTCCATATCCTAGGGGTCATAACCATCAGGAAGTACTTCCTGACATCCAACCTGAAACCTGATCCTTGAGCTTTGTTCCACTGGAATGTGTCCTGCCCTCCACGGCAGGGGAAAACAGGTCACGGCCCTCCTCCACATGACCCCCTCAAATACCTATAGGTCGCTAAAAGATCCCCTCGGATTCTCCTCTTCTCCAGGCTGTAAAGACCCAGTTCCCTCAATCACTCCTCACATGTCATTGCTCCCAACCTGGCTACCATTCTTGTGGCCCTGTGCTGAACTGATTCTAACCTATGTCTCTGCTATAATATGGAGTGCAGAGCTGGATGCAGTCCTCCAGTTGTGGGTGCACCAGAGTTGTGTAGAGGGGAATCAGCACCTCCCTAGATCTGGAAGCCACACTTCTAGCTATACATCCAGGGTGGTGTTTGGCTTCTTAACCACCGCATCACACTGCCAGCTCATGTTCAGCTTGCTGTCAACAAGTTCCCCGAAATCCCTCTCACAAGTGCTGCTCTCCAGCCACTTGTCCCCCACCCTGTATCTATTACACCTATTCCTGTGTCCCACGTGCAAGGCCTTGCACTTTTCCACATTGAATGCCATCCTGTTGTCCCCCACCCACTTCCCCAGCCTGTCCAGAACCTGTCAAATAATGGGACTGAAGCCTGAGCTACACATTTGTTGGCCATTTTGCCTCAACCACCAGCCATTTGTGAGCGCTTCTCCAAGGCACAACCAAGAATAGGGAAATGTTGTGCTATGATTAGGAGGCAATGGCAACGTCACCTGCTACAGTTTTGCTGCCATCCCGTCCCCAACACACAAACATAGAGGCAGATACTTGCTTTCCAGAGAGTTCCACTGAACCCTGGTTCTGGAACCTTAGCAAGGCAGAGAGCAGCAGCAGAAGATGAAAGCAACCGGTGGAAGCTAAGCACCCCCATCTCAAGCATCTTTTCTGCCCTGCAAACATCTCCCTCCCCTACCCCCATCCTTCCACCTCAAAGACACTGGCCAGGCTTTCTCCTAGAAAGAGAAGCTATCAGACAAAGAGAGAGAAAGGGGCTTCATTTCCTGTCCTACAGGGAAGACTATGGACAGCAGTCTGTACATGCGAAGGATTGCGGTGCCAGGCCTGTGTTCAGCGCTAGCCCCCGCCTTTGTTGTGTTCAGAGCTTCTCCTTCTTCTTCCTATGTTCAGAGAAGGACTGACTCCCTTTCCTAAGTGTCTGATCTTTAGATGTTATCTCTTCGTACCTGTGTCTACGGAAAGGAGAAGTTTCTCATACTTATGCTGATGGATGGATGGGTGCTTCATTGCTTCTTGATGACCTTAATTATTGTTTCTCTATGCTACACGATCACAAGCATGTTTATTTTCTTTGGCTCTGTTTCCTAGCTACTGATGGGGTAATTCCTACATGTCTCTGGACAATGGATCATCTTCCATCCGTCCAGCGCAGGGTCACAAGGATGGTAGCTGGATTAGCGGGGATGCCATATGAGATGAGAATGAACAAACTGGGTTTTTTCAGCATGGAGAAGAGGAGACTCTAAGGGGATCCATATAGGTGTGCGAAGGGATGTCACATGGAAGAGGATCATGACCTGCTCTCACCTGCAGTGGAGGACAGGAAGCAAGCCAATGGGACAAAGCTCAAGGAACTGGGTTTCAGGTTGGATGTCAGGAAGTGCTTCCTGATGGTCAGGAGACCTAGGATATGGAATGGGCTTCCAAGGGAGGTGGTTGAGACCCCATCAGTGAGGGCATTCAAGGAAAGATTGGACAACCACATGTTGGGTTTTACATGAGCAGAATCAACTGGAGCCGGGAGTCAAATTAGCTGACCAGAAGGCCTCTTCTGACTCGCTGTGTTTCTGCATTTCCTTACAGGATGGTTTTGCCTAATCTCTTCAAGGGGGTAATTTCTGACTCTTCTTCAGCAAGGACTTCAGCATGGATTCTTATCTCACAATGCTAACTCAGAAGTCCTTCTTTCCTGAATTCAAACTTATCCCAAATGTGCCATGGCCTGAAAGACATTTCTGGCCTGGGAGCTTATTGATAGATATACAGATAATACAGGAAAACCCTCAAAGCTTCAGTGCTGTGAAGGAATCACAAAACTGTGCTCACAAGAAAGAAATACTCCACCCATTACAAGCCACATGCTCTGGAGGTGGGCACCGGGGGAGAAGCTGCATGACGGCTTGGGTAGAGAACAGGAAGCCAGAGTGGCCACAGAACAAAGATGCCGTGCTCAGTCTGTATGAACAAAGCAGCAGGCAAGGAGCTCTACTCTCTGCTCTACTCCCAGCGCCCCAGTGGACATTCAGGTGAACTAGATAAAAATTGACAGAGCCAAGGTCCAGCTTCCGGCACAAAAATTGCCTGGCCGGATCAATCAGCCAGGGGCTAAGGGCTTCTGGTATGGTGTTCCCCGTCTCCATCTCGTTATAAGCTGCTGATAAACCCCCTAAATAACTAAGCAATCGTTTCTTTGGATTTAATTCAGAATGCACAAATTTCTCAAAACTAGCCAAAAATTCTCTTATCAAGCACCAACCTTGACCTAGAGACTGTCATTAGTTCCCTGCACACCGTTTTTAGAGAAAGATTCTTATTGTACATTCTCGAACCTTGTTCTTCTCTTTGTCCTTGTGAGTATTAATTAAAAGTCATATGTAATCAAGATGACAATTAATTCCTTCATCTTAATCTACTGGGTAATCATGCATGCCTGATCAGCAAGGGCAGAAAGTGTTCTTCACCAGCGTGAAATAAAATGTGTCCCAACTCAAGTACACTTACACATGTAAATGTAAAAGAGGAAATGTAAGGCCAGTAATCCAAGAGGAGATAATACCTTGCCATGAATGACTAGCGCCCCAAGCATGTCTGCTCCTGCAGCGGATGGATAGAAAGCTCTGTTCCATGAAGATGGCTGCATAGATTCCTCCCACACCACACACACACACACACACACACACACACAGAGAGAGAGAGAGAGAGAGAGAGAGGGAGGGAGGGGGGGGGGAGGGAGGGGGGAGAGAGAGAGAGATTAACAAAGGCAGTCAACCTGTTACTCCAGAGCACAAACATTCTCAATATGGGTGAGGCAAATGCATTGCACCATTTTGTTGCTGGCCCTACTTGTGGAAAACTGAATGCAGGAAAGCCACAGTGGGCAGGTCATCCTGGTTGAAACTGGTCCAGTGGTTATTGGCCTAACTCAGCAGGCATCCTGCTAGGTTCTTATGCAGCTACTGTGCCTGAACTGAGAGCACATGGGTGGTTGTCATGACAAAACTGGGGTGGCTCCCTTTAGTTTAATCACGATCCTTTGTGTTTCACTGCAGTCTGGCATGCAGAAGCATTCGAAGGGTTGGAGGGTTTTGTATTTTATTGTACGTTTTGAAATACAAGTCAAAACCAAACTGAAGGGGGCAGGGAGAAAAAAGGGTGGTGTAGGGATTGAGAGTTCGGGACTGAGACCGGGAGATGGCAGGTTCTAGCCTCACACAGCCATGGAGCCCACAGGGTGTCTTTGGGTCTGTCTCAAACTGTCAAGCCAACCTACCTCTTGTGAGGACTAGACTGGGAGGAGCAGGAAATTATATAAGCTGCTTCGAGTTCCTTGAAAGGAGAAATGGCAGGATATAAATATAACAAATAAATACAACATGTTTTGTTTGTTTGTTTGTTACATTTATATACCACCCCACAGCCTGGAGGGCTTTCTGTGAGGTTTACAATAAAATACAATAAAATCAACAAGCATCAATGAAACAAACAAAAATACAATGAGAAATCATTGAAAAGTATAAAAATCTGACAGTTAATGGTAAAAGGAGATAGAAGATAGGCATGGAACAAATCAGAAATAAAAGCAACTTTAAGAACCAATTTAGCTACAAAACACCTGGAAAATAAAAGCTCTTCACCTGGCACCAAAAAGAGAGCTGTGACATTCTTAAATGTTCTTAAAGGCAATGTCCTTAAATGAAACTTGAGTAGCTGTATTACAATGAACACACACACACATTCTATAAGCCCCTCTATGTTGTATATGTAGCAAGACTTACTACTGTTACTAGAAATAAGTGTGCACAAACTTAAGAAAAGCAGCCCAAATGTCCATACAGTTGTCCCTTAGTATATTGCACATTAAAAAAACACCTGAAGAAGAATCAAATATTTTATCAATTCCTCTACCCATTATATTATTGCAGGTAGACATTTATCCTTCCAATATTGTAATATTACTCTTTGAGCTGCCAAAAGTGTTCAGGGGATCCATTTACATAGCTCTCGCCTTACATTCCAAGGAACAGATAAATAGTTAAGAACAGCACGCGTTCTGTAAAACTGAGAACTTTCCATCACAAAACGCAAGTGCTCACTTCCTCCCATAAGGAAGCAGCCATTGGGTGCTGCCAGAATATATGAACAACAGATGTGTTAGCTGTGACCACCCCCGCAACAAGCAGCTGTCTTAATTAGGCCATTGTTGAAACACAATTGTGACATCCAATATATTCAAAACATTATTTTTTGAGTTATTTTGTCAATTAAATATATCTAGGATCCATTACCCCTTCCAGACTAGAAGCCAGTGAGATACTCCCTTGATTGGACAAACCTACAATATAAACAGAAGAAGAGTCATGCTGGATCAGACCCAAGGTCCATCTGGTTCAGCGCTCTGTACACACAGTGACAACCAGCTGCCCACAGGACCCCTCCAGCAGGATGGGTGCAAGGCCTCCTGCTGCCCAAGCTGCTCAGCAACAGGCGTGTGTAGGCAAGGAGGGAGCACACAGCCAGCCAGATGCTGCAGTTCAGTATTCTATTCTAGCCTAAATCCTGGTGCATCACATTGTTAACCGATGATAGTTATTTCTGAACATAGACTATGGGCTAACATTGCAGTTCAACCTCAATCAATGCTCCCAGTGACCAAGGGGGCTCTAAAGCTGTAAAAGTGGCAGGGCTGAACCTCGGTCCTAAGCAATGTTTTGGCTGCATTATTGCTGTAGATGGGAAATCATGTTCAGCATGCAAAACTGAAAGAGCATGTTATCATCAGAGCCAACAAGCTGATCCAAAGTAAAAATTAGCATATCTGTACAAGTCTGGAAAACAAATGCTTTCTTTCCAACCTTTAATTCTGGGTTTCCGCATAAGGTTAATTTTGCACGTGAGATGAAACAAAAAGCAACTGATATCACAGAATCAGAACAGTAGAGTTGGAAGGGGCCATGAAGGACATCAGGTGCAACCCTCTGCTGTTGCAGGACACCAAGTTGCACCCTCCCACTCAGACGGCTGTCCAGGTTCTTTTGGAATGTCTCTAGTGCAGGAGAGCCCCCCACCTCCCCAGGCAGCTGGTTCCACTGTCGTATCGCTCGGACTGTGAGGAAGCTTTTCCTGATGTCCAGCCCGAACCTGGGTTGTCACAACTCGACTCGATTATTCCCTATCCTGCACTCTGGTATCAGTGAGAAGAACTGTTGATCTTCCTCTTTGTGATAGCCTTTGACAGTACGTGCCTCACCTCTCTTATGGCTGTAGCCGTAGGAGGTGTCCAATCCATTTTGGTGTGCCAGGAACCCAATGGCATTCAGGGGGAGGATCCAAACATGAAGATTCCAAAACAGGCCAGGTAGAGAACTCTCTCTCCTGGATCATCTAGTCTAACACAAGTACTTGAAAGACTGTCACAAAGGGAAGCGTAAGGCCTGGACCCCTTCTTGAGCAACTCAGAGTGCAGGACACAGAATAATGGGCTCAAGTTGCAGGAAGCCAGAATCTGGCTAGAAAGGAGGAAAAATTCCCTGACTGCTGGAGCCGTACGACAGTGGAACCCACGACCTGGGGAGGTGGAGGGCTCTCCCACCCTGGAGCTATTCAGGATGGAGCTGGACAACCACCTGAGAGGGTTGGTTTACCTTGGAGCCCTGCACTGAGCACGGGGTTGGAGCCAACAGTCCTCTGGCCCCTTCCAAGTCTTCTATTTTATTATTCTAATCTGAGGGGAGAATTGACTGCAAATCAGTTGAGGACCTGATGATAAAATTGCGATGGGGTCCCATGCAATCCATCCCTCTGGCATTTCTGGACTGCCTCTTACGTTCATCCCAATCTCAGAAAGTGAGATGAGCGAAAAGGAAGTTCATGAACACGCATGAAACAAAGGTCGTCGTCTTCCGCATCACATGGAGCAGTACAAAGGCTGCAGCCTGGAACAAGGGACACAGACGCCACTTATGCAGCTTCGCACCGGATTCCCTTCACCGCCCTGAGACACTGTGAAGGGCAGGATAGAAAAGCTTTCAATCAATCAATCAATCAATCAATCAATTCCTGGCATGCCACCACTCAACTCTTCAAAGCAGACTAGAGTCTAGGAAGCCAAGCCCAGGGAATTCCCCTCCAAGATGGATTCCTCAGACATCTCCACCTGATGGTATACAGATCAAAGAAGCCAAATCCACCCTCTTTAATGGAAAGTTGCCTTGTTTTTGAAGATGTTCCTGGCAAAATGGAACTACATAGGAATTCAAGAAACAACGCGTTACATTTCTGAAGATATTTGCCAGACATGGTAAGTTTTGTTTTGCTAAACATGGAGTTCTTGCATATTCAAATCTATTTTTTAATAAGTTTTATTCTCAATAAACCTAACAAAAAGGAAACTAAAAAAATCATCAATCATCGAAAACATCAGACCTACTGGGTCAGGCCCCCCACATTTTTTCTTTTCATGCTAAACTATAAACATATTTAAATCTATGCATAGTCCCATTTCTCTAGCCAATGATAAAAAGAGTCCCAGGTTTGATAGAAGTCTGTATCTTCTTTCTCCTTCAGAGACAATCTGTCTATTTCTGCACAGTCCAAGATCTTTTTTAGGATCAGTTCGTCGGTAGGTGGCTCTTCACTCCTCCAGTGTTGGGCAAATGCAATCCTCGGCGCAGTAGTTACATGTAGAGTCAAATACATTGCTTGTTTTTGCATATTCGAATCTAGCGCATCTCTTTGCTGCCTACCTGTTCCAGAGCAAAGTGTGAGTGCAGTAAAACAAATTAAAAATGAAAGTTTTTTAAGGATGTGCTCTTTCCCCCTCTAGGGAGTTGCTTGAGTTTTTTGACAGCAAGAATAACAATTGTTAATTTAGACATTTCACTTCAACAGATGGTATAGCCATCCCCTTGGGGGTTCATTCTGAGCTTAGTGCATTACTAAATTGCAGAGTTAAAGGTACCATTAAACAACTTTCAATACAATGCAAGGAAAAGTTCCCACAAGCCCCAGATTAGCTTTTCAATGCACTCTTCACCTGTGAATCATTGACTTCAAACACTATTATTCTTTCATTTCCTTTCAATCTCTCTAAAAAGTTCGATAGATATTGTTTCATGATTCCACCTTTATCTCCCAAGAGTGCCGCCAGCCCTCTCCAAGAATACAATAACTGCATCCCATCCAGACCTTCGGAAGCATTGAGACAGTCCTTCCGGCACCATTACATGGATTGCTCCAAGGAGAAACGTTCAGAGCATCCAAAAAGAGCAGCGCCTTCTGCTAATAACAAGGCTGTGCAGTGAGATTATTTACCCTTAATTTTCTTCTAAGAGGCCTCTCACTCCAGGATCTTAGAAGAATAACACTCACCAACGTCTACCCTAACATTAGAAGTCCTCAAACTCCTCACATTCAGTGTTTCTACTGACAATACGTTTCACTACCATATTCTACCTTTCCCCAACCTGGTGTTCTCCAGACACAATTTCCAGCAATCCTTCTGACCTGTAAACCACGGAGGCTAGGGCTGCTGGGAATTGAATTCCAAAATATTTGGAGGGCATCAGGTTGACATAGAGCACATATAGGTTCTAGATGGTTTTGGACTACAGCTTCCATTGCCCCCAGCCAACATAATCAGTTTGTAGTACATCGCTCTGGAAACAATTTTTACTAGTATTTGCCATCACATCCTTTCCCTCCAATCTACACATCTTTGTAGCACGTTCTGATCTGATGGCTCCATTGCAAAATTCAGAAGAATGGAAATGTCAAAGGATAAATGAATTTTGGTTAATGCATTGGTTCAAAAGCATGCAATTAGACCACCCTCCTGCGGCCTTCTGGAACATCTGGGAGAACATAGGATTTTTCAGAGGCTGAGCGCCAAGATCCTCCAACCTCAGTGCTCAGATTTAGAAAGTTGATCCCCTGCCTGACCACCTCACAACCTGCAGGGAAAGAGCCACATCCCCGAAACACATGTGGAAGGGGAAGAGGCTAGGGACACAGAGTTGCACCTCTTCCCATGGGCACCACAGCCTCCTTCCTTCCTGCTCCCTGGTGCTAAGTCTAAACACAAGGCTTGTGGGTATCCATTGTACTGGAAGCTTGGAAGCCTCCAAGTTCAGAGGCTTACAAGCATGTTCCACAGGGTGACAGGATTACAGTAAAGCAATTGTGCATTAAAGTGCAAGCTGAACAATTTTCTCCCCCACCTCCACATTTAACAGCAACTGTATCCTACCAAGTGAGCCTTATCTATGCTGGAGGGACTACGCCCACTACTTCCAAAATACCAGCTTCTGAGGTTGCTACCTCAGAATATGAATCAGAACTAGAAGAAGAGGAAAAGTCATAGTTCTATGTTTAAATGGCAAGGCCTGCAGGACCAGGGATGATCCAAGAGGTTGGTGAGAATCAGACCATGTCTGCTTCTGTGGGACCGTCCACTGAATAGGCAGAGTCAAATGGGGGAAGATGGAACATGATCGGTTAGCTGCACCCTCAGGGAGGTTCCTGCTGCTTCTGGGCCATATGGTGGAAACTGAGAACTCCACTTCGTTGGGAAGGGAGCAACAGGATTCCAGTTGGAACCAGCTTCCTGCCATACCAGATATTTCCCTAAGAGCTAATCTTCTAGCCCTGGTGGTGTCTTTTGTTAATGAGTTCTGCTATACTCTTCTGTGTATCACAAAACCTGCCTAGTCAGCCAATTTTAGCATAATAAAGACTGTAGTCAGAAGTTTTTTGTCTCGATCTGCTTGGAAGAAACTAAAGGGAAGGGGAAGACTGGTTTCCAACAAATAAAGAAACTGACATTAGGGTACCCTCTTATTTCTGATTCTGTTTACCAAACCAGGCCACACTTTGTGTTTAATCTTTGTGCACAAGAATTAGGCATGCAAGATCAAGCAATGTTCAAGCTCACTAGGGTTATCTGTTTTCTACTTCACTGCCCATCTCACTTTATTCTCACAGAAAAAAGAAAGAATACAGGTCTTTTTTCTGAACAGAAAAAGTAGACATTTTCAGCTACAAAATATGCACTTTTTCAAGCACATTACCCAAATGTGCACGAAAAAGTGACTTCGGGGTGAAATGCACACTTGTGCATACTTAAAAATGTGGAACACAAGTCTGGGGAAAATCCCTGAGAACCACGTGCTTGTGTGCATTCACATTTGGTGTTGTGACTGGGATGCATCTGCATGATTTGCAGACATGAACTAAACGCTGTTGTAGATGCCAAGCAAAAATCCAAAGCTAGATGAGTCCAATGTTTGTGCAGCATTAAAAGTCAAGTGTTAATATTGAAGACTTTTGGACACCGTGGCAAATTTCTCTCCCTACTCCTGCCTACACCACTTCGGCTACACATATTTTACTTCACCAGATTTTATTCCCATCACTATTTTTGTTAATTCATGTTTTAGTGCTTTGTAATTAAGCCAGAAGCTATGACGGGGCTTGAATAATGGTTGCGGCGAGTCCCGCCTTGTGTGCTGTTAAGCACCGAACTGGAGGCCAAGTGCACCAGGACTGGATTTACTATCCCATAAACGACACCCTTGTGTGTGTTATTGGAGAAGTAAACCTTGCACAAAAAAGCAATGGATTTCAGCACAAAGGGTACGTACAGTCGCGTGCTGACAGTCCACTGACTTTAACTCACATTTCTTGAGAAGTGGATGTGGATCTTTGTGTTATAGCAGGGCTTCCTGGGGGCCCAGTCCAGCATTCCCATATTCCCAGTCTGGCCATCTGGGATATCCCGGAAGGCTACACCCCTTCCCCCCCTCTTTCCCATTTCCAGTCTTTTTGCCATTCTGAAAGGCTGAGATGTCTCATCAAAGCTCAGTTGCTGCTAGTAAGATTTTATGCTAAAACATGCTGGGCATCTTCTCCACAGTTCAGCCCCACTCCTTTTATCTTTGGACTGGTCCACAACTGGAACACAGCCTCTGAAAGCGCCTCTAAAATGGAATTTGGCCCTCGGAGTGAAACAGTGATAAAATTTGCTTCACTCCTCCAGTCTCTCAGTGCCAAGTTTCTCTCAGGCCTGCTTTAGAGGTGAGTATCCAAGGGTAAAAACAGCAACTTGCCCAAAAGTCTGTGGCCAAGATGATTCAGCTCGAGTTTTGATTCTAGAAGGCCCAGGGCAGCAGAATTAGGAGTCGGGCTAGAATTGTAGAGGTGGGGAAGGCTCTGGAGACCACACGGTCCAAGCCCCTGCTCCCTGCTGGAATTCCACAGATGGAGCAATCGCAACAGAGGGCCATCTGGCTTCTGCTCAATGACCTTGAGCAAGGGAGAACCCGCCACCCCTCTAGGCCAATTGTCCATTGTTGAACCGCTCTGACCCTTGAGCCATTTCTCCTAAAATCCATCTGAAACCAACTCTCCTTGAATCAAAGTCCATGAGATCAGTTTCAGCCCTCTGTGGGAGCAGAGAACCTGCCTGTGCCTCTAGAAGAGTTTGGCATTCGGGCTGGAAAAGATCCTTGTCTGGCAGAGTAGACCAGGGGTAGCCACCCTTTCGCCTTTCTCTTGAAGGCCTGAGAGTGGACCTCCTGTTAGTGAGCAGAGCTGAAGTCCCAAGTGGTGCAGCCAGACAGAGCCGCTGGCTGCTCATCCTTTGGGGTGGACAGAGCTCAGTATGTGAGTTCACGGTAAGGCAGAGTTCTGTGAAGAGGGAGACGAATTGTGACTCTCCTTGGGCCACACACAACACATTGGCTGTGTCTTTGTGTGCAGCAACTAGTGTGCAGCACATGCTGAGGAGCATGCGTGCCACAGACACAGACATCTGGGATCATCAGATCTGCTAGTAGGCGCTGAACAAGCCACCTCTGGAAGACCTGTCCATGTGGGCCTTCTGCACCACCACATTCCCGTTTTCCTTTGCAATCTTTGGAATCACGTGAAGCATCATCTCCCTTGGACACACACAAGCAGCCTTGTCCATGCAAAACTACCCGACAGCCAGGGTGTGAACAGGGGCGATCTAACCTTCCCCTTTTTGGCATCATAGAAAAATCAGAACCTATAGCAAGTAACTCAGCCTGCCCACCCTTCCTTTGACATAAAGGCTGCAATTGTGCGTTGTTCACGTGGCAGCAAAAACAAAGAGAAGGGATGTTTTACATGCACACAGGGCTGCCTCCTCCATGAGGAATTCTAAACACCTGTACAAAAGCCCGAAGCTAATTTCATAACATTGTCAGTGCCTATCTGTGGGCAGCATACGGAGCCCAGTATGATACTGGCGTTTCAGTGGAACCTCTTTGCCTCATTCCAGTGAATTACCACACATGGCATTATCCCAGAGCCCGTGGGATTTCAGGATGCTCTCCGTGGCTTTCCTCCTGCCACCAGCCCTGCCCACGCCCGTGCGTGGGCACACACACGGTTTCTGGCTGCCATCTTGCCCGCACCCCGCTTTACTCCTCACCTCCCTTTGTGGGAAACGGACGAGTCGTTTCTGTTGTTATGAAGTTAGCATTTCTCTTGTATAGATATGATGTATTTGGGCCCATCCATCTTCTATCTCTGTGGTGTGTTTAGAAGCTGGCACTGATTAAATGCCCATAATAGAGAGTATTAATTTCCCCGTCAGTTGAAAAATCACCACTGTAAATTTTTCACAGTCACTTTGTGCACACTGCTGAATGATGTTCAACAATGTTGCTGTGGGTGTGGGTGTCTGGGCATGCATGCATGCATGCGACTCGTGCCGGGGTGGTTGTTGATCTTCTGTGACCTGGAGCAGGTCAGGTGGAGCCCCCCAAGAAAGCCACCTGAGCCAGTGGAGGGCTGGTGCTGGTGACAGGTTTGTTACTGAGGACTAAGCTACAGAAAGGACCAACAGCAGAGTCCTGGGCCCACCATTTGACCCTCACGTTACCCCAGTGTCTCCTGTGTGACTGTCCTCTTTTGAAGGCTTATGTCAGGGGGGAGAAACACAGAACTGGGAGCCAAATCGGGGCCCCCAGGGCTCCCAAGGAGGCCATACCCCCAGCCCATTTCCCCAGCCACTGATCATTTAGTGGGCTCCTGGCTTTGGTGCAGTTTTCTCCCCACCCGCAAACACCGAGAATCTCAGACTCAGCAGTGAGAACTTTAAGCAACAATATGCTGGTCTTTGGGGCATCCTTGGTCCTGCATCTTTTGCATCTCCCTAGGCCCACCACTGAAATCTGGTACCCAAATGAGGCTCCCCACCCAGGGCCAAACTGAGTAATCAGCAGCATCCTACTTTCCTAAGCGGACTGAGAACTACAATCTTTCCACACTGTTGAAGGAAGCCCACCTGCTTCCCATGCTAGTCCACGCTCTCGTCCATTTTTGGCACTTAATCCTTGCTTCAGCCAGCTGTGTCAGATCACTTCGGCTATATTCTCTGAAGAAAACAAGTCTGTCGGGTTTTTTTCCCTAGCATTACTCTGTGGTGCGGTGCCAGCATCATTCCAGGAAGAACAGATAGGCTTGCTTTCATCGTGCCCAGTTCTTCAGGTGCTACAAATTGCCAGCAAGATTCTGACAGCAGGACCTCTACTGCCGGTGGTAAGTGGCAGACTGATTTCTACTTTCATACTCCAGGTTACATTTGCCGCAGCACTGACAAAGCTTCTTTTCTTTTTTTCCTCTCTTTTTGGTGGTTGGGAGGTGGGCAGAACATGTCTTGACTCGCAACATGGGTATGTACATCTTTGATGATCACTGTCATAACAGCTCTTTCATGTTGAAAGCTTTTGGGCCTTTGAAAAATTACCAAGGAAATGTAGTAAGAAAACACACACACTCACACACGTATCAAGTCATTCTTATCTCGAGCAAATCTGGCAGGGTGGAAAATGAAGTGTGACATGAAATGAACAGTTTGCAGTGAAATGCATTTCAATGTGTATTTAAATATTCAGATTCAAAGTGTGTCCACTTTTGGATTTCAAATTTATTCATTTTTTAAAGCTTTGTGTTTAGTTGCTCACAATGAGCGGGACTTGATTTAGCATCCTCATTGCATTTTGATGAAGCTTGCTGCTTTCTGACTCTTTGTAAACAACAATTGTTACATTCCATGGCAGCTAAACACAATTACACATATTTGGAAAATGAACCGTACATTTGTATTGGGAAGTTGCCGAAATTGGCAGGGAACTCAAATGAGTAAAAATTTCTAAGAATCAGGCCCACAGATTCTGCAACAGACTGAGTTTTAAGTTATACGGATGCCACAAATTTGTGGACCATTTTTTGAAATTTCTGTGACTGTACACAATGTTAGTCATTGAAAAATAACAAATAAAACCCACCAAAGGTGCACATTTCCCCTTGGCTAAGGCATGACAATATTCATTTGTCTAATTCGGAAGAATTTGAGCATTTTCAGAAGTGTGAATTTGTACAAATGTATATGACTACAGTTCCCTCAGTGAGTGGACAATGGAATGAAAAGAGCCTATAAGTGAAACATGGACAGAATGGATTTTACATTGTTGCTAAATCCCTGCATCTGGATCCACATACTCTACCCTTGACAAATAACAAGGAATGGAATGGATAATTGCAGAATTCCATTCTGCTGAAGCAGTAATGCATCCCTTTGGCATCTATGCATCTTAGGTTATGTCATGCTAAACAAAAAACCTTTTTGTTTCATGCTCAGCCTCTCTTATGTAAGGGATTAACCGATTTGGCTAATTACTGGCAGTGCAATGCAGCTAACGCTTTTTTAAAAAAATATGTCCTGGCACTGAACTTAAACTACAGTAGACTGGTGCAGGTGAGCCGCAATGAAGAATTTCCTGACTGTGAGGGCAGTAATACATTGGAATCAGCTGCCTGGAGAGGTAGAGACATTCAAGAAACGACTGGACAGCCATCTGAGTGGGATGGTATAACAAGGTATCCTGCACCGACAGGGGGGTGGACTTGATGGCCTTCATGGCCCCTTCTGACCCAACTATTCTATGATTCTGGCAGCTGCTTCTTTTGGAGATGTTATTATAAAAATAAATGTTGTGCTGGAACAGTCTTTAATATCCACGGATGTACACAGTTTTTCAAATGGTTTATATGCTTCATGGAAATGAACAACTAGCATTACTGGATGCTCGGTGACATCTTGACATCTTGAAGTCATTACAGCCCTGAAAGCATAAACACTCACCCCTTCCAAAGTAATACACTGAAGACCTTCTGCTCATTTGAATGGGTAGTATATAGATGTCATTTTCAAATGAATGCTTATTTGGATATCTGTTCACTTTTTGTTGAAGCCCATGCATAATTGCTAGTAAACTGTACTGACATATATATGCATTCCATATAGATTCATTTTATGGATATAAAAACAAATGTGTGTATCTGTATACATACAAACAACTCCACTGTTGAAAGAACATTTGACCTATTTGCTGGATTAAAACCAAATTGCCTTTTTTCCAGCTTCTCTACTCAGAAGCAGAATAAATCTTCCCAAATATTAAGCTACTTGCTTTTACCCCTGCCTGTCAGAACCAGGAACTTTGCAAGAATCTGAGCCTGAAAATCAGCTAGAAGCTCAAATCAGCACTAATAAACCACTAGTAGATAATGCCACCTTCTGGCTACATCTGAAGATACGTTTTTTAAGTCCGCTGAACAGATAAGTGCTGTTTCCCTAGAGATTTTGGGGGGGAGAGGGGTAAAAAGGATATATATCACTTGCTTGTGGAAGTCAAATTTCGTTTGCTGACTTAATCCCAGAGCCAAAATTAATCAGACATCCCAGCTAACTGGATCAAGAAAAGCTATAAATTATCCTGCCTCCAACATAACTGCAGTATTAATGGTGCAAAAGGAGGTAGAGTTTGGGAATGATTAATCACTGTTTAAGTTGCCTAAAGGACCTTTGAAGCTTTCTGCTGACTGGCAGCATGAGCACGGTTTTGCATTCAGTGATGGGAGTGATTGATTTGGCGCGTGCACTGTAGAAGGATGTGATGTGCCTAGATAACGCTTGCAGAACTGCAGCGTAGGGTGTCCCACCCCAAGACATGGCCCCAAACAGCCAAAGCATTTGGGCACCCACTTCCCCAAACCATGGGAAGTCATCTGGGCAGCCTTTCGCCAAATCAGTTCAATCGAAGAAGGAAGATTAGGGTCTAACGACATATGTGAAAATCTCTGCTTACTTACGAATGTGAACAGTGAGCATGCAGAGAGCAAGCCATCAAGACACATGGACTGCTCTCCCCATTCTGTTCCATGCTTGTACTGTCCTTCAGGTTCAATCTGTGCTTCATGTCTTGATACTTCCGGTTTACCTTGAACAACGTCCATGGTTAATTCAAGCACTGGAACATGTGCAGTTTTCCGGAGTGTTTCATTGCTTTCGTTCATCCACATCTTTTCTTGCCTTCCTGTATGCAACCAGTGCACATCTGTACTGATGTTGTTGTTGTGTGCCTTCAAGTTGTCTCCAACTTCTGGTGACCCAATGAATGTTCTCCAAATGTCCTCTCCTCAACAGCCCTGCCCTGCTCTTGTAAACTCAAGGCAGAGATCCTTGATGGAGTTGATCCGTCCATTTGGTCTTCCACTTCTACTTCTGTCTTCGACTTTCCTTAGCATGATTATCTTCCCCAGTGAGTCTTGCCTTCTCATGATGTGCCCAAAGTACAATGGGATCAACCTTGTCGTTTTTACTTCCAGGGAAAGCTCTAGCTTGAGTCAATGTAGGACACACATGTTTGTCTTTCTTTTTGCTCAAGGCATTTGTCCAGGGTATCTCCTCCAGCACTATATGTCAAACACATCTGGATTGATAAACCACTGAAAAAAGTGCAATGCTCGCATCATGTCTCCTTTAATACAGTATTTTGTCGACGCACCTAATGGCACTCAAAATTCCTCAAAGGATGTCGCAGAGGAGAGGCAAAGTCTTGTGCTGATACCCAAGGGAGCAGACTAGATTTCTTGGGTTTAACTTACATGAAGATAATCTGCTTTTCCATTTGAAAAGCTCAGTAAAGGTGCACACAGGCATTAAGACACACATACGCACATGAAAAACATCAAAGGAACAATGAAAGAATCAACTGAACGCCATTGAATCATCCAGAGTCAATTAACAGTTTAAATTAATTACAAATCCACTCAGATTTAGTTCCAAGAGCCCAATGGAACAACGTTGCCCTGACCCACTGCTGAAAAGACAGCAGGAGGAAATGAAATTCAACACCCCTGATTTGAAGCTTCTAAAGTCCACCTGAACGTTCTAGCGGGGTCTCAGAATGAATTGTGAGGCACTGTAACTGCCAAGTAAGACATGTGGCGATGTGGAAAATGGACTGTGTGGTTGGTGTGGGAAAGAATGGCAGAACGGCAGCACAGGATCCTTCCTGTGCCACTGGGAAAGCCTCCGATCAAAAGGGAAGAGCTTGTACCTCCCTAGGCTAGAATTACCCCCATTCGTGGGAAAGGGGATTGCAGGAGTCCCGGGCCAGTTCCGCTCATCACTGGAGTGGTGCTGGCAGACACCAGCCCCGTGTGCTCTTCCACACCGCCAGCTCTGCTCTGGCCCCCTGCGGGATCTGACCAAATGCCACCCTGAGTCCAGCTCCCATTCTTCTTGGATGTGGCCCTTCAGCCAAAGTGTGAATTGCAATCCTCCATTAGAAGGCATCCTCCATTTAAGGGATGATCAGTTCAGCTCCACTTTGTAGACCAAGAACCCTCAAAAGGAGGAGCCGGGTCTTGAAATTGCCCGTCCACAGTTAGCATCTGGACAGTGGACTGAGCAGCCAAGTACACCTGTCACCTGGCTGCAGTTCTATGTAATCCATTCGCATATGCAAATTTGATGCAAATCAGCAGCTTCTTTCCATCCTTTTTTAGCAGTTCATAACTAGCAAGTGTATGAGCTATACTGGCTCCTGGGGAGGAGGATGTGGGCAAAAGATAAAATGATTGTAATACAATCAAATATTCCATTCATCTTATACTCAAAGTGTATGTGAAAAATTGGTATACTGTTTTGATTTGTGAGCAACAGGATGCATTGTGTGGCCCTGCATTATATGGCTAATATTAAAGCATGTTTCTTGAAGTATGCAGACATTCAAACAACAGGGTTTGATTAAGTGAGAGCCACAACAAAGAGTCATAAATGAGACAAAGCAATCATTGGATTTGCAAGCTGAAATTTCTTTTCCTAGAGGGAAAAAAGCAGGCAAATATTTAGTCCAGCCAAGCCATGGATTTCATGAAGCTCAATTTTGCTGATTCCATTTGCTTCAGTGGCTGCGATATTGTATCCCAGCTTTCCAGCCTGGATGTGTGTGAATATTTCAGCCCAGCTAAGCTTCAACATAAAACAAGTTTTCTTCACAGGCAGCCGGCCTGCTAGAGAGGCTGTGACAATCAGTCTGTATGTCTGCTTGAACAGGTGGGGAGGATGGGAATCTCACCTTCGTCAGCTGCAGAATGATTTGCAATGCTGAAAAAGCAAGCTGTTTATCTATGCCAGGGTCCCAGTTGCAGGAGTAGCCAACCAGATCTAGAAGAAGAGGAGCCTCTGATTAAATTAATGGAATAACGTGACAGAGTTGGCCAGAGATACGCACATAGAAACCTTAGGGACGGGGTTTAAAAATGTCAGGGTGAGGACAAGTTTATTTTGAAATAATTCCAATAGAAGAGTCTGTCTTGTTCCCAAGGGTCAGTAAGGTTGACAGATGGCAGAGGCTGGTGCCTTCAATGGCAATGAGGCCGTGTATCCACTCTGGCATTTAGCCTGAACTGTAAAGGAGTGTTCCATAGTGCACAAAATTAGGCTCAGCAGTATCAGGTGCAGCTGCAGCTAAAGATGCCAGGAGTCATGAGAATTGCATTTCCAAGGAACCAAGGAACACCTGGTAGGCTGAAATAGATCTATTTGAATCCACTCAAGCTCTTGGGTGGATCTGGACTAACAAATATCATCTTGCTTCCTTAAAACACTGGGAGCTGTGACTGATGGCAGTAGCAGTAGGGGCTGAAACTGCAGCACCAGGTGGATTACATCCTTACTAAGACAACCAAATAAAGAAGGGCACAGCCAATATTTCTCACTGCTGTTTTTCACTGGTTTTTCAACTTGCTGGTTGTTGGTTTTTATTTATTCCTGTTAACATGCATTCTTTTCTTACTGTGTTGTAAAGCGTCTTGGAAGTTTTACTTGCAGACTGCGAATGTATCACACAAAATCCTAAAGGGGCGGACAAATGAGCTAAAGCAATAGATTGCATGCACCAGTTAAAAACACCTACAGAATTTACAAGAAAACCCATTCCCACTGCCCACTTTCTCCAGATCATGCTACATTTTATAAATTTCGGTCCTGTCCCCATTACTAGCCCTCATTCCTCTTTTCCCAGATCTGTTGGAACTTTCCTGGGCAGAAATCCTACTTGGCTACATGCAGCTCCTTC
This sequence comes from Varanus komodoensis, assembly GCF_004798865.1. Lineage (NCBI taxonomy): Eukaryota > Metazoa > Chordata > Lepidosauria > Squamata > Varanidae > Varanus > Varanus komodoensis. The sequence continues at coordinate 56,088,036 of NW_025335761.1, forward strand.
CTTTGCATCAGAAAAAGGCCTTCTGCCAAGGAAAGGAAGAGACAGCCCAGCAGAAAAGCTGAGGGGTCTCTGGACTGGGAGATGCCATGTTGGGAAAGGCCAGCCCTTTCGTAACTTTATCCTAAGCCAACTGCTTTCTTACCATACCCTGAACTCCAAAAAGACCATAACCACAAATACTTTGCTGGGTATTTTCAAACTTAATAGCTCACATGGGCTCCCGCCTGAATTACTGCCTTTGCTTTTATGGCGAAATTAATATTATATACACAAGAGCACATTTAAAACACCCAATAGGATAAAAGAAATGATTGCTATGTTGAAAAATATAAATTTTTATGCATGGGAGTTATTAGAGCAGCCCCATTCCCAAGTCCATTAATGGTGATATTTTTTTCCTTTGACCTTTTATTTTCAGATGGGTTGCAGCCTGTTATCTTGCCGCTCTAATAAAACCATAATTCACTCATGTGTTTTATGGCCTCCTAATTTGTCTGTGTTCCTATATTATATTGGGTTTCATAACTTTTATATGAAAATCAATAAAAAAACCCTCTTTGCCTATCTCATTTAAATCACTGAATAATTAACCAGGCTTAGCAAGCCACGACTTCTCCTGCCGGTTGGCTATAGCGGCCGCCTCTATCCGATGACCTCCGGAGGCGGGGCAGCAGCACAAGCAACCTGGCCAGCGGGGGCCCGGTTGGCTGCCGTGATGGAAGCTTGTGTCCAACTCACCTGGAGGAAGGGAGGCTGGCGAGCGCTGGCGAAATGGTAGAAACAGAGACTGCTCGTTCCCATGACTAACGCTGAAGCGGTTTTGTATTCTACCAGGACTCAGCCTGCCTATTCAGTATATTACAATCCTGTATGTGTTTACGCAGATGCAAGTCCCATTGAGTTGGGACTTCAGGCTTTTCCATATGATGTGCTTAACTTGCCACCCTTTGCAGGGTTAAGTTTGGTGTCTAGGCACATTTTGCCCCCGAGGGGTGGTGTAGGCTCCTTTCGCTGTCTTCGTATGTAATCCATTAAACAAGCACGGAGGGGCACTGTCATCTAGGAGAATTGCAAACAGCACAAGCTCCTTATTCTGGCTCGTTCCACCTCCTCCAGATAATACCAGACTTGTCCCTGTCCCTGTTTGAAAAGAGCCATCAAGATGCTCGGGAAGCACGGGGGAGGCCCTGGAGGATGCCAGTGCCATGCAAAGCACCAGCAAATGGTTGTGGCAGAGAAGGCACCGCTGCACAATAGACATTGCCTGCAAAGAAGCCCTTTCTCCAAGGTACCTGCATATACCTGGGCCCTGGGCCCTGAACCGGGTATGTCCTCTGGAGCTGCCCCATCTGGCCTACCAAGTCCCCATCCTCACCCTCACCGTCACCCTCACCATTCATCCATTAGATTTCTATAGCTCTTCTCTCTGATCGGTACTCAGAACTTCTTCCTTGGCAGTGAGAATGAGAACAGCTGGAAGGGGCCAGAGGGCCATCGCATCCAACCCCCTGCTCAGTGCAGGACGCCCAGTTAAAGCATCCCTCTCAGATGCCTGTCCAGCTGCCTCTTGAATGCCTCTAGAGTGGGGAGGACCACAAGCTCCAGAGGTCATGGGTTCTATTGCTGTATTGCACTAACAGTCAGGAAATTTCTCCTGGTATCTAGCCAGAATCTGTCTTCCTGTAACTTGAGCCTGTTATTCCACGCCCTGCACTCTGGTGTGATCAAGAAGAGGCCCTGGCCTTCATCTTTGTGGCAGCCTTTTGAGTACTTGCTGAGTGTTATCATATTTCTGCTCAGACTCCTTTTCTCAAGGCTAAACATGCCCAGTTCTCTCAGTCGCCCCTCAGAGGGCTTTGCTTCCAACCCCTGCATCATCCTTTCTGCCCTCCTCTGGACCTTTTCCAGCTTGTCTGCATCTTTCTTCCACTGTCCTGCCCAGTTCTGCACCCGAGACGGGGCCTCACCAGTGCTGAGTTGAGGGAAACTAGCATTTCACAAGATCTGGAAGTGATTCTTTTATGTTCCCTTTTCCTCTGAAAGGCTGTAAATCTCCAGTGCAGGAAGAAATGGCTCTTTCTTTCCTTGGGGAATGAGGGCGGGTGTCTGTGTGAGAGGGAGGGAGCGGGGAGAAGTGTCCTGCCTGAGCCCCTGGAGAGCTGCTGCCAGTCAGTGCTGACAACATCAATGCTTGATTCAGTGTAAAACAGCTTCCTATAATCCAGTGCAAATCACACGTTCCTGGGCTAGGCGCATGCTCAGATATCACTGGATTGTTGGCATCTGCCTGCTCACCTGAGCTGCTCTTTTGGATTGTGTGCCAGCCACTGGATTGTGGGGTTCTGGTAACAAACAAAGCAGCCTGAAGCCCATCCTCCCCTGCCCGACCCTGCTTCATAGGCCACTGGGAATATACACAGAGCAAGGCTGAATCAAAGAGAGCTGGGGCAGCAGCTTCGCATGTTTGCCCCTGGAAGATCCCTCACTGCTATCCTGGAACTCTTTCAGGGGCTGATGCTGAAAGCATCTACCTTCCCTGCAGTGCTGCACACAACAGAATCCTCCCTCTTCGGCCAAGGATGCTGATTTCCACCTGGCCTGGGGAGAGACTTGCTCCCCTTAAAGCAGCTGAGGATTTTTCCCAAACTTGCATCTCTAGGAAGAGAACACAGACCTGAATGCAACCCATAAATTAAGAGCATTTCCAAGCTTGCAACACAATTTGCTGTTGCCGGCAACAATTGTGGGCTGATAGCCAGAAGGTCTGATTCCTTATCAAGCAGCTTCTGAGATTCCTCTGAGAAGAAGCTGCAACCAATTTGCATGGCTTTATAAGGGGATTGGACAAATTCCTGGAGGAGGAGGCTATCGGTGGCTACTAGCCTTGCTGGCTGTGTGCCACCTCCTTCACCAAAGGTGGCCTGCCTGCTTCCACCCGCTGCTGAGGAGCTTGGGCAGGTGGAGGTCTTGCACCCATCCTGCCTGAGGGATCCTGCGGGCAGTTGGTCTGCTGCCGTGAATATGGGTTGCTGGACTACATGGACCTCTGGTCTGATCCAGCACAGCTTTCCTTATGTCATGAATTTCCATAATTCCATGAACTTCTTCAGTCATTACACAAAGCACCCAACACTGCTTCATCTTTGTCCAAGAGATGCTACAATGAACAGGGAGAGAAAAACAAAACAAAAGCCCCCTTCTACAAGGAAGGTGCTTTATATCTGCTTTGGAATGAAGAAGGTGCCAAAGATTCAGTATCATCCTGATATGATCCCCTTATCAGCCAGCAGCAAAAGGGTGCGTCACTGGAATGAAACAAATAGACTTTGTCTAAAGAAGAGACAAGACAGAAAAAATTGCAGTGCCCCCCCTTCCAAAAGGACAGGAAATAATTACAAAAACTGAAAGAGCAGAAACATTAATTATGATGCACCATCAAGTAAACAAGGTTCAAAGGCCTCATCAGCAGTGAAGGCAGAGCAACAAAATAGGTGGCATTTAAAAAAGGGCAACACCACACAGGTCCTTGATGAGCCTCAAGAAAAACAAAAGTGCAAAACCCGTGACCGGCAAGTTGGCTCTGCTGCTCAGAATTTAAGAAAAACATCCTCCATGTTCCTTTGTATTCAAGGCTACGGAATACAAAGAGACTCTTGCTTATGAGACCACAAGAAACTTTCCTGGAGCCTCTTGGGCTCTTTATCAGGCTGGCCCAGAGAGACATTACATAGAAGCACCGAAAGAAAGTGAGTCAGAAGGGGTCTCCCGGGCCATCTAGTCTGACTCCCAGCTCCAGCCAGCTCCGCTCATGTCATCCCCAACATGAGGTTGTCTAATCTTTCCTTGAACACCCTCACTGATGGGGCCTCCACCACCTCCCTTGGAAGCCCATTCCATATCCATCAGAAAGTACTCCCTGAACACCCTAGAAGACAGAATGAAGATTTGGGGCAATCTTGATCAACATGAACGCTGGGCTGAGAGCAGTGGAGTGAGGTTCAGTAGGAGCAAGTGCCATTAACTCGCCTCTGATCGCCCTTCTGTGTCTTCCTCATGTGCTTGATCTGATTAAAGAACCAGGAACATGTGGTCCCTTTGCAAGGATCCTACCTTAGTCACACTGTGCTATATTGCAATGGTCTCACAAGATTGTCTCCCTCGGGTAAGTGAAGGGCTGCATACATGGAATCCACTGGGACAGTCCAAACCAGATGACTGAGAAAGGAAAAGCTGCCTGGCGAGCACTTGCCAGCGTCCCTGTATCCCAGGGAGTCCCTTCCAGCTCCTGCTTCGCACTGCTTTGGTCTCTTTTTCTTGGCCTGGCACTCAAAGAAGCAGCAGACAGCAGGGTCTTGCCTCCAGATTTGTTTCCCACAATGCCCAAGATAGTGTTTATCTCAGGGATTATGGGAAAATAAAATGCTGGCTAGATCTAGTAATGCTGAGTGGAGACCCAAAAGAGAGTGCTTTGCCCTAAGACCCCTGGAGCCAGAAGAATTTAATCTTTTTCTTTTGTTTTACAATTTATTATTGTCATTGTTCCTATTGCATCCTGGCTTTTTTTTTCCTTTTGCAAGGAACCCAAGGAGGCTTCCATGTAACACCTCCTTTCCTTTTTACCCACACAACTACCCTCTGAGGTTGTTGGGCTGAGAGTGAGTGACTGGCCCAAAGCCACCACAGTTGGCTCCATGGCTGAGCGGGGACTCGAACCCAGATCTCCCCAGTCCCAGTCCAACAGTCCAGCCACCACAGCATACCAGCTCCCTTAACTACTTTGCAAGTAGAGATTCCAGGAATTATTGTTTTAGTTAATGGATTTCTGTGCTGCTACAATAGCCCATATCTGGGCTATTTAACCAGCAATAAACCCAATTAAAGGTTCTCAGATCCCTGACTAAGACCCAGTCGAAATGGACTATCCCATGCTAAATAGGTTGGTGGTCTGAGTGTTTCATGCCATTACCACAAACACCCGAAAACAGGCTTTTTCAACTTGACATACCCCAAATGATTTGGACTACAAACCCCATCATCCCTGAACATTGGTTATGCTGGCTGAGCCTAAAAGGAGTGGTTGTTCGAGACATCCGGAGGACACCAGATTGAGGAAGGGTGATCCAAGCCACGAACTGTCCAGAACCTCAAGAAGAGCCGCAACCTCCTTTCCAACTCCTTCTGCCCATAGCACTCAACGAGAAGCGTTTTCTTACGTCCTGCCTCCCCAAAGCCAATAAAAACAAGGTTCGCATTAAGGTTTAATTAGTCATTAATATGAATGAAGCACTGCTACGGCCTTGCCACATATTTAATAATAACTCCCAAACATTATTTCTCCCCAAAACAATAGGGCAGGGGGAAATACATCTTAATAAATTTTGGTCACGCTATCTATTATTCATTCATTCATGTATAATTCCCAGTCCTCTTCCTTCCAGATGGAGAACGAGTGGGGGCGACTCTGGGGATGGAGCTACCAGTCATAATTTTCACTCTTGTTGTATTAGTCTATTGCTATTGAACAAGATGCACTGGGGAAAATTCTACAGGGGCTACATATGTCCAGCAAGACACAGAAATCAGCATCCAGCAGAACTTGCCACACTTCTAGGTCCAGCTACTGATCTCTCCGGAGCTATATTTGTCTGCTCAGTGTGTAGTTCTTCTCCAGGTTCCTTCCCAACATGGCCACTTCATCTTTTAACTGAGTGTCCGAGGTGGTAGTTGAATTTTCTGCAGGCAAAGGAGCTTTGACTCCACTTGTTAAGACAGGCGTATCAGACCTTTTCAACCCAAAGGCAAACAATTTCAAAAAAGCTTCCAGCAGTGGCTTTCCAGGTGGGTGCGGGACCAAGGCAAAGGAGGTGATGGCGAAAATACCAAAAAACAGTAGCATATTTTAGCTAACGCTCCGATTGCTAATAACTCCAACTCAAGAAAGATAATGCAGCCTTTTATCATTGTGGGCAGGCCATCAGGTCCAACCCCCTGCTGTTGCAGGACACCACGTTACACCATCCCACTCAGGTGGCTGCCCGGTTTTGCCTTGAATGTCCGAAGTGCTGGAGATCCCAGACCTCTCTAGGCAACTGGCTCCACTGTCATATTGCTCTGACAGTGGAGGAACTTTTCCTGATATCCAGCCTGAATCCAGCCTGTAACAACTTGAGCTGATTATTCCATGTCCCACACTCTGGGATCAGTGAGGAAAGGTCTTGACCTTCCTCTTTGTGACAGCCTTTGAGGTGCTTATAGAGGGATATCATGTCCTCCCTCAGCCTTCTCCTCTCAAGGCTGAACATGCCCAGTTCGCTCAGTCTCTCCTCACAGGGCAGTGTTTCCAGTCCCTGGATCATTTTTGTTGCCCTCTGCTGGACCCTTTCTAATTTACCTGCATCTTTCTTAAATCTTGGTGCCCAGAACTGGACACAGTATTTCAGGTGAGGTCTGACTAGTGAGGAGTATAGGAGAATTACTACTTCTCATGATGTAGAAATAGTACTTCTATTAATGCATCCCAAAACAGCAAATGCCCTTTTTGCAGCTGCATCGTATTCTTGGTTCATATTTAGCCCATTGTCCACAATTACGCCAAGGTCTTTTTCATTTCTGTTCAGCCACATATTCCCCATCCTGTATCGATGCATTTAGTTTCTCTTTCTTGTGTAGAGGACTTGGCACTTGTCCCTATTGAATCTTATTCTGTTGCTTTCAGCCCAGCATTCATGTTTATCAAGATCGCCCCAAATTTTCATTCTGTCTTCTCGGGTGTTCACTATTCCACCCAGTTTTGTATTGTCTGAAAATTTGATTATCTTTCCTACTTACTTCCTCATCTAAATCATTAATAAAGACATTGAAGAGCACTGGGCCCTGGACTGAACACTGAGGCACCCCACTAGTTTGGTTTGGTGATGATCTGATGACGACGATGATGATGGCATTGCATTTCTATACAGCCTGGGGCCAAAGCTCCCCTGGGCAAGTCACAACATTTAAGTCACCCATCCAGTTCTGAACCAGACCCGACTCTGCTTAGCTTCCAAGATTAGGCCGAATCAGACCCTTCAGGCTATATGGAAGCTGATGCACTTGGTACCCTGATGTACTTGGAATCTGTGCAAACATAAGTGCCCCTCACCAGCCTCATCAATTTCAGTGCAAGAATGAACAATTGGCTTAACCTTGGCAGTTTGTGCCCATTGTTAACTTATCCCAAGCAAACACAAATGAACAGAATGCAAATCCTGGTCAGGAAAACAAGCCACGCTGTTGACAGTCAACACCGTTCACAGCTCACACAAAGTCTTCTAATTGTTTTGCCTTCTGCAGAATACCAATAAACATGTGCACTTCTGTTGGGACCAGTGAGAAAGGAAAACAGTGTGACAGCATAAATAATGCTCTCTCTGTTTTTGCACCAAGGGAAAGAAAGAAAAAACTAGGCGTTCGGGAAAAGAAAAGTGAAAGCATTGTTTGTTAGAGCACAAAGGAGAAATCCATTTAGTTCTTATCTCCAATAAATAGAGACATTCTAAGAGATAATGCACAATATTCTTCACAGGGCCCCATTCATTGAGACATAAACCAAAGTGAGCAGGTATTAAAGGAAACGACGAAATTCAGCTGTTATAAGAAATGTAATTTATGAAGAAAGATGGCATGTAAACTGTAAAACTCCGTGCTCCCAATCCAGCAAGGATGATCTGCACTTCTATATCTCAATTCTGCTTTGTTCTGCTTTCTGTGCAGACAGAAGAAAAAGAGGCCGGAAGCACGCAGGCACACGCAGGCACGCATCCTGGGATGGTGCAGATTGCCTACCTGGGAGGGAGGGGCTCAGCAAAGGTTTGGCAGGGGCCGCCAGGCAAGGGTCATAGGAGGATATGGAGTGGCTACTTAGCTCATGGCAGCGAGATTGCCACCATGTGCCTTGATGGCCACTGCCATGGGCTGCTCAGAAAGGGAATTGGATTCCATGGAGGAGACTATTATAGTGGGTACCAGTCATGATGGTTATATGTTACCTCCAGGGTCAGAGGCCATTGCAGTCCACTTGCCTGGGGAAATAAGCAGGAGAAGGATGCTGTACTCCTGCCCTGCTTGTGATGCTCCCATTAGCATCTGGTCAGCTCCTCTAAGGACAAAAGAGACAGACAGACAGACAGACAGACAAGACAGAACTTTGGTCTGCTCCAGCAAAGCTCCTCTCATGTATTATGCTCTCAGGTGTGTTAAGCCAGGTAATCTTAGGGGGCAATACACCTCAAAGGGGGGCACTTGCCCTCCAGGTTGCCTCAAAAGGTTTAGGACCTTTTGATGGGCTTTAATGCATGCGGCCAGAGAGAACAAGCCCTGGCTTTGCATTCACACAAACACAGAGAACACTTAGAAAGGAAAGGAGAGTTCATCCATCAGAAAATATAGAGCAGCACAAGATTTTAACCCCATGTTGTCCAGACAGCAAACATTCCTGTCGCATCTGTCTTGCTCTATCTTTCTAAGGACACAAAGAGCATCCTGCCTAACACAGAGAGAGACTAACAGAAGTGGGAGGTCCATTACCCATCCTGCATCAGTACAGTTTGTGTGGGGAGAGATAAGAGAGTGTCTCCTTTCTAATGCCCTGATTTTTATACCATCTCTCTCTGAACATGTGACTTATGGGAAAGATGAACTTCCCAAGCTTTTGCTAGTTGTTGGAATGGTGCTGGATGACTTCTTGATGGCCTTAACTTTTGTTTTGCTGGGTAAGAGGTGGGTCCTTTTGTCTGTCTTTGCTTGAGGCTACAGATGAGGAAATTTCCAGGTGTCTCAGGACAATGGGTCATCCTTGCAGGGTTGTTTTGCCTAATCCCTTCAAGCGGGGAAATGCCTGACCTTTTCTCCACAAGCATTCCACCATTCATTCTTCTCTCACACTGGCTAGCCCAGGATACGAGGTCCTTCTTCCCGAAGTCAAGTCTCCCCAGCATGGCCCTGGCCTTCAGGCACATTCTAGCTGGGGACTTTATAGTTATGGCACTAATTCTGATATACACATGTGTTGCAGCTGTTTATGGAGAGGCAGGAGGTACAGATTTGTTAAATCCATTCCATCACTCTCTAGCCATGGGCAAGCAAATCACATTGCAAGATTGGCAGTCCCACTAGTCTGTGAGTCATAGAAACATAGAAACAGAGTGAATCAGAAGGTGTCTCCCAGGCCATCTAGTCTGACCCCCAGCTCCACTCATGACATCCCTACAACATGCATGTCCAGTCTGTCCTTGAACACCCTCACCGTTGGGGCTTCCTCCCATGGAAGCTCACTCCATACCTAATAGTAAATAGTCTGCTTCCCCTATTCCATTTCCCCATTACAATATCTTGGATTTTCTTTCTTTCTTTTTGCCCTCCTGGTTCTGGTGGTGATAGAGGGATTGTTGACCCACAGCAGTAAACAGATAGACATTAATCTTACCTACCAAGAGTAATGCCCTGGAGTGGGGTGATGTCATCGTATTGTGTCCTGCAATTATTCTTGGTGCAAGCCTTTTTTTTCCAGGATCCACCCAATGATTTGTTTCAATTCCAATCCTGAGCTTCTGGTCTTCACCTCCAGATCTGTGTTTCCCCCTCAGTCCCACCACATGGCAAGGGGGCAGACTCAAACTGGGATTTGATCATCTCGTGTGAGTGCCAGTCCCCTTGCTCCTTCTCAGATTTGTTAATCTTCAGTGCGGCTGTCGCTGCCTCTTCACCAGTGGCTCCAGCGTCAGAGGCTCCCTGAGGTGTAACCTGAACTCTCGGGAGCTGTCCGTGGTCCTGAAACCCACCCGCCCACTTCAGGACCATGGACAGCTCCTCCGGAGCGCCAGTGACGGCCTGGCGTGGGTAAATCAACTTGCTGACACGGGAGTCACTAGGCCCAGATGCTGTTCGCTTGACTCTGTCTAGGCAGTGTTAGAGTGGTCTCAGAAGCATCAAGTGAGCCCATGGGCGGTGGCAGCAGTGAGAAAGAGGCGAGGCTACTGAAGGGGGAGCTCATTCTGAAAACACCTCTCACCTGCAAAATGTGGATTCATCACAGGCTGCAGTGCGGCTGATGTTGTGACGATCCCAGCACTGTGTCTGCCTCAGCAATGCAAAGAGGAGGAGGAGGAGGGGGGGAGAGGGGGGAGGAAGGGAAGGAAGGAAGGAAGGAAGGAAGGAAGGAACTTCCTATGAGCAACAAAGGATGAAGCAACAGGATGGCCACTTATGGTTCGCCATGAAAGAAGAAAACCGTCACCAAAGGACAAAAGAACTTGCATAAAACTGACACATGCTCATTCACAAGTGCAATTTTAGACATTGCTTTTATAATTTAAATAGAAATACAGTGCATGTCAACATAGCAGTGACCAAGAGACCCACATTTGTCTGTCTTGTTGCTTAGCTGCTCTCTGTTGGTACCCTGCTAATAAACTTTTATTTTGTGCTATAGCTTCAACTATTACATGTTTAACTACTGCATTGTATGCTATATTTTATATTTTTAAATTGGTTTAAATTGTTGTGAAACACTGAGAGCTCTGACTGTTGGACAGTATAAAAATTTGATTGGTTGGTGCTCTTTCATTTCTTGATCTTGAAACAGGAATTGGGTATGATGGCCTTCAAACAGAACTCTACTATGTAAAAGAGGACATGCAGCCACCCCAGGAAGAAGCCCAGCAAGAAAACTTTCCCCAAACTATTGAAGAAATGCATGGACAGGGTTCAAGAGCCTGGAATGTCCTACCATCACCCATTGCTGGTCTAGGGCACTAGGTTAAAAAAAAAGCAGGAGGACTCCTCAGTCACTAGGAAAAACAATCAGCTGTGATGACAGAAGAAGCTGGAAGGAATTATATATATGGATATTCTACCCAGATGTCATTTAAAAATGCATCCTATAGCAGAATTTGAGAGTGGTCTTTCAGATTCAGGAAAAAAACTCCTCGGTGAATGGCATACAAAACCATCTTCTCTAGCCCTCCAAAGCCAGTTCACTTCACTACATCACTCATTTCTTTTGACCTGAGCAATATTTAACATTCCTGTGCCGGCGGAGCTTCCCGGAGAAGGCGTGCAGGAGGTTATTGCGCAGGCCTTTGCAGCGGAGTCTCTGTCAACAGACCTTTGTCTCCCTCTTGTGCCAAAGGAGGGCTATCACAACACCAAAAAACAACACTTTTGCGAGAGATGCTGTGGCGTTGTTTGATCTGTTCTACCCAACAAGTGGTATCTAACAGTGTCCTTGGATACAACGCCCTCAGTGGGCCTGTGTTGGCCAGTTGGCTTCCTTCTGCCCTTTTGGCCTAATCTGTCCAGGGCCCCAGAAGGAAAGATCAGGGCAAATTTTGGCAGCAGGGTTTGGCTAGGCTAAGAGCACCAAGCTCCTGCCCCGGGCCCCATCATCCCAGGCTGCCAAAGACCATGCAGACGAGCCCTTCTAGCAGGTGATGACTCCAACAGCAGCAAAAAACATGCCCGGTGTCAGAACCTGGGCTAGCAAGGACAGTCCGGAGCCCAGCTCAGCTGATGCTGCTCACTGCTGCATCCTTCCCTATTATTTGAAGTATTCATTTACAGTATTGTCACACTGCTCCATATCTTGGCAGATTCCAGAGGGGGGGGGGCTCTTGTCCATGGGCCCCCTTGGCAGGTGCCCGACCATGCCTACCCCCCAGTGCGGGCCCTGATGATCACATTCTGAATATGAGCTTCAAGAAGGATCACTTATCCATTTACCTGCCCCCACTTCCCTAAATAGCTCGCAATGTCATTTCCACTTCCCCTTTCTTTAATGGCCATTGATGCTCAAGCTGAAGCCCATGCATGTCAATCAGTGGCAGTGATCTGGTAGGGAAACGTACCTCTGTCCTTGGGAAGTACACCTAATCCATATTCATAATGCCATTTAATTCCATCGTTAGCTGCTCTGTATACCCAATTTATCACCATAACCACGTCAGCCGTAACCATGTCAGAGAAAGAAACCTTCTGTTCTCCTCCCACATACTTGAGGTATAGATAGCACTAACTTAAGACATCATTTCCACAATGACTTTAAACTGTACTGTTAAACAAAATGAATACTTGTGTAGCTTCCGAAGAAGACATTACTGCGTGTAGGGTTTCTCTCTGCTCCATTCACAATAGGACATATCCCTGACCAATTGTGCCACCCTATCCCTGCATATTTATTTAATTTTATTTATTTAGAGTTTTTATATGTCATCCCATTACTAAAAGTCTCTGGAGAGCTTACAAAATACTCAATAGTAAGTCCTGTTAAGTTTAATGAAGTTATTCCGAGGGAAGTGGGTATAGAGTTGCTGCGTATGGGTGAGATCCTACAGAGGGCTGAGATCTCAGCTCCGTCCAAATACTATTCCAATCATAATAATAATGAATTTAGTTAAGGGTGCAATTCTAGGTATGTTTAGACAGGAAAAAGTCCTACTATTGCCAGCACCCCACTAGTCATCCATGAGAGAGGGATGCAGCATTCCAACCTGAAAAAAACCCTGCCTTTCTACTTACATTTTGTATTCAAATGTTAAATATATGTTTTTCGGCACCAGGTCAAGACCTTTTTATTTAATCAATATTTTAATATGTATTAATAGTAATTGGATTTTATTGTTTGTATTTTATTAATTGCAGCCAGTGTGGAATAGACAATTTATTTATTTTATTCTGATTTATGTTGTAAGCCGTCCAGAGACGCAATAATGGACAGCATACCAATTTTATAAATAAGGAAAGAAATCAAAATAAAGAAATAACATATCACAACATGGATGAGCAACCAAAAAGTAATATTGCACTTTGAGCTCTAAAATGCAGCATTGCATAATTAAGCCCTGCTTTATACTGACTAACCAAAATGCCTCAAAAGAGCCTGCAAACTTGCAAGTTCTCCAGAAGCCTTCGTCTGGCTGAGTCGTGCAAATAACAGGAAGTTGTGGTGAGAAGGAATTCAAAGTAAATTGTGCTGAGTCCTATGCAAGGTAACACACCCCTTGTGGGTTGTGACTGTACTCTCCAACATGCTGGGTTTCAGCTGGCCTAGAAAGACCCTGCACTCACCCCGGTGTATAATCTCTGCATTCCAAACTGAAGACCATGTGGGGCAAGGCTGAGATCGCAATGTTGCCTCCCCTGTTTGGATTCTGCCCATGTGCAGAATGTCTATGGGCCTTTTGATGCTTTACTCGTGTGTAGAGTGATTGTGTATTCAAGGAGAGTGGGTCAGCACCCCCGGCCCCATCCCTGACATTGGGTCCCTCCCTCCACAGACCCCATCTCTGTGCTGTCCATGGGTTCAACCTGAACTGCTTCAAAGTTCTCCGTGGAATGTGGCCAACTGGCTACAGCAGCCTCATTCACATATTTTACCCCACAAGGCGCTAAAGTGCTAAGTTTCTTCAAGAAAGAAGTCAGGAAGATCAAATAATCAACCATATATTTTATCAGAAATCTATCAGACAAAGTAATGTGCGACCTGGACTTAAGAATAGTGCAATTCCAGGTTCATAAGTGAGGACATGGCACACAATGGAAAGGCTGTGCTGGCCTCCATCCGCAAGAGCAATGAACTGAGAAAACCCCACGGGGTGTATTTTCCTCGGCAAAATACAGGATGGCTTCTTCCACTCAGACACTGAAGGGTGATCCGTTGGCCAGGCTGCAGTGTGAGCATTCTGACATCCGTCAAACTGGAGAAAATCTCAGGCCCAGGCCACAGGCACTCTCCCTTCTGTGAAGTCTCTCCTAGTGTTGGCCGAGCCATTTTTACATATTACACAGCCAAACAAAACATACACAACACCTGTGGAACGATATGTTAAAGCAAAAGTAATTGTGGGCCTGCAGGCCTCAGCAGAGTAATTGATTTACACTTTTATAGCAAGATATTTTTCCTTGAGAGATTCTCTGCCCTGCCTACCTTACAGGTTTGTTGTGGAGGTAAGATTGAGGGCAGGAGGAAGAGAATGATGTGAGCAGCTTTGCGTTCTTTAAAAAAGAAAAAGGCAGGATAGAAATCTAATAAGTAAATAAATAATCCCCATTTGAGTCTGATGTAGGTGCTTAGGGGTATACGACCTCTGGGCATGAGGTCCTTCTGAAAGCGCCATCCCTAAAGGAAGCAAAAGGGATGGCAATTAGAAGAAGGGCCTTCTTAGTGGCTGCCCCTCACCTTTGCAATGGGCTTCCTAGAGAGGTCCACCTGGTGCCATCGCTACTTTCATTTCAGCTCCAGGTGAAAATGGTCCTCTTTTGAAGGTATTTTGAAACCTGATTTTAACACCTGATAGTAAAAACGCACCCTGCTATTTAAAACAATTGGAAAATGTGTCAGTATACAAAATAACTCCCTTTTTCCTGAACTTCCATAGAGTATTGAATGACAGAAAGATAGCTATTTTCAGTCTGTTTGAAATTTGTGGGCTTGAATGTATTGGTTATGCTTGTTCTAAATCCCTTGGCAGCTTTATTTTATTTTACTTTATTTTATACACACACACACCTTTCTTTTCTCTGTATTCTATTTATGTCAAGAAAATAATAAAAATAATACTAAAAAATAAATACTGTATTTATTAATAAATTTTATACTGTATTTTTGTATTTTTAATTTAATGTTTATATTTTTGATTTATATTATAATTATTTTAACTTATTGTTGTAAGCCGCCCCGAGGCTTCGGCGAATGGGGCGGCATAAAAATGTTTTAATAAATAAATAAATAAAAACAAACAAACCCTCACCCTGCTACCAACAGGTTCCCTCCACCCTGCTTTACCCTGTACTTATAATAGTACTGTTGGCCTGTTTTTAATGTTAGCCATGTAGCCCTTTAAGGACCATGCAGTGGCCTATACATTTAAAAATAAATAAAATAAGATAGCAGAACACATGAGGTTTAGAAGTGTCTAGGGTGTCCCAGGCATGTGGGCTTTTAAAAAGACCTTCCCATTTTGAGCCAGAAGAAGTGCAAAGATTGCCTCATGTGTGTGGACTGAACATCATTAGAAGCCCCCACGTGACCATGGGGGGCAGGGTACACAGCAGTGCCCTTTGTGTATACCCCTGCCCCATAACAAAGCTAACCCACACAGGCGCAGACAAATGCCTGCAGAGGGCTTTTGCTTCCCCACATCCTGATGATCCCATAAAGCCCTCTTACCTCTGACCCCTTCAAGAGAAAAGCAGAATTTTTGGCTGAGTTGGAGACTCTTTGGTGGAAAAGTAGAGATGGATGGATCATGAAAGTGTTTATGGGATTGCTGAAGGATCTGTGTCCTTTTAGGCCCCAACTGCGGGCCCAGACATGTAGACCCCAAGTGCATACAGCATCTTGAAAAGCAGCTCTTTGCAGATGTGGTTGCGACTCCGGGCCTTTGTATGATCTGTCACCTCCCTTGCCTCCTGCTGTCCCTCCAGTTACAATCTCCCCCTGCCCAAATATTTTCTTCACAGAAACACTTGGCTCTAATGCCAGGATTTAGCCAGGCAAAAAGAACACAGAGGCAGGAGGTGCTACAGAAGGGAGGAAAAGTGTGGGGCAGGGAAAGAGGAACTCAGAATTCCCCACATTGCATTGATCAGTTCATCATAGCCCCTTGTGGGAGGTCCAGATTCAAAGGCAGGGTCTGACACCACCACAGATAATTCATGTTTTGCACTACAGACAAAAAAATTACAGAGTTCTGTCATATATTTTGAACATATAATAAGGCTTCTTTGCTGATCATGCTTGCTTGGTAACTAATATGGGAAAGGGGCTCTGTGTTTGATTCAATTGAGAATCAGCAATGAATTTGGGGGGCATGAGGCAGCTAGGAAAGTGCTGGGGGTGGAACAACAGCATTTCGGGGGTACCTGTGCACAAGGGTTGGGTCAGCACCTCTTTAGAAAGGCTGTAAGGCAGCAGCTGTCTGGGGTAAGCATGGCTGACCATTCAGTCAGGTGGCTGAAAGTAAGCAGCTCTGGATGGAATGGTCTGCTTAGTAGGCTAAGCAATGCTTCTTTTACATATGATTTTCCTCATATTCATTAAAATTACCATTGTAGTGGGAATTATACTATTAGCATTCTCGTGTGTGCATGATCTTAAGACTATAGGATATTTCTCAGTGTTGTCTGTACTCCAGAACTTGGATATTCAATAAAAGAGACCTGGTCAAGTCCTAAATGCTCAAGGCATGTTTATTAACCTGGCAGACTCTCAGTGCTGGCTTCCTTTGCGCTTTCCATTGTCTCTCTCTTAAGCCACCTATACTAAGCTCAGTTTACAAGCATGATCTCAGCTAGTCTCCAATTCTCCTTGGAACCAGCAGACTAGGAGGGTTTCAGCTTACTGCCAGCTAAGTGGAGTCCCTAAATCTTGAAACCACGTTTAGAACCTCTCCACAAAGGCCAGAGGACGATGGTAAGTGTGCATTGCTTGCAGTACCTGACTGGGGAAGCAAGATTACAGCTCACACTTTCCAGCTGTGTTGCACAGTGTCTTCCCAAGGAGGTGAATTTAAACTAGGAGTTGACACAAACATTTGCCAGGCTCTGCAAAATTCTTCCAGACAATACAGGAGACCATACGATCACACCCAAAAGGAATCGGATCATTTCCTAAAATTTGGTGTGCTTTTATCAACTTCTTTAACAAACAGGATAAGAGGAAATCTCATCAAAAGTCCCTGGAGAACTGTAGAAAGCTGAGAACTGTAGAAAAATCTGTTTAACAATATAACCCCCCAATAAGTTTTAATGATCTATATTTATGGCAAGTTTTTATGATATATTTTATGTTAAGTTTTATGATATATGTTATGGTGCTTTATGATATGATACAATTATGTATGATACATTTCATGCTAGATTGTATTAATTTTATTGCATGGGAGCCCTTTAATGCATTAGTTAATGATTGCTATATGTATTAGGAAATACTTTTTTCTTGAAGTAATAATACAAAATTACATCTTCAGTACTTAGAGGCTGTGAACCAGAGAATTCCACCCAGTCGGCCATGATACTACCAAAGCCAATGCCTGTGTTTCATGTGAAAAATGGTGAACTGTGGAAATCTCTCTTAAAAGAATATTTTTTTAAAGAAAGAGCACTTGCATCTTTGTGGGTTGAGCAAGTATAGCACAAATGGCGATGGCACAAATAATACCTATTAATTGTATTTAGATCAGTACTCTTGGTATATGGTTTTGCCACAGAACCCTTTAAAGGTAAAGGTAAAGGTAAAGGTAAAGGTAAAGGTAAAGGTAAAGGTTTCCCCTTGACATTAAGTCCAGTCATGCCTTATTCTAGGGGGCGGTGCTCATCTCCGTTTCCTAGCCGAGGGAGCCAGCGTTTATCCGCAGACAGTCTCCGTGGTCATGTGGCCGGCATGACTAAACACCGAGGTGCATGGAACGCTGTTACCCTCCCACCGAAGTGGTACCTTTTTATTTACTTGCATTTGCATGCTTTCGAGCTGCAAGGTTGGCAGGAGCTGGGACGGAGCAACGGGAACTCACCCCATTGTGCAGATTCAAACCGGTGACCTTTCGATCAACCAGCCCAGCAGCACAGCGGTTTATTTATTTTTTATTTATTTATTAAAACATTTTTATGCCGCCCCATTCGCCGAAGCCTTGGGGCGGCTTACAACAATAAGTTAAAAAAATAATTATAATATTAAATTAAAAAATATAAACATTAGATTAAAAATACAAAAATACCAATATAAAATAAGCCACCCTGGCCAGATAAAATCCAATAATATTAACAGTTAAAATGCTGCTTAAAAAAAAAGGTCTTCGCCTGGCACCGAAAAACAAATAACTACGGCACCAGGCGGATCTCTCTGGGGAGCGCATTCCATAACTTAGGCGCCACCGCAGTGAAAGCCCTCCTCCGGGTACTCACCCTCCTAATTTTCTTCACGGAGGGTTCCCGGAGAAGGGTCTCTCCTGCAGATCTCAAGGGGCGGGCGGGCATATATGGATGTAAGGGCTCCTTCAGGTAGCCAGGACCCAAGCTGTTTAGGGCTTTATAGGTCATCACCAACACCTTGAATTGGGCCCGGACTTCAATGGGAAGCCAGTGAAGCTGACGGAGAACTGGAGTCATGTGAACATAACGCCCAGTCCCCGTCAGCAGCCTGGCAGCTCTTTTTTGAACCAATTGAAGTATCCGGACTGTCTTCAAGGGTAGCCCCTTGAAACCACTGTGCCACCTGCAGTCCTCTCAGAACCCTTTGGAGTGGTCCAATTTTATCCCCTATCGTACAATCATACAACAAAAGCACTTCAAGGATCCCATAATGTCATCAGGTCCAGTCCTCAGTGCTAGACTCCACATTAAGGCACCCCAACACCTGGCTGCCCAGCTACATCTTGAATGGCTCCAGTGTGGGAGAGCCCACCACCTCCCTAGGTCATGGGTTCCACTGCCAAACTGCTCTAACAGTCAGGAAGTTCCTCCTGATGTCCATCTCAAACCTGGCTTCCTGTAATCTAAGACTATCATTTCATGTCCTACATTCTGAGAGGATTGAGAAGAGATCCTGGACCTCCTCGGAGTGGCAGCCTTGGAAAGTGCTATCATTCCTCCCTTTGGTCCTCTCTTCTTGATGCTAACTATACCCAGTTCTCCTGATCTCTTCTCACAGGGCTTTGTTTCCAGTCCTGTGGTCATCTTGGTTGTGCTCTCCGAACCCTTTCCAGTTTGTCGGCAACTTTCTTACACTGTGGTTCCCAGAAGTGGGCCCAGGACTCCAGCGGAGGCCTAACCAGCTCTGAGTCAAGGAGAACTAGTCCTTCACATGATTTAGGAGTGACACATCTATTCATGCAGCCCAAAATGTCATGTGATTTTTTTGCGGGCACATCACGTTGTTGACTCCCTTCCTGTTGTGTCAATCTCAATGGAAAAAAAATCTCTTCCTATCATCTCAAGGAGAATCTTTGCCTTCTACTAAATGGTTTCCATTGCATTTCTTTCTCCAGCCCAAATAAATCCATTCCTTTATGTTGTGGAATTACAGAGAGAGAGGGAGGGAGGGAGGGAGTTGTGATAATTAATCACATAAAGTAACTAGAATAAATACATCTCTCTCTTGCACTTAAATATTTCATATGTCCAGAAGCCAAATGTGGAGCTTTGCCCTGTTATCTCCCCAAAACCAACTCCTGAAATGACAAGGGAGAAGGGAAGAACTCCTGGGTTTGACTTAAGAGAGAAATTTAGAAAGACGAGAGTGAAATACTTACAAATGCCTCTAGGGGGAGCTGGAAGGAAAGAAAATTCACGGCAACCATAAAAGTTTTGAAAAGCAGACAGGGCACTGTTGAATGCAAGAAAAAAGCCGTTTTTATGTAAATGTAAGGGGAGCCAGTGTGATGTAGTGGTTAGAGTGCTGGACTGGGTGAGCTCAGTGGGCGGCTTCTAGCCAGGCATAGACTTTCAGCCTAACCTACTTCACCGGGTTGCTGTTGTGGAGATAACATGGAGAGAACTTCGTAAGCCGCCTAGTGTTCCTAGTGAAAGGAGGAAGGGCAGGGTGTGAGTGTGATGAAATCTAATAATGCTATCACTGTACTGCACGAATGGAGACACGTGTCCCTCCAGATGTGGCTGCACAACAGCTCCCATTAGCTATGCTGTGTAGGCCGCTGAGCTTTTGAAAGCACAGAAGTGAAGGAACAAGCTAGTTTGTTCAAGTCCATATGCAAAATTCAGCACATACTATTTTCTGGTATTTCTTGCCAGAAAGCAATCCCCTCAGGAATGCCAGGAAAGGCCTATCATCATCATCTCTATACTGCCCAATAGTCGAAGCTCTCTGGGCAGTTCACAACAGGGGTAACATAAACATGACAGAGCTCTGCTTCAGGAGTCCAGTGAACCCCCAGCCATGTCCACCGTGAACGAAAAAAAAAAAAATGAATGGCACTAAAGAGACATTAAGCATCCGACTCATCCCACTCGAGGACTATGATTGGCTGGTGTATCTCTTTCAGTGGAGAATGACCCAAAATTTGATTGGGGAACTCAGCAGGTGGGGCGGTGAGTACACTTACTTCTTTCTCTGTGCCGTTTTCCTGAGCTAAGTGTTGCCCAAAGCCACTGTTAGCTCCACGGGAAACCGGGGTGTGGGGGCTGATCTGTGCGGCAGTGTTCAGACTACAGAAGAAAAATGAATTCACGACAGCTTAAGCTATTGAGCAATACAGAAATAAAATGAGGAGGAGGAGGAGGAGGAGGACAAAGAAGAGGGAGAAGGAGAAGCAGGAGGAGGAAGAGGAGGAAGACAAAAAAGAGGGGGGAGGGGAGGGGAGGAGGACAAAGAAGAGGGAGAAGGAGAAGCAGGAAGAGGAGGAGGAAGAAGACAAAAAAGAGTGAGGAGGAGGAAGGCTCCACCAATTTTAGCCAAATCCTATTCACCCGCCCCCTACACAGGCTTCTGAACTACAATCTAAGGGCGATCTGAAAAGGAAATGAATGAAACTCCACTGTCTTTGTTGGCCTAGGACTCCCATCAGTCCTCGCGAGGACAGCCAGGAGGGCTGTGAGTAGCTCATTCCTGCCCTACAGCGGGCTTCCTCAGCCTGTGGCAGCAGATGTGTGGGACTACAACTCCCATCATCCCAAAGGGGACTCGAGCCATGGCTGTATTCCAGAGGAGCTGGAAACTGACACACCTGTGAAGCAACACTCAAAGGGTGACATAACTTTCTCTCTCCCATTTTCTGTCGTAACTCATGCTCAATACAAGCCCCTGTTCCTGCTTTTCAATGCCTTATTTCTGTGGGGGTGAAACAGGCTGTGCTTGGAACATTGGTATATGAGTGCGATGCCTGGAGGAATCTGCCAACCCAGTGGGAGGTGGGGGCGGGGGGGGGGAGAAGCTGTTCTCCATTAACATTTTTATTCTGTGGAATGATTCAATTATGTTCAGATCTCGTCTGTGGAAAACAAGAATAGCTGCAGACAGCTGTTTGATGTCAACAGGCCAGAATATGATCCCAGAAAGAAGCTGCCAGTTGCAGCTGGGAAACGACCGGCTCACACTTGGCAGCCAGCTTCTTGTGTACTGGGGCAAAATGGGAAAACAGCCACTCGGGTGTTGCCATCTGTACCGTGCAAAGGTGGATGAATCCATATGGAAAGCCCTTAATCTCCGATGAGCTGGATGCACAAATGCACAGCTGAGGGTGTGATTCATCCTCCCAGGGCTGCCGGAGCGTCAGCATCTGGTGGGAAAGCCCTTTTTGAAAATCAAGTCAGGGCTTGTCAAGGGGAGAGACGGATGCGTTGCCCCGATTAGCCCCTTGCCCAGGTTTTCCCATTTGTTTTCCCAATGCTCAGCTGGGGCAGAAGGCCAAGATGTACCTCTCTGGTTCTCACACAGCTAAGCAGAAGGGAAGGCAGAAGGATCTGAACTTAGGCGCCTCCAGTTCAAAAACCCATTTGCTGGACTAGGGCAGCCCTAAAAGCTAGGTCCTTTGGCCATGGAATTTCACGGGCCATTCAAAGGTGTCAATGGAGAGGGAGGTTCCCCCTGGCTCCAGCCCATCTTTTATTGATTGCTTTTCTATGCCACCCCTACCCCAAGCAGGAATGGTTCCCCTGCCTGTTTTGCCTTCACAACAACCCTTTGAGGGATGTTAGGCCTCTGTCTAAATGCAGAAGAAAGCCCTGCATTTGATGGCATCCTCTGTCTAAACAGTTAACTGTGCAAGGTTGGGAGCTTGCTGAAGGACTGCGAGTTTTGTTAACCTGCCCAACAAGCCACCCTCACTGGGCTCAGCTGCCAAAGAAGCTGCAACAGGGCCAGACTAGCAATTTGGCATCCACTGGGACCACAACTCACTGTGGTTAAGCAGCTGCAGTGACCATGTGAATTTAGCCCCTTCTATCTGGTTGCTAGAAGGCCAGTTACTGCAGATGAAACTCAGAATTGCTTTGTGAAAGCAATGACTGGCATGTGCTGTAACAGCAACTTTTCAGGCACATATGAAATCATTTCCTTGAGATGCAGATCCCCCACCCCTGACCACCTTACACCTCTCAATTGTGGAGAGGGAGTACTTAAACTTCTTCCTCTTAATCTACTGAGCCTTCTAGCTGAAGTCCCTGTGTCATTTCCTTAGGCAAGACGAGAAGCACAATCATCACAGGGGGGTTTCCTCTAGGAAATGAAAGCATCTTTTTTAGACTACTTTTAGATTCCTGTGACTCCACAAGCTAAGAATAACAGGAGGAATGGAAAAGACTTCCTTAATTGTTTGTTTTGTGGCTCTGAGCTCAGAACATATGCTTGCTGGATTCACATCCCTTTAGAAAAACCATGTCCTTAAGAAAAACTCTGCCAGGACTCTTTCAGAACAGAAAACAAGCCACTGGAAATATTTTCCCTTAGGGATTAATCTATTTGCTGATAAATAAAAACTTAAGACATAAATATCACCACTATTTGACACACATGAACCTGGTTAATCTGGAAGCTGACAAAGGAAACACATCGGCATTTTCCAGCAATGTTTCTGGGTGAAATGGCAATACAGTCCATTCACTGGTTTGCACAGGAATTTTCGTGGGTAGCAGCCAGGGTGGGTGTTGACAAAGCTATTTACACATGCAACAAACCTCAGAGAGCAGGCCTGTTTTTTCTAATAGACCTGGCATCTGAGCTGCATCATGGTCTGAGCAACTTGGATAAATTTTGCTTCCAAGAGAATTGGTCACCCTTTCCACTGCACTGAGTAAACTTGGTGTCTGTCATTGGTGGGCCAGATTCACAGATGCCATCTTTCCACCCCTGGCAGATGCAAATGAATCCATAACACTGTGGGCCCCACCAAGCCAAAATAAGACCCACCAGCCACGTGAGACAAGCTGAAATTATTTTTTGCTGCCTCCCAACAGGAGTTAAGCACCAGCAAGCCACAGTACATGACTCATCCGCCGATCCCAAAGTTTGTAAAACAGGAAGCTGCTTCCACCAGAGTTGTGCCAAAAATTTCCTCCTGATTCTCTTTTTTTCTAATTGCAGCTATTCTCCTTCAATCTGATAGAAAAGAATCAAAGGAGAAGAACATGTGGGATCCATCCTCATGGATGGGGTGACTCTTGTGCTTGCTTTGCTTAGGAGGTGGCCGAGGACTGCTGGAGAACTTTCCTGTCTGTTATTATACAATCTTATTCCAGGCCACCAGGCTTCCTCTGCGTCAATTAAATCCCAGGGGAGGAGAAGAGAGCACGAGGTCGCTCCTCTCCTCTGGGGCCTTCTCAGGTCGGAAGAGCTGAGAATTGCTTATAGTTCCAAAATCCCAAAATAAGATGGATTGGAGCCTATAAGGGAACACTGACCAATGCAGATTTTTCACTACTCTCACTGGAGTTAATGTTTACAACCTTCCTTCTGCCCTCTCTCCACAGAGATTTTAGTTCCATGCTACGAAATATGTCTCATTTTGTTCCTCTTCCCAGTAATACTCCTTAGGTTCAACGTGACAAGATTCTGATTCCTGGATAGGTTG
This sequence comes from Varanus komodoensis, assembly GCF_004798865.1. Lineage (NCBI taxonomy): Eukaryota > Metazoa > Chordata > Lepidosauria > Squamata > Varanidae > Varanus > Varanus komodoensis. The sequence continues at coordinate 56,111,591 of NW_025335761.1, forward strand.
GCTGCCTCCAGAGATTTGAGCTGTGCAGACTTGGTTTCCTTTCTCAGTGTTCAGCTAGTAGAGTAGCTTTAAAGGCACAGCACAGCTTTCGTCCCATCTGGCTGCACCAATGGCAGCTAATGTGAGCATGTGAATGTGGATTTGTGCCTAGTTCTTCCACGCAATCATCAAGCCTTTCCTCCTGCTTCCAAGGATTCACCCCACAGCTCTTCCCCAGCTCCCAGGACTCACCAAATACATTTTCCTGCATTCGGCTGGTGAGCTCTTTCAGCCCACATTGTAACCTAGCCAGGGCAGTGGTTCCAGTGGGACACGGTGATCCAGTGATCCCACCCCGCAAGAAAACAGAGAGATAATTTTAATGAATGTAAAGCACTCCAAACTTGGGAAAGATTCCATGAATGTATGTAGACAACAGGATAACCCACACTCAAGAGAATTGATTGAAGCTAACAGCCATTGCAACCAAGAGTGAACAACTCACAGTTCACAGCCCAGCAACAAACCATGGATTTCCTTCATGGGTTATCCATGGTTAGCAAGCCATGGTTTCTTACCTGGGATCAGACAACTACACAGTTGTCATCTTAACTGAACCAGGTGACTGTCTCCTCCCTCTTCCATACAGCCCTCCATGTGGCTGCAACACTGAATCTGGCTAAAGAGGTAATAAGCTGTTCAGTGCTGAACAACCATATCAGAAGCAATTAATTGCCTTTTGAGGGAAAAGACCCGTATTGCCAACAGACAGATCCTTGTAATTGAAATTCGATGTTCCATGGAAGAAGATAAAAGCATCAACATCACATTTCTTGACATGGCACAGAAATGAGCGAACAAGAAACCAGTCACCAAAAAAAGAAAGTTACTGGAACTTCTTGCATCACTTCAACATCATGGAGAAGCTGGATGAGGAGTAGAACTACAAAACGATTACAATGTGAACGGATGCTGGGGCCAACTGAGCTCACAGAGGATCGAACCTCAGAGGAGGAAACAGATCAGTCCATGGGGACATCTTAACAAAAAATACCCTTTGTCTTCCTCAGGTAACACTTGTAGGTCTTCATGTTTTGGGATTGATGGACAAATGTGCAAGTACAGTCCTGTGGGCAGGAACATTTTGGTGGTCGGACTTGTAATTTTATGACACCTGGATTTCCGCAGTGGTCAACATTGCCACATTATTAACGGTGCATTTGATATCTGTAAGTCAGATTCTATCAAAGAAAGGACAGGGCGTGAATACTCAGGTGGATTTAAGTCAATTCTAAGTTTTCTTGAAATGTCTCACTTCCAACTAACTGGCCACATTCCTTGGTCCTTCCAGATAACAAGGCTGAACTTGCCTGCTTCCTTTCAGAATAATTCATACCTCAAGCACCTGCGAAAGGGATTATTTCCGGAGGTTCAAAGAATAAATCACCATGAAGTCTTGCGATCCTTCTGCAAACAAAAGTGCTTTGGTAGCCACTCAAGTAGGAGTTGACTCAAGAACTATACTGTAGTGTATGTACACACATGCCGACACATTGTTGTATCAGCAAGTGCCACTGTTGTTCTTGTACTGCTATCGGCTCATCTTGGCAGAGCAACCTGTGAAAGAGTGTTGATGAAACCAGGTGCACTCAAAGCCTAAACATACTTCCGCACATACCATCTGTGATGAGCTGTCTATTCAGAAGATGAGCTGACTGGCACCCGTCCAGTTCATGTAGTCACAGGCTGTGATGCTTGTCCCACAGTGCTGGACACGGTACGAAAACAACTTGGAAATCATTTTTCTCAGATCCTGATCTTCTTCAACAACTAGGAGAAGGTGATGTTAAGCATGAAATCTAGGAGTCAGCTACAAGATTTGTCTGCAAGATGCACCATCTTCCAGATGAAGGCAGCTGCAAGAAGGCAAGAACAGCTTTTATCTGCCAGATGTTGGTCTGCCAGATGTTGCAAGTGATAAAGCCATGCAATCAGGTTCCACATGCAGAGCGGTCATTATCAGTCACTGGTGTGGAAGCCGGGAACAGGGATTTTATCCTTGCTCCGGAGAAGGCAGCATGGATAAAATGCAAGTATGCCAAAATGAAAAGCACTCTTTCTAAGTCTTAATGCTTCTGAAGAATTCATCACATTAGAATATGATAGGATATCACAGAGTTGGAAGGGGTCTAGAGAGCCATCAAGCCCACCCCCATGCTCAGTGTAGGATTCAAGTCTCCCATCCAAATACTAACCAGACCTGATCTTGCTTAGCTTCCAAAATTAGTCTGGATGAGGCACTTCAGGCTTTATGTTCATCCTTGCTAGGATAATAGCAACTATTTGGTGGGGGGCAGGAATTTTGATCTTACAAAAAGACACATAGGAGGAACTTTTTAAACACCCCCTCCCACAATGCTACAAGAAACACTGTAAATAATACATTTAAAATAACCTTTATGCAGCAAACATGGAATTTGCAAACAACTAGAAAACACCCTCAGGATATAGTGCTGATGGTTGGATTGAAACATTTCAGCAAAGAATATTAGGTTACAAATTCAAATCCTATAGTAGATCGATCACAAGAGAAACTAAGCATGATTATCTCATTGGAATGTGGTTTCCCTTTTTAGTACATATTGTCTGGATTTTATCCCCCAGATTCCTGAGTGTCCACTATACTCACCTTAAAGCAAGAGAAAGAAAACTACATCGGTAAATCATTTTAGTCACTGACTTGCTGATTTCTATTTTTTGTATGCTGTTCCTTATCTAAGCAAATTTCAGTGCAGTTGACAGTAAAAAGAATAAAAACAAAAGAAAACAAGATAGTGAAAACAAGGTAACTTGAAAAGGGACTGATTGGCAAAGAAGGTTTCTTGGAACAAAGATGCCTTCGGCCTTCAGCAGGCACCAAAAATGATGCATTGTTGGTACCTCCCTGGCCTCTAAAAACAGGGAAATCCAGACACAAGGTCTACCCTATTAAAGCCTCTTTTCCTGGTGGACTCCAGCCGGTCCAGGTGGCACCACCAGGTGAATGCCCTCCAGAGACTTCAGCAAACAGGCAGGTCAATTATTTTTCTTGCAGAAGTCCTGGTTTGAGTTTTATAGTTCCCTGAAGTTCTTTTACGTCTGGACAGAAAATGACAATACAGACTTATTTAATTCGTAAAGCAAGGGAGACTACCAGACACCTGGGTCTCAGATCTTCAGCCATGCATATGCCGACCCTCAATAGTGGGACCTCGTCTACCCAGGCCTGCTCCGAGCACAGAATTTAAAGGTGGAAAATGCCAACAGGTTCAGGCAGGTAAGAGGCACAGTCAGCCAGTAACTGAAGGCCAGAGCTTGGATTGTGAGTTCATGTGCAAGTCAGAGACCAAATGATGACACATTGGTGGCATCACCCACGCATCAGGCCAGCTAGGAGAATGACTCATGGATCTTTGAATCACAGTTCCTCTCTGACTTGGGGGAGAAGTCTGGAATGGTATTACGCAGCTTGGCTGGAAATTCACTGCGAACGTATTTTATCTAAGCAAGAGTTTCCTTTGATTTTAAATCAGGGCTTTCGACTGATTCCCCAGATCTGACCCAATCTAACTCTGTGCATCATTATTCAGAAGGCACCCACAGTGAGTTTGTTGGGCACCTGCGGTATATTTGCTCGCACATAAGTTCATTCATGCAAGTCACATATGGATTGTTTATGAGTAAATAAACCTTTCTCTTTTGTGGTAAACTTCCCCATGTGGGTCCAGAGGCAAGCAACAGCTAACCAAACCCGCTGTTCATTGCTTAGCTCTGCTGAACTTATGCGAACGTCATAAAATCATAGAATAGTTGATTTTATTCCACAGAGGGCCATTGGGTCCGACTCCTTGCTCAGATGGCTGCGCAGCTGCATCTTGAAAGTCTCCAGTGTGGGAGAGCCCACCACCTCCTTAGGTCATGGGCTCCATTGTCATACTGCTGGAACAGGAAGCTTTTCCTGATGTTCAGCCGGACTGGCTTCCTGTTTCTTCAGCCTGTTATTCTGTGTTCTGAACTTTGGAATGATAAAAAAGGTTGCCTTCCTCTGAACTTTTCCAGTTTGCCTGCTAGTTCTTAATCAGTGGAGCCCAGAATTGGACAAATTACACAAGATGAGGCCAAGATGAAGCCACACCGGCACGCCATGTGATTTGGAAATTAACTTTTTATTAACGTAACCCAAAATAGAATTTGCTTCTCTCTCAGTCCCTCTTTCTCTCTCTGTCTTCACGTGACTCTTATTCATGTGATCTGCAACATGTCCAGGATGATTTTCACTTGTACCATTGTGGAGCCAAGTATTCCCCATCCTGCAACAATGCATTTGGAGATTATATTATAATGTCTGTTATATTCCTTTCTGTTGATCTCAGCCCAATACTCCAACCTATCAGGTTCATAAATGAGTCCTTCTCCCACTTGCTCCTCCAGAACAAGAGGTAGGCAAACAGAAAAGTTACCTTATCTATTCATTATACTTATATATCACCCCAAACCTCTCTGGAAAGTTTACAAAATTTAAGACATATGAACTATAATCTGGCAGACCAACATCTGGCAGATAAAAGCTGTTCTTGCCTTCTTGCAGCTGCTTTCATCTGGAAGATGGTGCATCTTGCAGACAAATCTTGCAGCTGACTCCTAGATTTCATGCTTAACATCACCTTCTCCTTGAAGTTGAAGAAGATCAGGACCTGAGAAAAATGATTTCCAAGTTGTTTTTGTACTGTGTCCAGCACTGTGGGACAAGCATCACAGCCATAATTAAATGAACAACAGAGAATTTACAATAAAACCAATGCAACAAAAATTGACAATCCCACAGCAGCAATAATGAAATTAATATACAACATAGCAGCAATAAAAACATAATAAAACAAATGTTATCTATTAAAATGTCTGGAGAATAGAAAGATTTTCCCCTGGTGCTTAAAAGAGAAAGAAGATGGCACCAGCCACACCTCCTTGTTTGTTTGTTTGTTTGTTTGTTTATTAAAACATTTCTATGCCGCCCCTTGCCGAAGCCTGGAGCGGCTCACAACACAAAATAAAATACAATAAAATACAAAAATAACAATATAAAATTAACAATATAAAATAAATAACAATATAAAAGAAGTCGCCCTGGCCAGATAAGCATGATCCGAAGATGGGGTGCTACCACTGAAAAGGCTCTTCTCCTAGCCATCATCCCCCTAGCTTCCTTTTTGGGGGGCATGGTCCCTGAAAAGGGCCACAGCAAATGTTTTTAGGGCCCAGGTAAAAGCATATGGAGCACGGTGATCCTTCAGATGTCCTAGCCGCAACCTGTTTAGGGCTTTAAATGTTACCGCCAGCACTTTGAATTGGGCCCAGACTTCAACTGGCAGCCAATGCATCTGAAAGAGGACTGGAGTTATAGGGTCGGGAAGTCCTCATTGCCAGCCACGCCGCTCTGTTCTGAAACAGCCGGAGTCTCCAGACTGTTTGCAAAGGCAGCCCGCACAGAGCGTGTCGCAGGAATCCAGGCGAGAGGCCACCAGAATGTGGACAACCATGGCTTGGTCTGCCCAGTAGGGAGGTCCAAGTCCACAGTAGTCCCACATGGGGCTGTGGGCACTCAGTGCGTGTCCAAGCACCCCTGTTTTTGGGACCTGCCCTGGTACACCTTGCAAATAAGCAGATGCACCTCACTCATGACACACATTGCAGGTCCTGGCATGAATTGTATACGCACACTTTATTATGAGGCCCACACCCTGCCCCCAGCCAGACAAAAGCATCTTCCATTGCAAGGTTCACAAAAGGGAACTTGGTTACCTGAAGGAGCGCTTACATCCATATACGCCTGCCCACCCCCTGAGATCTGCGGGAGAGGCCCTTCTCCGGGAACCCTCCGTGAAGGAAATTAGGAGGGTAGGTACTCGGAGGAGGGCTTTCTCTGCGGTGGCACCCAATCTATGGAATGCGCTCCCCAGAGAGGTCCGCCTGGCGCCGTCGTTATTTGTTTTTCGGCGCCAGGCAAAGACCTTTTTATTTAAGCAACATTTTAAATGTTAATACTACTGAATTTTATCTGGCCAGGGCAGCTTATTTTATATTGTGTGTTTTAAATTATTATTACTATTCTATATGTATATTTTAATTTATGTGGTTTTATTTATTGTTGTAAGCCGCCCCGAGGCTTCAGCGAATGGGGCTGCATAAAAATGTTTTAATAAATAAATAAAAATAATAAACTTCCAGTCAGTTATGTATTGCGGTAGCCACGCCACTATGGAAAGTCCAGGACTCAGAGAGTTCCTGTGGCTCCAGATCAACAAACCCGTTCTTGGATTTTTCATCCCTGCTAGGAGCAGGTTGTTTTGTGAAACTACAGAGTCTTAACCACCTATTCAAGAGGAGGCATCCCAAGGAAATTTGCACTCGGATGAGAATAGCTCTCCCCAGCTAAGGGCAGAGGAAGCAGGAAACCCAGAGCTGGTGGCAGAGGATGTCAGTGTCTCAACTCATTAAGAAACACTCACCATGCATTTCAGCAAGCTTTGCCTCAGCTACCCCACCACTTACAACTGACAGAATAGAACAGCCTGGGAGGTGCTGGGAAGAGCTTAGAGCAGCTCAGGGGATTCTGGGAGGACCCCGACTTGAAAAAGGCCTTCAGCATTCCAGTTCAGGCAGTAAATCTGTTTGTTTTGCGAGTTGCTCTGTTTGTTTTGTGATTCATTGTTTTGTCCTGTTTTATTATTTATTGCAATTGTTGTTTTAATTGTCTTTTTAAATATTGTAAGTCGTCCTGAGATCTTGTATAATAGGATGGCACACAAAAGCTTTTAATAAATCAATCAATCAATCTCTGGCAGAAAAATGAAATGCCCAACCTGAACGGCTAGTTGGTGGGTCTCCCACCAGTACAGGGAACTGGCCCTTATTTCCTTCTTTGAAACATGAAATGATGCAACTCTGAAGTTCCACTGCACTGGCAATCGTGTTTATTTTGTGGAAACAACCACTACAACCCCTCCCATCACCGCCGCATTTCCTTCATGCCCCTGTGAAAATCTCCCTCAATTTACCAGACCTTGTTTGCAATCCATGAGTCACAGGATCCTGCAGTAGCAGCCAAATGTAAAATTACAGCACGTGTCTTGCCTAATCCTGCCTGTCAGATCATCCTTTCCTTGTAAAATAGCATATATTCAGCAAGTTTTGGTTCTGCTTCTCCTTTCTCCCCCCCCCCCCCCCGTCCCTTTCTAACCACCTCTACCTAGCCCAGTCTACCTTAAACTATAGCAGGGGTGATCAACTTATGGCCCTATAGATTTTGGGGGCCTACAACTCCCAGCATCCTTTACCAGTGACTATGCCGATTCATGCCGAAAGGTGTTTTAGGCCAAAACATGGGTCACCCCCGTGCTGTCCTACATGCAGTCTCCATCCCTTAAATCTGTTTATCTGATCACTGGAGCCCTTATAAAATTTTCACCAAGGTGCAATTAAACATTTGGTCCCAGAAAAAAAAGATATTCCACACAGGTAGAATATGGCAAGAAGGGTGGCCTACTTTAGAGAAGACAGTTCTCTAGTCGAAGCAGTCCTCTCTTTGAAGAGCTATCTGGTCCAAGTCTAGTTTAAAGATAAAGAACCTTAAGAAGAGAAATAATAATGGCAAGAAAAGCTGCCGCATATTAAAAAGCAGAGACATCATTTTGCTGACAAAGGTTCATATAGTCAAAGCTACAGTTTTCTCACTTGTAATGTATGGCTGTGAGAGTTGGACCATAAGGAAGGCTGAGCACCGAAGAATTGACACTTTTGAATTGTGGTGCTGGAGGAGACTCCTGCGAGTTCCTTGGACTGCAAGGCGATCAAATCAGTCAATCCTAAAGGAAATCAACCCTGGCTGCTCCTTCGAAAGGCCAGATACTTTAGAAGGGCAGATACTGAAGCTGAAATACTTTGGCCACCTAATGAGAAGGAAGGACTCATTGGAAAAGGCCCTGATACTGGGAATGATTGCAAGCAAAAGAAGAAGGGAACAGCAGAGGATGAGGTGGCCAGATGGAGTCACCAGGGCAGTGGGCATGAGCTTGGGTGAATCCCAGGAAACAGTGGAGGGCAGGAGGGCCTGGCATGGTATGGGCCATGCAGTTGCAAAGAGTCAAGCACAGCTGTGCAACAGAAAGACAAAGGAAAGCTGAAGCAGATTAAGCCAAGGAAGCCCAAGTATGAGATGGATAGATTCCAAAAAGGAAGCCACGGCCTTGAGTTTAAGAGTGGAGCAGGGCTGCCTCGGGCAGGACCTTCTGGGTGGCATCCATTCATAGGGCCACCCGAAACTGGAGATGACTTCACGTGATGTAACAAGAAGAGGAAGAGAAAGCAATGAGGTCCTTGAAAATGAGCATCAGCAGTCGAGCACTTGGGCAACAGACTGAGTGGGCACACCAATCACGTGGTCACAGTCTTCCGCCCTCCAGGGGGACCTCTTGCATTTGTATTTACGTCACTGTCAGGATTCCCAAATTAGCATCTCTGCATAGAAATTATTGCATGCAAAAGCTCATGCACTGCTGTGTCCTCCTTTTCCTTTTTTCTTTGGGTGTGTGCTTCTTCTTTTCTGGTGATGCCCAAGTGTTCACCCTCCTGGCAAGACCCAATACCTTGGCAGGTGAGCTGTGTTCACCTTGGCTGAATCCTGAATTTGGTCAGCCCGAAATAAGTTGTTATTGATCCCAGCTTCATCTCACCCTTCAGATACGTTGGACTACAACATCCCCTATCCCCAACAAGCATGCCCATTGCTTGCTTGTTACCTGAGCAAGCAATGGCGCCTTCATCTCTTACATTCCATGATGGCCGGCAGGAATGATTCCTGAGCTCTCCTGCTTACCCCTCTGTGTGCTGAGGCCCTGGCCTTCCATGATGAGGAACCAGTCCGTGTCTTTCTAAATTTGCATTTAGAAGCCCCAGATATTTGCAGGAGCTGAGCAAGTCTGTTACGGACAGGAGCTTTTGGAGGGCTTTCATTTCTAGGCTTGACATAAGTTGGGGAAAACTTCAGAGCACATAACAGCAGATAACCGCAAATAACGAGCAACCCGGGTACCAGCAAACCGCCCTGTAGGCTATTGAGATCTTCAGAGGAGGCCTCGTTGACAGTTCCACAACCAACAGAAGGTCACTGTGTGATATCACAAAAGCAAGTCTTTTTGTAGCAACACCCCCCTGGAACACCCTCCCTGATGTGGCTCAGACAAAATGTGACGAGCTCTAAACACCTTCTGAAAACATTCCACTTGTCTAGGCTTTCCTTGGCTCGTCACCAACCATGCTGCTGTTCATGTTCATCCGTTCTGACATGTTGGCGTAAGTTCTAACTGTTTATTATTACATTGTATTATATATGTACTTTAGCACTGTCATTGCATACAAACTGCCTAGACGTTTTGTTATATTAAGTCCTGCCTAAGCATTCCTAGTAAGTAAGTACTACACTGGCTGCCAGTTGAAGCCTGGGCCGGATTCTGAGTGCTAGTTCCATGAATATTAGTACTAAATAAATCTTAGTACCATTCAAAGCCCTAAACAGTTTGGAACCAGGTTATCTGAAGCAACACATCCTCTCTTATGTATCCATCGAGACCCTGAGGTCATCGTCAAGGGTCCTTCTCCGAGAGCTGCTTCCAAAGGAAGTGAGGCAGGTGGCTACCGAAAGCAGGGCCTTTTCAGCTGTGGCACCTCAGTTTTGGAATGAGCTCTTCAAAGAGGTGCACCTGGAACCTGCTTTGTATTCTTTTTGACACCAAGTGAAGAACCTTTTTATTTTCCCACATTTTCACAATTTAACTTCTTAACTTTGTAAGCTGTCCTGAGATGTCTCGCATATAGGACGGCATATAAAAGCTTTAAATCAATCAATCAATCAATAAACAAAAAACCTTTATTTTTAATATTGCATTTCATCTTGTACCACAGCTATGCTTCTGTGCTGATTCAATTGCTATTGGCCTTTTGTTGTTTTATGACAATTTTTGTTTGCGTGTGTATGTGCTTTAACTTCCACTAACTGCCCAAAAAGCCTCAGCTATTAGATGGTAGAAAAACAAAATAAATAAATAATAAATAAAAAGTGGAGTCCTATTTCTGTTTAGACAGAAATAGAATTGAACCCTATTTAAAAAAAAAAAAAGAGGCTGAGTATAGTCTGGGAATCAAAAGACAGACATTGGTTTTTTCTGTATTGACTAATAACCTCTGCACGTTAGCTGGTTGATCATCACCCCTTTCTTGCCAATCAAACATGACACCCATTTTTCCAGAGAAGCCAGATTCATTAGCTTTCTGCCCTTTTGTTCACTCAGCAGCTTGACAAGCAAAGCCAGCTCTTTGTAAAATAAATAATTTTTAATAAAACCGAAGGCCAAATGCTTCTAAAGAGTTATCTTGTGTGCAAAGGGAACCTTCTGTTTATATCTGTCTCAGCCTAGAGTCTAAAAGCTTTTAACAAATACCTCCCATTATTCTCTACTCTAGCCCTTCCCTGGCTTCAAGCCCCAGCTACAAAGACTATCTGTCTGATGTCCTCATGCCAAACATTGACTCCATTTAGCAAAGTCTGGCAAGGAACAAAGTGACGCATTGGGTCCGTGGCTTGTAGTTCAGGGCCAGTTGCTTCTACTCTGTTTCAGAGAGAAAGGGGGAGATTGGAAGGAGGAGAGAGGGGGGAGAGAGGGGGGAGAGGGGGAGAGGGAGGGGAAGTGAGATGCAGTGCGGGCATTGCATGTGGTAGAGAATTCCAACTTGTGTTCCTTGGGACAAGAGATGCTGCGGAAGCTTGTTTCTGTCCAAAGATGGCAGGGTGGCCCAATTGCTTTGTATGTGCTCTCAAACAAACCCAGTCTGAGATACAGCCTTACTTCTCTCTTCCTTTAGCATTGTCGGAGGGCCCACTGCCCTGTCAAGTCCACTAAGTGACTTGAGGTTGCCTTCAGATTCAACATAGTCTCCTTGGATCTGCGGAACCACAGGCTGGGAGTGGGGGCAGACCTGGCCCTCTGGGGCGCCCCGAAGGGTCTTTTCCTTGCCCGATCCCCTTTCCCCAACCACAAAGCATTGGGTCAATTTCCAGCATGTGTGCAGGTTCCCCCCCTTACTACTAGCTTGAAACAGCTCCCGTAAGTGTAAGTTACTGGCAGGAAGCTTGTAAAGCTGCTATCGGTTTTGGCAGTCCCAGTGCTGGAGGCAGTATTTGTGTTCAGCCCCACATCCAACAGCTTCTCTGAAATGGAATTCAGCCCTTGGACAGGAAGATGTCCAACCACCTAGAGCAGGACCTTCACTTATTGTCAAGGTCAGCATCCGTTTCCGGGATGTATAAACTTTTTAATAAGTTTGCTGGCAGCAGCAATCCAGCTGCAAGGTGTAATGAGGTCTTGCTGCTTCTGAAGGCTATTATTGGGTCCATGTTTTAAATATTTATCTGCTTGGTATGTTAGGACAGGGTGCCCTTGTCCATGCTGTTTCTTTAAGGAGTCATTGGACTAGTTTCTGATTTCAGATTTGCTCTTGCAGTCAGCATATCTGGAATGGATTCCAGTGATCTTCAATGCTCAGGACCACCCTCGAAAACATTAGAGACCCCCTAGAGGTGAAGCTCTTGCAGATCCTCTTCTTTCTGCTACATTACAAATGTAAGCATTGTTTCCATGGAACTTAGTGTAGTGGTGCAAAGACAACAATAACAGCAGCAACAACAACAACAACAGTGTTGGTACACCATTACGCATCAGGGTCACAGGACAACCTTGGAAATAAAATGGTATTTTCTGATAGTGAAAAAAAGGAGGAATAACATCCTGGGAAACCAGTGCTGCAGTCTCCATGAAACTGCAATCTCATGCAGGTTTTTAAGATGGAAATGGAATTATGCATCTTAAAGAAATTGTTTGTTCCATAAAACCATAGTTTTAAGCTGTTATCATGAGGTCACTACAAAATTGTGCTTACTTATCTTCAATAGCATATTTTTATCTCCCTCTAGAAGTCTCTGCTTCTTTGCAAAGCACATACACTGTGAAATTCACTTCCAGAGAAGTAGCAATGGACTTCCATTTAGAGGCAATAAAAAGGGATCAGACAATTCATGGAGAAGAAGGCTTTTCATGGCTCCTAGTCCCGATGGCTCTGTGCTGCCTCCATTATCACAGGAAGCCTTCTGGGGAGCATGGGTGTTGCAGTCCTGCTTGTGTGTCTCCCATGGGCACCTGACTGACCTCCGTCATGCTCTGCTAGATGGACTCTGGTCTGATCCAGTATGGCTTTTCACACGTTCATTGGCATAACCACTGAGCGTAGTTGGCCTCACTCTCACAAACAGCAAACGAAGAGGAAGCCCTAATTGTTTCTGCGCTTCATCTAACTTGTGCATTTCACTTAAGGCTGAAGACAGATCAAAGTCTTCCTCAGGGTTGCATATCCACAAACAGAGTATCTAATTTGCTTTTTCTCTGAATGTAACCTGAAACTTGCATAGAAGCTAGGAGAGCTTTATCTAGCTAAGTCCACCTTCTCTTCCTACACTTGATCATAAAGCAGGGGCCAATGCAGATTTCATGGTTTTAGCAAAGGCAGAGGTGTTGGACTACAGTTCCCACAATCCCTCACCACTGGCTATGCTGGCTGGGTCAGATGGAAGTCAAAGCCATGCATCTGGACAGTCCTTGTGTCCCACGGCGACTTCCCCCATCCACTCATTACATTTTGTTTGACTTCTAGACTGAAGAAGAGCTCTGGAGAATCCAAACGCTTGCTATTCTAATAATGTAGTGTATTGGTTGGTCCTCAGAAAGGAATTGCCCGACTGTGCATTTAGGACCATTGGTAGACTGTATCACTTCAGACTGCAGGTTGGGGAGGGGACTGATTGTATGAGTGATTGTTCCTCCATTTAGCCAGGAGCATTCAGTCATGAAAACGCCAACCTACATTCCAGACCAAGATCTAGCTCTTCATCTCCTTCCTAGTTGTGGGAACTAGGCCTAAGAGCATGACTGCATCTGTAATATACTATAATAATGCAATCCTATATGGACAGAAAAATGTCCTACAGCTGGCTGGAAATACTGGAAGCTGTGGGACTCTCTAAGAATGCATAGGATTGCACCTTAAATAGCAATGTAGGAGACACCAGACAAAGGTCACTGCAGTGTCTTTTGATTACACACAACCAGCAGCTTTTTCTGCAAACATAAGAGAATTGCATTAGCAGTGTAAACTAATCCCACCCTCCACCCCCACACTGACTTGTTCACAAGAGGAAATTGTCAGTGCAAGGTTCAAAGTTTCATCCAGAAAAAAATATTTTCCCCCAGTGTCCACCAGAAGATATAGAAACCCATGGTAGGCTGGCTTGCAATCTTTTTCTCAGTCTTCAACCTCTGCCCTGATTTGCAAGAAGACTGAAGATTAGCTTTCCCCACTCCATTCATTGGGATGCCAGGAAAATCTTCACTTGTTGAATTTGTTACATTGCAGGGCTAAAACCACAGCACAGCTTTGCCAGAAAAAAAAGTTGGCAACCATAAGCAGAGGATGTTGTGCCAATCCAGGAGTGGGTTTCATGGTCCATATTCGCCATCATGCCATTCAAAAGAGAAATCTAGAATCTGATTTAATTTATAAAGGAGCAGTTGTGGCCATTACAAAAGTTAAAAAATCTATTTGAAAGCAAAAATTCAATTGCTAGATTATTTGATCCTATCTCAGGCATCAGGTTAGGTATATGAAAGAATCCCCAAGTTAAGGGATGAAATTTCAAACAGTGTTCCTTGATTTTGCCAACAATTAGCAAAGCCAGAATAAATGAATAAACGTTTTATCATGTTGTTGTACTATTCTAGCTTTTGTGAACCTGCAAGGGTGTTTTGGTTACTGGGTGGTCTAGAAATGTAACAATTAAATGAATAAAGTAATTAAATCTTTTTGGAGTTTGGAACCAAGAGGAAAGTTCTTAGAACCCATCAGATGAAACATCTGCAGATCGTATCTGGTTCTCTTTTGTTTTTAGCTTCTTTCTTACAGGAAAAGAAATCTTGGCACTGGTTCTGCTTCTTCAGGCCAGGAAGCCGTCCAACCTTCATGCCAAGGAATGCTGACTAGAGGATTATGCTATAAGCTAGCATTTCAGAAGAGCTTTTGTACAATTACGATACTTTCCACTTCAAAGGGCCAGGGGTTGATGAACACTCCCTATTATAGGAAAGAATATAAAATCTGAGTCATTCAAAGAGACCTCGGGAGCACAATTCATGGAGCCAAGTGCTGAGTGAAGTGTCAGATATCTCTCCGAACATGTGCTAATGAAATGAAGTCTAGGACTTCCAAGGCAAAACCTCTCCAAGATTCCTTCCTTCCGATATTCCGTAAGGACTTGTGTCCATAAAAAAATACCACTCATGGCATTTTTTTGCATTTATGATGGAAAAACCTTGTGCTGAAGATGTAAGTCACCCACCCTCTGCACAATTTCCCTGTATTCTTGGTCGCCAACTCAACATTTGCAAGTATTTGGACTGAACAATGGTGACAAGTTTGCAACTTTTGCTCAGCTTGCCGACCCACTCTGGCCTTAGCACCAGCCTGGTGCTCTCCAGAGATCTGGAACCTCAACTCCCCCTGGCCTCAGTCAGTCTGGCCAAGAACACTAGGAGCTGTAGTCCGAAACACCCAGAAGGTGGCAGGTTGGGGAAGGCTCACCAAGACACAGGTAGAGGGCTCCAATCACCACGGTGCTTAGGTCTCCTCGTTTATCCTATATGTGCCTTGCATTTGTCTGTATCTTGGCTGTGCATGGGAAGGAGTGCTTGAGATGCTTAATGAGAAAAGCCTACCATCATCTCTCACATCAGGAGAGGTTAAGACGTCTTCCCTGAACTTCACCCTGAACATAGAGAGCATCCATCTAGTTCTATATTGTCAACATCGGAACATCAAATGGCTTCCTTCCTTCCTTCCTTCCTTCCTTCCTTCCTTCCTTCCTTCCCTCCACAGGTTTCCTTGCCTGCATACTTGTTTTAATTTTCCACTCCACTCATGAAGATGGATTATAAAAATTAAGGCAAAATGTGTACACAGCCTTGACTAAAAACAATGAATCTTCCAGACAAAGCAAAATTATTTATACACGGGACAGTTTATTCTGGGGACAAAGACAGGAATATGCCAACTGCTTTATGAAAATGAACAGGAACCAACTAATCACTGTCATAAAGTAGAGTGGAGAATATCTAGAATGCAGCATAACTAGGAGGCCGGAGGTGCGCTTGCATGGGTTAAAACATTGATCCTGTGTATAGATACATTGGCTAATGTTACGTATGATGTGGAGGAAACAAGATGGGTATATTCATGTACATATACTCCCAGCAAAATAGAAACATAGAAGAGTGAGTCAGAAGGGGCCTCCCGGGCCATCTAGCCTGACCCTTGTCTCCAGATCCATTTTAAAATGCCATAAAAAGGAGTTTCTAGGTCCTTCCCATAATTCCCTAACTCTGCCATTCATCTGAAAGGCGGCTAAGAAAGCCAGATAGATTTCATTGCAGCTGCCACAGGAGCACTTTGCCCAGGCCAAGATCTCACTGATGCGGGAGAAACCATAGCCTTCGGTGCCCAATTCTGCCTCAGCTTGGAAGCTAAGCAGGGTCAGGGCTGGTTGAAATCTGGATGGGTGACTAAAATGTTGTGAGCCACCCAGAGAGCTCTGACTGTGAGCAGTACAGAAATGAAATGATAATAGGTGGGCGAACATTTCTGTCTGGGTTCTGCCACTGGCACTTCTTCTTCAAACAGCAGGATCTAGTTGTTTGGCCCAAACACAGCTTCACCACCTGAGATGTGGAATTTGCACCCTATGGCTTAATATATGTTGCAAAAAGGGAAAAATTGCAAAAAGGGAAAAAAGCGTTTCGCAGTCTTCTTGTCCAGCGTACGTGTACAATGCTCTACATTTTGTATTTGATGTCATTGGTGAGAACAATGGCAAAAGGCTGATAAGAAACCGCACCCTGTATTCAAGCAGCTCTACCTATCTGAGAATTGGAACTGGCAAACAAATTGCAAAAAAGCAGATATAATATTGCAGTCTTCCTACCACACCCTCTCTCCAAGCACAGGTGTGGGTAGATACGAGTAGATATTTCCAGTGAAACGCAGGCCCTTCCTTTCCTAGAAGGAAATACAATGTATAATAGAGGTAAAAGGGACACTCAGAGACCCAAACTGGGAATTAGGGGAGCAATCCTATATGCCCCAGACACATCTTTGGGGGCACAGAATAGTGTTTAGATGCAAGATTGGAAACTGAACCAAGGTTGGAGCAAGGAGTCAGAGGTATGTACCTCTACCCCCACCCCCTACCCCCCGCTCCTGCGTTGGCATAGAAAGAACCACACTGGTTGTTCTCCAAGGTAGGGAAGGCAAGAGGGCCAGAAGGATTTTGGAGTGTAGGAAGGAGAGGCCACAGGTATTGCCTCTGCAGCTTCTTTCCTCTCCCTCTGAAATGCCCTTCAGCAGAAAGGCAGATCCCTTCCCACTCTGCAGAGGATGCCCCCAAACCTGAGTCTGGGATTAGGAACGTCACTATAGCATCGCTCCCCAACTGACCTGTATGCAAGGGCATCATTTTTTAAGTTCAGTTGGATTTCAAAAGGGTTGGACAGTAAATAACTGAATAGCACTTTCAAGTGTTGGAGCACATCCCATGCATTATTCCGCTGTAATCCTTAAAACAGCTCTGCAAAATAAATGGAAATTATTATGCGCCCATATTGCAGATGTGGACTTGGTGCTGACAGAGACAGAAAGAGCCAGGCTCACCTACGGCCCCCTGAAGAGCCCATGGCAGAGGTGACACATGAATCAGGGATTTCTGGATTTGCAGCTCAGCCCCTTAGCAGCTTTGCCAAAGGTGCCTTTCAGCCTCAGGGCCAAATTCCATTTCGGAGCAGCTCTCATGACAGCTGTGAACTGGGGCCTGAGGTGATATGGCATGCGCATGCATGCACGCATGCCCACACCAATGTATTTTAATGTAAAGCTCCTTCTGCCAGTAATTCAACCTTTCAGGACAGTGCAAGGAAACTACAAAAAAACAAAACAGGAAACTCCCAAGCAACTGGAGGGCTGGGGAGAGGGGGTGTGGCCACAGAAGGGGCTGCACTGAGACTCCAGGTGGGCCAGATGTGGCCCTCAGACACGAGGTCCCGCACCCCTGTGCTGCGGTATCCCAGCCCTCTACAAAGATAGGATGACGGCTGCTTCTTAGCCATGACAGTGAATAGGGGAGCTTGGCTGCATTCATTCTCTCAGGAGCATAATAGTTACCTCTACAGGGAAGTGAAAGGGCCTTCTACTCTAACCTGGTGCCCTCTAGAAGTGCTGGACTACAATGCCCAGCATTCCCCAGCTGGAATGCTGGGCACTGTAGTCTAACACCTGTGGAAGACAGCAGCTTGGAAAAACCTGCTCGAAAAATGCAGCATCAGACAGACCCAATTCCTCCACCATCCATTGTTACAGCATTGCAAGAGCCGCATTCCTACCCTTGGGACACAGCATAACCTATAGCTAATGACAACAATCGCACCAACCGCAGAAGACAGCATTACGTGGAAAAACTGCCAACTCAGACTTCTAAGATTTCAACTTCTGCTTTCCTGCCTACATCCTTCCGGCTTCTCATTCAAGGTAATGGAACCCTTTCATCCATGCAGGAAATGCCGTGATGGTTCATCAGCCAAACAAGGAGCGGAAGCGAGCCCCAGCGTTCATTCAGAGATCAGTTCCCAAGCACCTTGTGGGACACTGGAGCGGCAGGTGGAAGTCTGCAAGGAGGAAAATACGAGATGTGCGCCAGATTGCACCAAGGATTTGCTAGTCCTCGCTCTGTTCCTCCTGTTCCCATCGGCAGCAGTACAGTGGTCAATGCTGGCAGGCAGGCAGGCAACATCCCAACAGTGCCCATAACCAAGCCTGCAAGAAAAGGCCAAAAGAGCAGGGAGTTACGTCGCCGGCTTCAACAAACTGGTTTTATCCATTTCCATTTGCGCCAATGTTGTCATTATCGCATTGCATTTATAATCTGCCTTTCCTCCTTTTGCAAGAAACTCAAGGCAGCTTGCAAGGTCCTCTTCATCTCCATTTTATTACATTTATTTCCCACTTTGGTCCTTTCAAAAAACTCAAGGCAGCTGACATAATTCTCTTCCTCCTTTCCATACTATCCTCACAACAACCCTGTGAGGTGGGCCAGGCTGAGTGTCTGTGACTGGCCCAAAGGAACCCGGTGAGCTCCATGACTGAGTGTGTGTGTGGTGGGGGGTGGGTAGAATCCAGATCCCCTGAATCCCGGTCCTGCACAGTTTAACCACTACACCACCCTGGATCTCCTAGGCTCTTCTGTAAAGCAAATGGGTCCTAATTGCCCATCAAGTCCATACTCTGAATAGCATCATGGAACACTATATTGCTACTGGGAAAACTTATTCCACCCCTCGGCACCCAGCAATTGGGCGCTCTGCAGCTTAGCGCATGGGGACACGGATCCCGGCTGTCTCAGCTTCCTTTCCCCCCTCCGAAGTACAGATGTAAGACAATCAAAATCAGCAGTCTGCTCTTAGGGTAGGAGGCACACGGAGGCCCCTTGGCCTTTGCATTCTCCCCTCCTCTGAACAGAGCCCCAGATAGGCAGCTGAGCAGCCCTGGTTTGCAGGTGGGAATCCCTCAGATTTCCTTGCTTGGCTCCCCAGGCTCTGGCCGTCTCTCTCCTAATTACAAATTATATAAATGTTTGCAGACTTTGCAAACATTGCACAAAGCATTGTGTCATTTGCACAAAGAAGTGTGTAACTTATGTATTTTGCACAAAGAACGACATCGTTTGCACAAGAAGCCACTAGTTTCACCAAGTGTCTGCAGACTTGGTCTCAGCTCGGCTCAACGTCTAGGCCAGGATTGGGCTGAGATTGGGAAAGAAGTCCAGCAAGCTCAAGAGAGCCGGATTTCAGCCTCATCCTCACATTCCTGGCTATTGGCAGCCTCCATGGATCACACTGTTAATTTTCCAATCGCATTAAAGCATTGGGAAATATTCCAGACTTCATGAGCCAACACACTTCTCTGAATGCTGGCCTTTATGTAGCCAGAATGCCACCATCCATCAACAAGAGGCAGGTATCAGCAGGTAGGGGGAAAACACCTGAGTCTGCAGCAGTCCAAAATGTATTAGGAAAAGAAAATTCTAAAAGAATCCAAAAACAACTCAGTGGCCACAGAATGATGGCTGTTGTACAGAAGGAATGAGAAACTAGGAAGGAAGAGGAGAGGGAAAATGAAGTGCGCTGAAGAGGAACATTCTGCGCTGCAACATTTAGTTGCAGGTCTCACATGCAATTCTCTTTCGCTGAGTAGCAGCTGTTCTTGATGCTGCAGATAGATGGTTTTTCCCTACATTTCTATACATCACCAATTAAGTGAACTAGGCCAAGGTGAGGACTAGACTGCAGGAAAGAAAGATGAAGGAATGAGCCACTGCCAAGGAATCTGGAGGGGGGCCAGCACTGAGAAAAGCTAGCTTCAAACTTCACATTCTTCTAAAACCCAGGAAACTTATGCTTGCATTCAAATGGCAGACATTTGTACCCTCACACAATCACATTCTGTCAAAGCATTTTCAGAACTGTAATTCCAAGTAGTCAGCAGTAGCACTGGGCTAAATAGACCAATTGTCTATCTAGGACTGGGCACCTCATCCTAGTAACTCAGAATCATGGGCTAGAATGCTGGATTAGACATGCAAGATCAAGTTTCCAAATAGGACAGTTACTGTTGTACAAAGTGGTACAAAAGAAGGCCGAATCTGACAAGGAATTCAAGCAATTAGCAGCAGGACGAATGAGGGATTAAAAAAAAAATTACAGATGTGGGGGTCTGAGCCATACTGGGAACTTGGGATGGATTTGGGGGGTGTTAAGCCTTAGCTCTCCCATTGTTTTCCCAATCCCTTCCTCCTTGCCCACCAGAAGACCCTTTTCCTCCTCCTTCCAGGTTCTTTTTCAGCCTTAGAGGGCAGCGGGTGCAATTCTTCCCACACCAAAGGGAAATGAGCTCTCACCAGGTCAGAGCGCTGTTTCCAGCCTCAACAGGAAGGACTGGAAAATAGGCTGTTCCCCGGGATTGCTCCTCAAATTGTCCTTCCTCCCTGGGTGCTGCACACAACCTGCAACCCCACACTAAAAAGAGGTAACAGTTAATAATAGTTAATCAAATCAAGGTTTAACAGGAAAGAATAGAACAAAAACGATTTCCACTCAGAACTCCAAGCATCCCCCCTGTATTCCAGAAAATAAGCACTGATTAACGCAAGAAATATTGCCAGAATGGTAAATTTTTGAAAAGATTGCCTCCATTCTCGCAGGCACTTCTTAGCCCTGCCTCGCTCAATCAGGATACATCTTTGGCTGCTGCGGTAAAGAAAACGCACTCTGTGCATGCTCAGGCCAGCTCTCGTTGGGTATACATCTCTCTCAAGAACGGAGCTCCGCCTTCCAAACAAGCCGGGGAGGCGACCCAGCCTGGCTTGGGTGAAGGTGGTCGCCAAATAAAGTCACTCCTAGACGCTGCGGATCGGGGAGGAGCAGCGTTGCCATCTCCCTGCGCTGGAGGAATCGGACCGCCGGACACGTTAACAAACACTCCGGCAAGAACGGCAATTGCGGGGGGCGGGGAGGCGATCAACTCGTGTGAACGGGCTCTCCGCTCGGCCCGTGCGCCTGGAGCCGGCCAAGAACCTGCCCTCCCGCGCAGGACAGCCGGAACCTGCTCGCTCGCCGGCCTGCGCGCCCGCCGACCGAAGCCCCGCCCCGCGAGAGCTGCCTTTCCGCGCCCGCCCGCGCCTTCCACGTGGGCTCGGCGCTCCCTCCCAGCCCCGGGCAGCCGCGCGAGCTGAGTGGGCGCCGGCGGAGCGACTCGCCTCGGCGCTGTCTCGGCCCTCGCGCGGAGGAGGGATCCAGTCCCTCCGGGCTTGTTGCTTCGGCGCGGAGAGCCGCTGGATCCGCGAAGGAGGGAGCCGGTGGCCGAGGATGCGGCTGTGATCCTGGCGGCAGGCAGGAGCCGGTGAAAGGGAGCCAAGAATTCAAAGAAGGGAGGCGTCCAGGTAAGACCCTGCGCTGTTTCCCACGGGAGAGACTTGGGAAGCGGGCGATCCAGCAGCTTCTGGATGTGGGTCGCGTTTGGGTCACTCTGGAGAATCAGTCCAAGAAGTGTGCTTTTCTTATAAGAACGCGCGGGTGTCATCCTTTCTCCCGCACGCGCGCGCGCACGCACACTTTTCTGTCGCCAAGCACGACTAGAGAACCTCGCCGCTTCTTCAGGAGTAACGTAGTGGCAGAAGATTTGTGGAAAGCAGCGTTGGTTCCTCTCTCTCTGCCTTCCACCCTGACCATCCACGCAGCTCCGTCGCCTGGACAGGTCCAGATGTGCCGCTGAAGTCCTCTTGCATTTCGTTACGGCCCAGCGTGGACCACTTTGATTTGCCGGTGCCTGAGCGTGAAAAGGGTCTTTCCGTGTTTTTCACTGTATGTAAACTGGAGGGAAATGAGTTTTGTGGCGACGGGGAAGTGGCTGCGAGTGTGAAATCAGTGAGCGAGTCGTTACTTACGCTCATTCCAGTGAGCACCAAGGCTATGATCTTGTGCTCTGTGTGCAGATGAATGCACATCACACAGTCCCCCCCCCCGCCCTTAATCTGTGCGTATTTACTTGGGAATAAGTATCACTGAGTTAACTGGGGCAACTCCCTGTCAGAATTGCAGCCTTCAGATCCCTTCGCTCCCTACCTCAAGGGCAGGTTATGTAAATAAGAAGAGGAAAGTTAGGCTGGGCCTGGTTTGTGTGTTCCTGGTATTGGTGCGGTTGTCAGCTCTCATAATGATTATTATTATCATTACCACCGTCTCCTGAGCTCTTGCCACATTATAGTCACCCATCCAGATTTCAACCAAGGCCGATCCTGCTTAGCTTCCCAGATTGTGCAGGCTCAGCTCTCATCCTTCGCTTGCTTTCTCCACGCTCTTGTTCCTGCAACTTCTGCCCACCAGACCAAGCTGAAATGTTTGGCATGCACCACACTAGCAATGTCTATTCAGTGAACTTTGTGACCTTCTCTCATTGCTTGAGCAGATGTGGAAGATAACAAACCAGCAGCTGTTTCTTAATTTTGCATTTACGTTCCAACATTATGAAGTAGCTAACAATGTTATGGAAAAATAAAATCACGGTGCAACCTTACAGATGAAAGTTGCTGAGTTGCTGTTTGTCAGGAGGTTCAGTGCTGTCTTCTGAGGGCTGGGTTTGAGTCAGGACAAAGGTGTTTTGTTCCTACATGTAGTGACTGGCTTATCCACTGCATTCTGAGCAGCAACTGTTGTGTGAATGGCCGTGGGTATCAGCATGCTTCCCACGGTCCGTACTTGTTGCATTTCTTTCCCTGACTGCAGTTTGCAATCTATCCCTCTCCCTGCCCCACCCCCCAATTATTCAGGATGGTATTTCAGGTGTATTCACGAAGTGGACTCAGTTTTGCAGAAACGTGTGCCATAATAAACACGTTAAGTCTCTAAGATGCTGCAAGCCTTTTTGTGATTTTCTGCGACAGACTAGTGCGGCCAGCCCTCTGGAAAGAAAAACAACTACTTCTCGTGAGACAAAACTGTTGCTGATTTTATGACAGCAACCTGGGGCCCTCCTGATGTGTGGGACTACAACTCCCAGCATCCCCCAACCAGCACATCTGGAGGGCAGAAGACTGGCAAATGCCAGCTGAAAACAAGCTCCGACAATGTGAAATCAGCAACAGTTTTGTCTCATGGGAGCGCCGAGCAAAAGCTGAGGATGGCAGTGCTGATGTCTAAAAAGTGAGCAGATGGAGGAAAGAACATGAATAATCACGGGAGAGTGACATTCATGTCATTTCCTGCAGCACAGAGCCCTGAGAGACAGTGACTAAGGAATCCACAATCCAGCAAGTTTCATGGTTAACTGGGTGAGCGCCCAGGGTAAGCACAAGCAGGCAGCTGCCAAGGACACACACTCAAAAAGGGGCCCACTCATGAGACCCCCAGAAGCAACTCCTCTGCTGTCACTTCCTCCTTGCTCACCTGGGCTGTTTCCCTGGCCCAGCAGTGGAGCTGCTGAGAAGAAGCAGTAGGTGCCATCCTGGCAGTGAGAAGGTAGGCTCACTGCCTCTCCGTGGTTACCTTCCCCAGGGGTTGCTAACTCTTGAAGCCATGGCTGGTAGGGGCAGGAGCACTGGAAGAGCTTTGCTGGCTTGGTCTAGGTTTCCACCCAGGGCAGCATCCTGTTCCCAGCTAATCGAATGCCTCCAAGAAGCACACAAGCACAACTCCATTTCTCCCCAAAGGGAATCTGGTACAGTGCCCCTGATGCTGCAATGTGGGGAGAACATTTTCCCGGTGCTTTTAGTAAAAATTCCCTTCCAGTATCTCAAAATAAAGCGCTAGAAAATTTCCTGGGAAATGTTCCAAAAATGAAAATTTTCTAGCACATTATTTTTTTCATTTCATAAGTTCATTAGTAAAAATGAATATATGCCAATGTCAAATACAGTTGAATATTGTATTAGGTCAAATTGTGAGTTTCAAAGTTGCAGTTAGTCGTTCAGGGGGTTATTTGTGAGCAAATAAGTGAGCAAATGCATACATGCCTTTGAAATGTGTACACGCCTCAGTGTAAAATGCATTTAATAAGTTTTTTTTTTTAATTTCTGTAGCACCCAATAGCCAAAGCTTCGTGGGCAGGTTACAGCAATACCTCAAGATTCAATAGAAATAACATAAAATATAGATAACCATACAAACATCATAAAATTCACTACAAAATTTAACAGCCAAATAGAAAACCAAATGGAAAATATTGCAATAGCTAACACAAATTAGATTCCAAGACCTGTTAGACAGCTGACATAATGCCGCAATATACTATTTAAAGCAGATTAAATGCCCTGTCATAAAGGGTAGTCTTAACATGGCTCCAGAAAGAAGGTAGAGACAAGGAAACCGAAGGTCCCTCAGTAGCCTTATTGGAAGTCACATGAACCCTGCTTGTTGGTATAACATGCAGAGTTCTTTGGGTTGTTAAAATTATTAATTCAGTGTTCCCAACCTGGTAACCTCCAACTACGTTGGATCACAGTTCCCAGCATCCTCAGCCATGCTAACCAGGAGATACAGGGGGTGTAATCTAATATATCTGGAGTGTATCAGATTGAGGAAAGCTGAATTAGTGTGTCAGTTTTAAGTACCCCTCTTCTTAAATTTAAAAAATGTAAGGGAATCACATGTCATTGAGGGTTTTTTTACAAGTATTCCAGTGAATATATCCACATAATTTAACAAGCAAACAAAACAACCAGCAATTGTATGTCCATATTATACATTT
>NW_025335761.1:56136203-56174671 GCF_004798865.1 Varanus komodoensis
AGGACTACACCCTAACTGTGCTTTATTTTTACCCCCATCAAATATTTCAGGTCAAATGCTCCCAGCATCCTCAGCCATGCTGACCAAGAAGGATGGGAATTGTAGTCTAATACTTCTGGAGTGTACCACGTTGGGGAAATATTGAGCTCAAAAAATTGTGGTGCATTGGGAAAAAAAAGTTAACATAGAGGCAATTTTTAATTTGTGGGTTGCTAAACATGAGAATAAATACACTCAATTAAGCACTCCCTAGGGCAACCTAAAATATATATGATATAAACTGAAACATTTCAGGTGCAATGAAGCCTATGCAAATGAGCCTAATTTGATACAGGAAACCCACATCACTTCCTGGCTGTGGAGATTAGTTTTAGCTTGCATGTTGCTAGGCCTGCCCTCAGTGACTTTGCTGAATCTCCCCATTGCCTGAGACCAAGCAAGGCTATGGGTCCTTTGTAGCCTTGTAGTGGCTACTCTGCCAGAGGCTCCTGCCTGGAGTTCTTTTCCAGCCATGTTGTCCATTTTTTAAAGTGGAAAAATCTAGGATTGCGTTCATCGCTTCATGCATGCAAACATGTTGGTTCGCCCCTGAATCCCTTATAGCGAACCTAATCCTGCTGCACCTGCTGATTCTTTTGGCCGAGTTCACATGCAGTAACAATGCATCTCGCTCACTCGCTTGCTTTTTAGACCCTGGGTTATCCCAAATGTGCCAGGCTGCTAGTCCACATGACTTCATCATTCTGGCTGCCACTACGGGAGATACCTGGGGGAGAGACAAGCCAGAGTTCCAGGTTCAGACAGCAAATTAGACAAGTTTGTTGGGAGAGGGACAAGCAAGAATTCTGGGCTGAGGCACCACATTGGACAAGCTTGTCAGGAGAGAGACAAGCCGGATTCAAATTCGGACATCATGCTAAACGGACAAGGGATGAAGTTTTTAGCCACTCAGGCTGCATGAACTAAGTGCCCTGGCTCATTTGTAGCTAGTCAGGGTTTTAAATAACATGGGCTGCCTTTGCGTAAAATAGGTCTTCACAGGGACTAGATGCTAATTCCAATGGACTCTGGCGAGACATTTGATTGGCACCCCATTCATAAAATTGTAGGATTAACCCCTTCCTCTGGAGTGTGGCTCATCTCATATCAAAGCATTGCTGCAGCTTCAACATAATGTTTATGTCACGCCCAGGTAATTAATAGTGAACTCTAGCCCAAATAATGAGTTGTCTCAGCAGGTTCTCTCACCCCAACCATCTCTTTTTTGACTGATGCAGACGTAACCTAAGAAGAACATCATCTCTCCCCTCTCATTCCAGCCAACGCACGTATCTTCTCTTCATTCTTCACAGTTGCGCCCTAAATAAAAGCTCAGATTCCTTTTCAGTTTATTTTTCTTTGAATATGATATGTACTTGAGTGCATGTATCATATTGCATTCATTCGCTTTCATTTAAGCCAGAAATGTAATCCAAGTTTTTATTATTATTAGCCTTCTGCAGAAACGTAGACACGACAGTTTGAAGGCAGCTGCTTCTTTTGTTTCCACCCACCCACCTCCCTTCCCCTCCCTCCCCTCCCCTCCCCACCCCAGAAAGCCCCCTCAGGACCCAGTCAAGTCCTCTTTCCTGGCATAATGAGAAATACAGCAACCAGGATTCACCTAAGATGTTTGCAAAAGGGCTTGTGCAATCAGCTGCTCCCCCCAAACCTGGTGTGGGGGAGCACAGAGGTGACAGAATAAAGGACTAGCTGTCGCATCTGATGTTTCTCTTTTCTTGGCTGCAGCGTCCAAGGGGGAGGTGTGCTCAGGAATGGATCGTTATAGATCGAAGAGCGCAGAAAGGGCTCCCCCCCCCCCGCATATTGCTTCACTCACTGTGCTCTCCTACAGAGATGGATTGCTAATCATCTGATAATCATTAAGTGTCAAAAATTATCAAGAGATGTCCAGGCAAGCATAAACCAGCCCTGAGTGAACTCCTGGCTGTATGAGAGGGCAAAGGATCCCCACCGGACGGAAGGGGCCGTAAGAGAGCCACCGAGAGGGAGAGGTTGGAGGGCTGGGCTGGAGCTGAGGTCCTGCTCTCCGTTCAGCCACATGGGCTGCAACGCTCCCCGGCCCTCGCTCGCACAGGTGTGCTTCATCCTTGTCAGGCCCAGCTAGAGGGCAGGATGCCACCTAGGACTGGGGTCCTCCCTCTCTTCTTTCACCAGCACGTCAGGTTTAAGAGGTAGAAATAAGGCCAGGTCTTAAACATCTCTTGAAAATGCAGCTATTTACACAGGCTTCAGCTCACCCTGGAGGAGTTCTGTTATCACCATGTTTTATTACTTGGGTGTTGCGATGTTTTTAATAGTTTCGTTGTCCTTTTCATTTTGAGTCACTTTGTTGCTATGTTGCTTTTTAACATGACTCACTAGGGTGCTGTGTACCGACTTGAAGGGTTATGGGCAACCAATGCAGGGCAGAGGGAGAAGGACAGAAGATGGGCAGGTCAGCGCCACACTTCTCCCAAACTGTAGAAACTTGGCTGGCCAATTTCAGGCGTCTTAAGTGGTGCTCTTTGGAGAGGGAGGGAAGGAGGCTGGGGTGCTCCTTCATGTGCCGTACTGGTTCCCCTTTGCTCAGCACTGGTCAGGCCTCTCTGGAGTCCTCTGTCCAGTTCCAGGCAACAGAGTTTAATAAAGATGCAGACAAGCTGGAAAAGGTTCAGAGGAGGCAACCAGGAGGGTAACAAGGATGATCTGGGGACTGAACACAAAGCCCTGTGAGGAAAGATGGAAAGAGCAGGGCATGTTCAGCCTTGAGAAGAGAAGACCGAGGGGATATACGATAAGGCTCTACAAGTACTTGAAGGGCTGTCACAAAGAGGAAGGCCAGGATCTCTTCACACTCATCCCAGAATGCAGGACATGGAATAATAAGCTCAAGTTAACAGGAAGCCAGATTCCAGCTGAGCATCAAGAACTTCATGACTGTTAGAGTAGTACCACAAGGAAACCAATGGCCTTGGGAGTTCATGGGCTCTCCCACACTGGAGACATTCAGGATGCAACTGGACAGCCATCTGAGAGGGATGCTTTGACTGGGAATCCTGCGCTGAGCAGGGGGTTGGACCCGACGGCCATCTGGCACCTTCCAACTCTATGATTGTATGGCTTGTCTCTTCCCTTTCCTGCTCTCTGAATCCCACCTCCAGGCTCACTCTTGCAACCTTGGAGAGCAGCTGGCATAGTTTTTCCACATTGGCTGTGGGAAAGGGACTTGAAGGGCAGGGACCCAGCTACAAGGTCAAACTCATAGCTGGGTCTCCAAAAAACCTCTCTGGCCATTTAGGTGCTGTGCCATAAATTTGTGCCGTTAGGGATTTTAACAAACTAAGTCCTATAAAATACTTTCATAGGAGCAGAAGATGCTGGCCGAAGGATTATAACAGGGAATGCTTGTAACTACCATGTAGAAGATAATGAGTTAAGAAATCCTTTTAGATGGTCCTGTGGAAAATGAGTTGAGCCGATATCCCAATAGAAAGCCTCCTACCCCTTTCCATGTTCTAAAAGAATGACGATCATCGTAATCGTAATAGCAGCAGCAGCTCATGCGATTAAATCAAAGCCAGCAGGAGCAATCTTCTCTCTTCTTGGGGTTTGTCAATACTGGAGCCTTGCTACAAAGAAGATAAATAGAATCAGGAGGCTGGAGGAAAACTGAGCACTTTGTTCTCTTTCTCCTACCAGCAGCTGTGCCATGCAAGTGGCTACTTCGATCTTCCTCAAGAGTGAATTGCACAAGTGCTGCTATAGTGCTAAAATTACCCTGTGAGAAGTGGCTGTTTCACACGTGCCATCCAAGGCACCTTACACAGATACGTCTGCAAGGAACTTTCAATAAAGAGATAATAGAGAAAACAATACACAAAGGTGCCAAGTTCAGAGGAACGGGGCAAAGAGACATTCAAGTCCCTGGGTCTCATCCAGCATTGGTCATCCACCAATGGCACAGAAACCAGAAGCAGAGGAAAACTCTTTTCTCCTGTGGCCAACCCTTGTCCCCCAGACCCACTGCAGGGTGTTAGAAGACCCTTCGGTGCTTGTTTAGGGTGCTGGGGGCAGCTGGAGAGAAATACAGTGAAAATAAGTGAGTCTTCAGAACTTTCCTGAAGACCTGCAAAGGAGGGGCCTGACAAACCCTTGACGGAAGCTGATCACAGAAGGGTGGGACCACCACAGAGAAGGCCCTCTTGCTTGTACTCCCCAGCCTAATTGCTGGAGCTGACCAAAATATGAGAAGTTGACTCTGATCGTTCTAATTTTGTATGCCTTCCTGGTCTTCAAAATGATGAGGTGATGGTAGTTTTGGCATTCTGCAGGAGAGGCCCATGACTCCGTTGTCCACAGGGCTCTTTATCCATTGCAGCTTGTATTCTGAGCTTCAGAGGAGCTATTCATGGGTCTGAACTTCATCCCTAAAATAGTTTCTCCCCAGTAACACACCAGAGATAGGTCATATCTCAGGTCCCATGGCATTCTGAATAAAAGCTGCAGTGGATACGAAGCCCCACGGGCCCAGGAGTCACAGCCCCCTGTGGGGCTCAGGTGCAGAGACCTCTCAGAAATTGCAGAGTTTTTCCAGGTGGGTGAGATGCTATAGGAATATTCCTGTAGATCTATGGCAGCAGACCTTGGCCTGCAAACCTGAGGACTGCATTCTAGCCTTGTGCATGTTGGGCTAATTTCAAGGAACTTCAGGGCCACTTCCAACATTGCCAGTTCAGTGGCTCTTAATACTGGGAGTCCCAGATCATGTGGGAGGTGTCCAGGATCTTTCCCTTTCCCTTGCCATGGTCAGCTCTCTCAGGAGCTGATCCTATACTAGCCTAGAAAGGACTACTCACAGATGATGCAGGGTGCCAAGCATCACCTGAATGGCAGGAAAAAAACCTCTGTTGGAACAGCTTTCTTGCAAAGAGGTAACATTGGGGGCAGCTCTTAGGATGGAGGACAAGCTCCTTGGCTCTGCCTGTAGCAACCTTAACTTCTTGGTAGGGTGGCCAGATGCAAAAGAGAAAAGGTCTTCTGCACCTTTAATAATTGTACAGAAGAGTGCCATGCTACTATTAAAGGTGCAGGAGACCTCTTTCCTCTTGTTTCAGACCACCCTAACTTCTGGTCAGTGTAGCTTATTTTTGGAGAAAGATACTCGTAGCCCTTTCTCCTTCCATGCTTTGAAGCTGGAGACCTTGTCTTAAGACACCATGTTTTATACTACCATTCAGTTCAATGGCCTTGTTCTCCATGAAGCTGTCTGTTGTGATATTATGGGCCACCAAGTCATCTCCCATTTAAGGTGACCCTACGAATGAACACCCTCCAGAATGGCCTGTATTGAACAGCTTCATTCAGCTCTTGTAAGTGGCTTCCTTTAGGCATTCAATCCATCCGGGAATTCCAGGTGGCTCCATGAGATACCCAGGTGGTCTTCCCTCCTTCACACAATCCTCAGTTTCATGGAATGGTGGCAACTTCCCACCCCCAGATCTCCATAGTCCCATACAAATTTCCACACCAGTATAATTCACAGTATTGCTCTGTCCTGGTATCTAGATAATTGTAGAATATAGGTTTCACGCTTCATTTGAAAAGGAAGAGCTGGTGTCACTTGGAGCATTAGCTTCTATGAGTGGTCCGAGGCCAGCTTTACAGCATGCTGAACTGCATGCTGAATAGAATTTGTGCTATACATATCGGTTAGCTAAAAATAAAACTCCATACACAAAGGAAAAGTCAATCAAGTGGGTATGCACATTCAGTAGGGAACAGCGATTATTACCATGTTTCTCACATTCGCACCTTACATTAATCATACCATTTTTAGAGTCAACAGGGGCCATCCAGGCCAGCACTTGCCAGCACTCCTATCCTGTTCACGGTGGTACCAAAAGAAAGTTCCCAGGTTTCCAGCGGGATCCGCTTAAAAAGCAAGGTCACCAACATAGAAATGTTTTTAATAAATAAATAAATAAAAACAAGGCATCCAACACAAACCCATTCAGAAATAAAGCACCCCTGAAGTTGCCCACTGAGAATTTTGAAGCCTGAATTTTCAGAGCTGCAGGTCATCAGTTCCACAGTCTGTTCAGGAACCAACCCTTGCTCAAGAGTAAAGCTTTTCTCATAAGGAGTTCCTATTTCACTGGCAGGCCTTTTAGCATCTCCTCTAAGGACCAGTGCTTTCCCTGGTCCACCACACTGTCCCCAGGCACCAGCAGTTTCTCTTTGATGCTTGGCCTCGGGGTGTCCTGATCATCTTCCAGGGAGCCCTCCTTCAGATGGGCCAAGAGTCCTATGTCAGTGGAGAGATCTTGCAACTACAGAATCCATGAGATAGTCCACCATCCTCTGCTTAATTGCCTCCTGCAAGAGAGAGTCAGTTATGTCCCAGGGCAGCCTATTTCACTGTTGAATAGCTCTTACCTGTATTCTCCCTCATAGTTAGCCCAAATCTCCTTCCTTCTAATTTGCAACCGTTGGTTCTGGTCTCACCCTCTAGACAGCAGTGGCCAACAGCTGCAACATCAATGGGGTGTTGGATTTATTCTGTCTCACTCCGACCATCAAAGGAGCCATCCATGGTGCTGGCCTTCTTGCACTGGGCTAGGGTTCAGCACTATGGATAGCTCTTTAAACCTTCAGACTAAGGCCCAGAGTGGATACACCGCCATTGCAGCCACACATTCCTACTGTTGTTAGAACATCCGAAAGCATATCTAATCCATTTTATATGACATATTCAGGAGTAGAGGTAAAGGATCTAAATATGTAATGTGAATATCTTGGTATTCTAGGTAACTTATTTGCTGGATTTATTTTAAGGATGTGTGTCCCTTCTGGGTTTGCTGGTGCTGTTGACAGCAGAAATGTCTGCAAGAGCCGCGGAATTACAAGCATCTTTTAAATTGTTTGGAGGTTCTCACGCAATGCTGTGCTGGGGGGCACAAAAGTACAGAGAAGATGGATGATTTGCTTAGATGATGAAAGCTAGGTCAGAGTTGAGTCTTCTCCCAACTTTTCTTTTAGTTCATTAAGCTTGTCCCTTTTCACAGACTTACAGTGAATTTGGGTGGGGCTGTTTGACATGCAGTTTTTGTTCTTCTGGTTTAGTTTAGGTATTGCTCTTTGGAATGTTAATGAAGAACAATTTAAGGTTGCTTTGCAGGAAGAGAACACAGGAAAGATTCTGCATGATTTATCTTGTTAACAAAGAGCTGAAAGCCATAAAATTTTCCTTGGAAGGAAAGAAATGACTGCCATATAACAGACTTTCTCAGTAATTGTTTCCAGATGCTAGTGACTTTGGACTAGTAGGCGATTTGATGGAGCTGACTAGGGAAATGGAAATAAAAGAGGGTTTTGTGTATGTGTGTCCCTCGATGCCCACAAGTGAGTCATCCGAGCAAGTCTAAGAGTTATGGCTGCTGAATGTATGTAAACATGGCCAAGGAGGGTGTGCAGCAATTTTTCGGCCTTGCCTTTTTTTTCTTCCAATGGGAGTGTCAAAGGCCTACAGAATTCTTAGTCATGAGAGCATTTAGTTCATCTCCATGATAAGATCGGCAAAGACCGTCTGCATCATATGAAGAAGCTTTCTTAAATATCCAAAAGCTGAAGGGCAAGATGCAAAAGCAAAGAAAGAATGCACAGAATCCAGAGTTGCCTACTCTGTGCCAAAAACAGGAAAGAAAATTATGTACCTAAATAATCCCCCTCTTGTCAGAGTTCATAATTGCATGATTCAGGATATGAATTTGTCTGGCTTGCAGTGCTCAGGCATATTATGACTCATGGTGCGGAATACAAATTTGCCCAGCTCCAAATGCACCACTGTGTTATGAATTATGGTTCAGAATATGCATTTGTCCAACTCCTAATGCTTGGGTGTAACATCATTTTTCTTCAGATGATCTTTCCTGGCTTAGGATGTAAAATGAGTCTCTTGCCCATTTGCAGTGGGTGGGCAAGCCATGTGACATCTGTGCAAATATCATTTAATACTGACCCGTTCCTCTCAATGAAACCCATTGGTTGTTGTGCAGGATGTGGCCAGACCACCCAATTGGTTAGCCTTATGTTCATTGAATATTTTATCTGCTTGGGGACACCATTTATCACAATCGCACTGTATATTGTTGCTTTTCACAGAAGGCTGTTAATTGTTGTGTTTGGTTCCATTTCGGAATTGAGATCAGAAATCTTCTGAAAGAGCTTTTCATTTCCTCCTTTTCAGCTACATAACCTCTAGGTGGCAGTGTGCTATAGAGGAATATCACAATTGCACATGTAGGAAAATAACTTTCCTTTCACTTTCTGAAGTAATACTCCTTTTTGCCCTGCTTTAAAGAAATCCCCGCAAAATATCTTTTTAAAAAGGACATGAAACTGGAGGATTACAACATCTTCTAAAGAACCCGAAAACAACCATGAGTAAAGAATCACAAGGACACAATAAATACCTTCTTTAGAAAAATTCATTAACCTTTACTCTGACGCGGATCCTTTATTTGTGGGTGTGTTTGTTGGTGATGTTGTGAGCAGTTCAATTTTCTAATGCCCTAAGCCACAGCTGCTTCTGTGAGCCACAGTTCCTATCATCAGATGAACACCTCCAGCATTGTCATGTGCAAGGAAGGGAATGCTCAAAAAGAATGCTCAAAAACTGCATGAATGCTCACCGAGAAAACATCTAAATTTATTCCAAGTGGACTCTAAATGAAGCTGTGGAAAGATTGTGTATCATTAATTCACCCCTTTTCCCAAAGCCAAATTCTGTTTCTGGCATAAATTATGTAATTTCTGTATATATGTACATGTTTATGCTGCTTAGGGGAAGGGCAAAGTGCTATGGAAAATTCTGCCCCAGCTCACTTGAACAAGCAGCCCACCCAGGATATGTGCGATTTCATCAGCTTAAGTAACAAAAGCTGTCGGGTGGTGCAGGCCCGTCCAAGAATCACTGTCCTCCAAGGATCCCTGACTTAATCCAGCACTTCTGCAAACACAACATGAAGTCAGGGGAAAATTCCTTGCATCCTACTCTTTTCTGGGGAGGAGAATTCTGCCCAACAGGAAAACAGGTCCCTTCCAATATGCGCAGAAGCCCGCTACACAAGAGCCTGGGGAGTGGATTCTGCTGGGGTTCCTTGGAACAATCTTGCGGGCATTTGCCTGTTTATCTCTCTGGGGCAGCAAAGCTCTTCTGCCAAGTCACGCACAACCCATCTGGGGAAGGAGATGCTCTTCTTTCCAGCCATGCCCTGAACTGTGTTTGCTTTGTCCATCAGTGCATCCAAATGGAAGAACAAGTTTGTATTCTGCAGGGCAGGCTGCATCAATAATGCATCCGCAGTGGCCATAGTTCCCAGCCTGATCCCAAGAGCAATGCTCCAAAACCTCCGTTTGACTTGGGCTGTCCTCGTTCACACCTGCCCTGCTGTTTCTCCCTACCTTACCAACCACCCCCAGTCCTGTTGCCGGATGCATCCCCCAGAAGCTCCTCTCTGGTAGCCAGACCACTGCTTCTGCTCCCCACAGGCCGATTCCCCGCCCCAAAACTCCAGTTTGTCCTCTCAGCCATCCTTCCCTGCCCCCTTTTCCTCCCAAGGAATGCCAAAGAGAGAACTTGGAGGGAGGCGATGGACACATGCAGAAAGTGAACTGCAGGTTGTGCATTGAGGAACATGGAGAAAGATAAGCATCTTTCTTGGGGACGGAAATGTTTGGGGGCGTCTTTCTTTTCCAACAACGGGCATAGTGGCACACCAGCTCAGTAGGGCTGAGATACATGTGCTCACTCACAAATAAGATGCAAATTTTGGACACTCCCCTCTTACCTTAGCATTCCCTGAGGTTCAGCAGCCTGGATTTAGCATTCCTATCATGCTCAAGAAACCCCCAGAGCCACAAAATTCAGCATTCCCTCTTGGGTTTCTCAAAGCAGGTGAAAGCCTTTTCATTCTAGCAGGGCATTTTGGAATGGTCTAGCAGTTTGCGCCGGATGAATGTCATTCTTTAAATTGTGAGTGGAGTTTTAAATCCATTTTCTATTTTAATATCTAATTGATGTAATTGTATACTTAATTTTTATATATTTTTGAATCTTTTAATCGTATGGATTTAGGGTTGTGACCCATAACTGAAAATAGGCAGGATAAATGTATAATAATAATAATTAATAATAAGGAGCTAATGAACCAGCCTGGCTAGGTATAAGCTCAGCTTCCCATATGCCTAATCATTATAATGTATCTTTATTACTGCTAATAATAAAACGAAGACAAAGTAATTCTGTTGGATTAGAACATATATTTTATTCGTATTAATATGAATTAGTAATGAAAGGCAAACCTGTTAGTTTTCAAGGACCATTGCCCTGGGGTTTTTGTTTCTGTTTTTTTTTCTCATAAAGGAGTTCGTAATGCTGACATACTTTTCTGTATATACCCTTCCCCACTCTTGTTCATGATTTGTTTCTCCAAGAAGGAGCTGACTGGTTCGCTGCCTTCCATGAGGGTTTATGGATAGGCCTCCAAAATCACCCTAACGTAAAATGCAGTTACTGATAGCAAGTCCGTGACAGATGAGCACAACTCCTGGGTTGCAAAAGCAGTGCCTTGCTCTCTTTTTCCTCCTCCATCCAAAGAGGCAGGGTGGCTAAAGAGAGCGGAAGGGAGAGACGTTTTGCCAACTCATTTCCCAGAACGATAAACATAACAGTGAGCCAGGATGAAGCTTTGTATCTTTATTAAACGTCCGTGGGGGAAGCTCAAACCCAACGAGAGCAAAGTCGCTTTATTGTAGTCCTGGTTCTTCATTGCTGAAAAAAAAACAGCCTCCTGCTTTTGCATTTTATAGTCCAGCCTTTGTACCCTCCAGATGTGCTGGGCTGACTAGATATCCCATCATCTGGTTGGTGGTGATGGGAGTTGTAGTTCAGTACTTCTGAAGAGCTTCAGGGTTGGTAAAGGCTGTCAAAATTACATCGTCGTGTGCCTTTCCTGCTACCCATCAGGAGCATGAATATTTTTTTGGGTGGGGAGGGTAGACATGGCCCTTGCACCATGGTAAATTTTGAAGTGCTTACCATAACAGTCCACATAACCCCCAAGGGAAGTCCAAAACTGCAAGCAGCTGTCTTGCTGCATGAAGCAAATCAGTTCTAACAAGATTTTTATCTCAACCTGGAGCAAGACTTTTGGAAAGGGCTCTTCCCTGCCCTTTCATGTTGAAACGGAGGATAAAATATAGGGATACTCTTCTCACAGTGTCACCAGGTATAACACTGAAGTTATGAATAGGACAAGACACCGGTTTGCTAGTGTGCATTTAAATCACCAAGGAACTGATGCCTGAATTTTATTCTGCAGTTTTTTAAAAGACTGTATCCGTTAAATGCAAACAAAAAGGAAGAGGTCTTGGGAGAACAGGAGAAATTGATGCACACTGACTCAGAGCATATTTAAATATTATTCAGCCTTGTCCATGCTTTGGCGGTTTCTGTGGCTTGGACTTCATTGGTCTTCCACTGCTTAAGATGTGTATCAGAAACTAATGCCAAAGCCTTTCTGCAGACCAGACTTCCCCAAAGCAGACACTTTCCAGGTGTTTAGGGAGTACAGTTCCCATCATTCTCAGCCAGCATGGAGACATGTTGCAGTCCCCAGGTTGGGGAGGTTGCTACATGGCAGGTGCTTGCAGTATCTCAGCAGAGGCATTAGAAAGCCGATGTCTACATAATGTTAACACCGACATCCTGTTTAGCTTTGTGATACAGCACAAATTGCCAGCACGATAATAGATTAATGGATTTCTTTTTTCCTTTTGGCAAACCACTCTTCATTGCAGAGCAATAAAAAATGATGCAAGGGAAAGCTTATATTCCTGTTTCAAAAGCCAGGTGATTACTTTCTCCTCTAAACCTTTAAAGATCAGGAGAAATTAAGTCCATACTCCTATACTGAATTCTCTGGGCATGAGTCTGACTGAGCTGAATGGAGTTTACTTCTGAGTAGATAGCATAGTATTGCACTGTTTACTGTGGATTGGTTCCTAATTCTTGCACAACCCCACATGCTATTTGGCAAGTCTAGCCGCTGCCGCACTTCTCTTACCTGGACTGTTTTTACTGCTTCTCAGGGATCAATAAAGCTTGGCATGCCTTGGGAGTCAGCCAAAATGTGTTCTTGCTCATATCCAGCTCCCCTGTAGTGCAGGGGAGGTAGGATTAGAGCAGGGTACAAAGTCTTCTGACATTACACTGAGGTCAAAACCAAGCACAACTATTAAAGAGCTGAGGAGAAGGATGAGAAATGGTCTCCACGGTACCAAACCTTGGACCTTCAGAATGCAGCAAGAAGGTCCATGGTCCTCCAAGCTACTATGAGGTTCCGTGCAGCTTAAGGGAGAGTTTTTT
Organism: Varanus komodoensis; assembly: GCF_004798865.1. Taxonomy (NCBI): domain Eukaryota; kingdom Metazoa; phylum Chordata; class Lepidosauria; order Squamata; family Varanidae; genus Varanus; species Varanus komodoensis. The sequence continues at coordinate 56,148,673 of NW_025335761.1, forward strand.
CAGGAACATGGAAAGAGGCCTTATCTAGAGTCAGGCCATGGGTCCTTCTGGCCCAGTCTTCTGAACACTGACGGGCAATCTCACCAGGGATTCAGGCAGGATGCTTTCCAGCCCTACCGAGAGTTCTGTGCGCACGGCTTATGCTCTGCTTCTGAGCTATGTCCCCTTCCACACTTCTGAAGCCAGCATGGCATCTCAGAGCAGCCTCACATTTGCCTCTGAATGTGTGTACTCATTCCCATCCTGGTGGGAAGCATGTGAGCATGTCCAGGGATCAGTGCTGAGATGCGACCATTGGGCTATCATGCAGCGAATGTCTATTCTGATGGGCAATGACTTACCGGGGTCCCTGGCGTGCTGTTTCCAGTGGAAACCTCAGTGATTGGACTTGCGATCACTGAGCTGGGTCACCTCCTTGAAGTGGTAGGTGGCATCCCAGTTGCTGAGCCATCCTGCATGTGGTCTCCAGTCGCTCATGCTCTTTTGCTGTTCTTTGGAAAAACAAGCACAGATCCCTTGACTCCTTGAAAACTAACCCACTTGTTGTGAAGGAAGAGCTTATGGGACTAGGCAGAGGAAGTGAGCTTTGGGCTTATGAGCCAGGCCTATCCTCTCGAGAGTCCCAGGCAGCCCTATCCACTTTCTCCTGATCACAGATCATTGGGTAGTTTTCCAGCTTTGGCATGGTTGCTGCAGTGGTCTTGCACAACTGCACCCATTCCTAGAAGTGTCTGATCTGGCCACAATCAGCAATGCCGTAGTTCTAGCCCATTTGGGCTGCAGCGATGCAGTCTGCATGGGGGCTGGGGGGTTGTTGTTCAGTCACAAAGTCACACCCGGCTCTTCGTGACCCCATGGACAACATCCCTCCAGGTTCTCCTGTCCTCCACCATCCCCCAGAGTCCATCCATCCCCACACCCACCTCTCCAGTGACCCCATCTCAGCCTCTACCTCTGCCATTGCCTTCTCCTTTTGCCTCCCATCATTCCCAGCATCAGGGTCTTTTCGGAGGAGTCTTTCCTTCTCATTAGGTGGCCAAAGTATTTGAGCTTCAGCTTTAGTACTTGACCTTCTAAAGAACAGTCAGGGCAAGGTAGAAATCAAATCCATAATAAAGAAGCCTCACACTCCTTCTGCAAGGGGGAGGTGCTACTGCTGAGGGACGGGCTTAAGCTTCTCTCGTAAATATGTTTAAGCTTTAAAATATGTCATAATGTTTTATTTTTTGGCAACGTCCCTTTTACTACTCAAGTCCTGGACTCCATTCTCCAAAAGTTTCCCAAAATTGAAACGCATTCTCCGGATGAAAGAGGTTCTGCACTCCTGCATTAGAGCGTCTGACAAAATGTGCAAACTTTCTGTTGGGTATAAGAAACACCTGCTGTTTAAGTTGCTACATGATTCCGGCTGTGAATTGAGGCTATACCAGCCTAAAAGAACCCCTTAGCCTTGTTCAGTTCTTTACTCCCTTGGAGGATAGCAACTCCCATGTACCCTAACTAGCCTAGTTAGTTGTAGGGGATGATGGGTCTTGCAGTCCAACAACATCTGGAGGGCACAAGTTTGTGTGGACTCATCCTGAGCACACCTTTTGGTTCCTTTGAGGCCTGCTATTTCAAGATCACTTTATTGTGCGTTTCCTTATTTCCACTGTGGACACCTGCTAACTCAGTATATTTATGTGCTGGAAGGAGAGTGCTTCCCACCATGGTGAACCATGACCAAGGAGCCCAAGGTTTTGTGACCACCATAAGTGCTGCCTTCTGCATTGTGTGCATATCTGCTCAGAAGTAAACGTCACTGGATGCATTGGGACTTATTTATTTATTTAATTTAGAATTTTTGCATGCCGTCTCATTCGCATGAGCCTCGGGATGGCTTACATACAATGAATAAACCCAGTACAAATAGTACACATGAAATCCATATTCACCCTGGCACTTACTTTCTGGAAAGTCTATAGGTTTGCAGCTTTAAAGACAAATGCGTTTATTACAGCTTTGTCATTTGTGGTCTAAAGACTTATTCTCTGTTGATGGGTATATGGACACATACAGAAGTACAGACATATAAAATGTGCAGACTTTTGGGGTGCAACACCCATGAAATTCAAATGATTGAAGTATGCAGAATTTCTGTGTGAAGCCAAAAGCATGGTGCAGTCCATGCTTGTGGAAAAGGAAAGGGTTTCAGTCCAAAATACGTGGAGGGGGCCGCTGGGGAAGGCCAATAGAGGAAGTGAACACAGAGTGGCCCCTTCATACTAAGTGATGTGAATTTTCAAGAATGCTGTTTTCTCAGATGTTCTAAATCGGGGTTGCAGGATCTCATACTGGACACCAAATCTGGTCCGGGGGGGGGGTGTCCATCACTTGAAGAAAAGAGCCCCCATCCCAAAGGCAACGTCCCTTCTTCCCACCATCCATAGACCACTGGCTGGCTGTACAACTTTTGTGTTATCTGTATCCCCATTTTAAAAGGTAGAACTGCCTCTTCCAATGTTTAGCTGCTAGCAGTAAGAGCTTTAAACTGAAATATGCTGGCATTTCGAACCCACCTTTTGCCTTGGCCACGCACACAACTGGAACGCAGTCCCTGAGGGTGCTCATAAAGCAGAATTTGCCATATTAATCTTACATGCTGTACAAAGAGTTAAAAGGGCATATTCTATTAAGGAAGAAAGTTAAGCTGAGCACACTTTATGTGGTTCAAATGCCATTTTCAAATCAATTGAACGCTTAACTGACTTTTCTGAATATACCTGTTTTTAAAACATGGCAGCACAATAGCATCTATTTCTCTTCTGTCACTTCAATTTGAAAAATTAGCCAAAGCACTGAAAAGAGTTGACATTTAGGGATGTGCAGACAAACGGCATTCCAGCTCTCCCAGATTCTCCAAACATCACCTTGCTGATCTTCTCTCCTCAATGTGGGCTTGTGTTTGTGATTTCCATTAGTTTTGCACAAAGAGGAATGTTGTGCAAAACAGCCGTGGAAATTGCACCTCTCAAAATCACAAATGTGTGCAAAATTGCAAAAAGTCAACACATTTACCCCCAGACTAAAGCATGGGTGATTTAAAAGTTGCGCATTTTTCAAAATGTGTGTGCAGGTTAGGAGAGTTGTGCAGTTAATCAAAGTATAACAAATTTGCAGGATTTGCATTCTCCTTTGCATTCAGGATTACAAATGGTGCATTCTTGACTGAATCGCAAACCAGAATGAAATTCTCAGGCAGACAGCAGTAGTTGACACATTAATTGGAGTGGAAGTGAATGAAAGAGCATTTTGCTAATGGCCAGGAGACCCTGGGAGGTTGCCCGAGAAGAAAATCATGGCATTGTTCTGATTCATTCCATTGAATGACAGCCGCACTGCTTCCAAATAAATACACCTCACTCTTCAGAGTGGGCAGGCAGCTATGGGAGCCCCTGTAGGGTCAAGGCAGGGCAGGAGATGTATTTCTCAGGCCCTTGAGGGGAAAAAGACATTGAGTTATGTGAGCCTTTGGTCCAGCAGGTCTCTTCTTATGTTCTCAGTTATAAGCCTTGCAGTAAAACAGAAGGTCTCCTTGGTGTTTCCTGAATCCGGATGCTTGCTGATATTAAACAGGACCAAAAATAAAAAAGAGAAGCATACCAAGTACATACTGTACGTATCCTCCTAGCTAAGAAACAAAGGGGGGACAGTGAGAGCTATTACTCAGCCGATTTCAGCAGGAGAGTGAATGCAGCTTTCATGTGCCACCCCCATTCTCATCCCCCACCCCACCGGCAACAGGCTGTGGGGTGCCAGAAAAATCTGCAACAGACTCAACTCCATTTGGATTTCTGGGAATCTCCCCTGTGGACCACTTTGTTCTGTGGGCTTGCATACCAGTGTTTCACTTGGGGAGAATTTGTGCAAGAGTATTTTAACTAATGTGCTTTGGTGCAAGGGTGCATCAGCGACAACGTGCCAGTTCAAATTAGTGCAAGTCTAATAAAATGAAAATATATACAATTTCATCAGGGAATGGACAGCATAATGAAAGATCCCTGACAGTCTGTGAAATGTGAATGGAACGGATTTAACAAAAGCCGTGTTTCCCTGGCCACTGCAGGTTTGGGTGGCTGGATAGCTGGTGGAAAGACACTTGGAGAGAAGCACAGTAAGCCAATTCATCTGCTCCCTGTCCTTGTGATGAACAGAAGTGGAGCAAATTTTGCACAACTGGCGGAGGTGCTTGATTTGCGTTCTTTAGCCAGATCTGAGCTTACAATTTGGGTTAAATTCCTGTCGAACTTTATCATGGATTTTTGCAGCTAAAGCTGGAAGACGGGTTCAGTTTCTTTTGACCCAACATCTTCCAGTGATGACTAACAACTTTTCTTCCTCTTTTTTACTTGCTTCTTTAAAACAGTGTATGAGTTCCTAGAGACAGAGCCCTGCCTATTTTGATCTTATCTTGGCCTTGTTCACACAAAATTACTCAGCCAGAATTCTTCAGAACTTTTGCCTCTAGGAAGGGCAGGGACATGCCCAGATCCTGAAAAAAATCTGATTTAGCAAGTTGCTAAGAGCTCAGCCTCTGTAAGGTGCCATTTTTATACATTCTTGATCTGTATCTTGCTAGGTTAGAGCCAAAGTATAGTATTTGAGTGACTGACATTAACATACCTGATTTCCTGTTATTTTAATGGCACTAGTAGTGTGGAGAGTGTGTAAAGCTTGAGTAATCTTGGGACCATGGGTCAGGCAGGGAAAATGTAGCCCTGTTTTCATTTCATTGTACTCCTAGGGGGATGGTCAGGATGAGTTTCGAGGTTTCTTCCAACTCCATTATTGCAGTGTAGGGAAACTGTGCACCCAGCAAAGGAGGGGTGCTTCACAGATCCAGGAATCCTGGAAAATCAGGGCTCACAAAATCCATATTGTATGCATACACAAAACGACTCTGCCTCTGTGACACTCTGTCTTTTTTGTGTGAAAGCGCAAAAGAGGCAGCATTGAAAGGGGTGAATTCTATCAATGGCAGAACGAAATTCGCTCCAAATATCTGGAGCAGAATCCAACAGGGCATTTTCTCTCTGACAGTTCTCTGACACTATGCCAATGTCTGTGTGCATGATGCCACTGCTGCTTGCAGAACAAAGATTGAGCACATCCGGGGCAACTGGGAACAATCAAAAATGCTGGCTCCTGGCATGAGGCAGCTCTGCCAACCTGTTTCAGTAGAGAACTGTGCATTTCCGCTCATTCCGGGTACTGAAGAACGAAAGCTCCGACGTGCAAGTGGTGGATCCAGATGCCACAGGGGAATCAGCAGGACCCAAACTTGCACAATTGAACCGGTGAGACGCAGGAGAATCGATGGGGCTATAGGTGTCCCACTGGGGTCCTCCCTTTGTCCACAGATGTTGCAAACAAAAGAATGGTTAGACATCATCCCTTCGTTATTTTTCGGTGCTTGTTATCACCTCCTGGACCATAACGCATAAGTGACTCTTCACTTGTTACTTGTGCTTTATGATCAGCTGTAAAACAGTTGACCCTGTAAAAGGGAGGACAAGAAGAGCTTGAATGGATTGAGAGAGATGCTGGCGCATTTGAGGGGGGATTTTGTGTCCTTTTTCATAGAGAGAAGTGCACCTTACTGGTGTTCACAGTTCCATTTATCACCTTTCTGGGTTTATCCATTCTTGAGTTTCTCTTTGCAGTGGCGCAAAAGCTTGAGCCATGAATCAGGCCATTTCTGTATGAATTTCCCCATCTGGGGAACGTTTGCCTATGTAAGAGAGCTTTGGCTGTGGGGTGCGCTAGATTATAAAATGGATTGGAACTTGGAGAACAAGTTTGCCATTAGTGTATAGGATCCCACAACCTCTTTCAGGTGGTCTTCTAATAATAATGGCAGCAATTCCTATGAATCTCTTTGAACACATAGGGAAAACACAACATGAATTGGGGGTGCAGAATGTCCAGCCCTCTGGTGGTTCCCAGACTGACGTTCCTCCTTCCCTAACACCTTTCCCCAGAGAACGGATCGTTCAGTGGTTTCCTGGCTCTTTTGCTGTTTTCCCCCATTGACAAGGCTGAATGCATCTCTTAAGGGTTAATCACTAGTAGTATGAGCTTTGGACTAAAATACGCTGGTATTTGGTGTACTTGGCCCTTCCTTGTTTGGCTTTCGGCCTGCCCACTGCTGGAATGCAACTTCTAAGAGTTTCTGTGGAATTGAATTCAGTCCTTGGGCTGGAAGAGCTTCAGTTGCATTATTCTGAGATCAGAGAATCCTAGAATGGTAGAGCTGGAAGGGGCTATGAAGGCCATCGGGTCCAACCCCCTGCTGTTGCAGGACACCAAGCCACACCATCCCACTCAGATGGCCGTCCAGTTTCTTTCTGAATGTCTCCAGTGTGGGAGAGCCACCACCTCCCCAGGCAGCTGGTTCCACTGTTGTATTGCTCTGACAGTGAGGAAACTTTTCCTGATGTCCAGCCTGAATCTGGGTTGTTGCAACTTGAATTGTTTATTCCATATCTTCCACTCTGGCATGAGCAAGAAGAGAGAGATCTTGACCTTCCTCTTTGTGAAAGTCTTTGAGGTACTTATAGAGGGATACCATGTCCCCACCCCCCACCCCACAGTCTTCTCAAGGCTGAACATGCCCAGATGGATGGATATCTGAGTATTATAGAGCATACAAGTGATATATTACTCCAATATAAGTAATTATCTAAGCAGTAGCAGTTGTTCCTAATTGTTGGTACCAATACCAGGTGTTTTTTTACTTTGTTTTATTTATTCCATTATGCAATATGCTTAATGCTGAAATGTTCTTTCTAACTCAGTCTTTGAAGTACACTTGGAGAGGAAGCAATTAACCTAATGTTTTTACTTCAAGAAAACGGACAAGCAGGATTTCCTGCCTTACTTTGACAACAATCCTGCAAATACATGTTAAATCAACAGGGCAAAGAACATGATTCATTTTCAGACTTGTGCAATGGCTAAAGGTGGAAACCATATTAGCCCACAGAGGAAAATGATCACTATAAATAACTAAAAGAAGAATAAGAATCAAAGGTAACTCTTTTGGCCAAAGGGAAATAAATGCAAAAATTAGCATTAGCATTAAGCTAATTCAAAAAATCATGAAAGATTTCTGTATTTTAGCATTTTTCTTTCTGAATTAAAGACATGAGGGCTTTGGCATTGTATGGATCTGTTTATTAAATATACACATGCATATGTTCATTCTATTTTTCAGTTTCACTGTAATTTCACAATCATTTTTTTAAAAAACCTAAAATGAGGGCCCTTCTTTACATCAAAAATGGCTCTTGAGGAGCCCTATTAGTGCAATAGAGAAGCAAGACACCTCTGGAAAAAAGCAAAGGTAATAAAGGAGCATCCTGGAAGTCTGGGATTAGAGGCAATACCTTGGAAGTTTAGAGGGGATAGCAACAAAGGGAAGAAATACTTTTATCACCTGTGCATGGACTTTGCTAGTTTTGGGGGCGGGGATGTTGGCTTGTTCACTTGCTTGCTTTGGTGCAGTGTGTTATGTATACTTCTCTGAGCATTGCCAGTTCGGTACTCCGGGGATTTTGTCGTGCAAATACGTGGCTTAGCCTTCTGTGGCACAGACTTCATCTCTGCCTTGTACTCCGTTTCTTGGCCAAGCTGCTTGTCTCTGAGCACCATGAGACTGATTTCTGGAAAGGAACATTAGAGTAGAAAACGGGGGTTTTCAAAGAATGGTTTTGTTTGTCAGAGCTCAAGCCGGACCTTTGTCTGGTATGCAGGTTCTTGGACACTTGAAATGACTTTCAGCCTCCCAGTTTGCCTTTGGAGAAAGGGTATTGCCCAAAAGCAAACTGGTCACATCACAGTAATCACAGTGAGCAGTCCCCTGCCTCGGCTGCTATTTTGTGCCATTTTATGCCCACAGCAGGCTCTCAACATGCCAGACATGTCCACAGATCTGAAAGGTTTGGAGACCACAGGACCACAGATTTTGGCCTCTGGGCAATTGTCCTTTGTGGGCACATGGAACCTTGGAAGAGCAGCAACTGGGCACGCTGACTTCTTGCTTTGTAAAATGTTTATTGCATGTTTAAATTTCCTCTGGTGTAAGTCCCAGGAAGGTTTCTGGTCAGACATAATAAAGGCACGATGTGAAGCTGGGGTGCAGAAAGCATGGTCCTTCTAACATTGTTGGACTGCACCTTCCACTGGCCAGTATATCCAACGGCTGAATGAGTTGAAGCATCTGAGGTTACTGGTTTCTTGTCCCTGATGGAAACAGAGATAGATAGATGGATGGATGGATGGATGGATGGATGGATGGATGGAAGGTTTACATTCCAGATGCCTATAAGCTTCTGAATTCATATTTCGAGCTTTCATGCAGCATGGGAGGAGCCCAGAAGTAAAGGTTGTCTCTGCACTTCCCTCACCCTCCAAAATGCAAAATGCCAAAAGGAAAGAGGTTGAGGTGCATTGTGTCAGCTCCAGTCTGCCCAGTCTGTTCCCCAGAATCCCCCCTAAGCCTGTCTCTGAAGTCACTCTTGCATACCCAGAGACACAGCTGGCATAGTTTTTCTCTGTGAGCCGAGGGGGCATCCCAGACTCAGAGACCCAGGCTCATAAGATGCTGGAGTCTGTGAAACAGAAGAAAACACAGTCCCCAGATAAAATTTTCCATCAAGTGGCCTATGATGAGTCATCCCTCATGTTCTCACCAAAGTCTTGAGTGTCTTCTGAAACACACACGCTTCGGGATCTGTTGTGCATGTGGTGGCATTCCTAGACAAAAGCACGTGATGAGCAGCCCTGATAGCAGGCATCGCTCACGTCTGGCATTATTTCAAAAACCTGCACTTTGATTTCACCTATGGGAGAATTCCCCCCCCCCACAGCCAAGTCCTCACAAGAGTGGCCACGCCTATCAGATAAGCTTGCCAACACTTGTGCTTTTATGGCAGAGGAATTCAAACATTTTCCACCTTCAGGGAACACGAGCCCGTGATGGACCCCACGCATTTGTTTGTTGCAGAGCATTCTGGCCCTCTTATTAGCATGTTCGTATTTATCCCATGTAAAGCAAACTGCTGGCCTGGCAGCCATATCTACCCTCCTGGGATTCCCCATTTGGCCATGCGTCCTTCCCATGCCCCAACCACTTTCCCTTAACCACCCATTATATGGTGGTTTCCAAATTTAGCCCAGTCTGTTTTCCTTTCCATTCTAATAGAATGAAATGCCTCCCACGAAGCTGAGTCACCAGCAAGAAGAACTAACATGTGCTGGGGGAGGGGGAGGTTTTGGCCCCACCCTCTCAGTCTTTGGCTCCACCCACATCTGGAATGACACTTTCAAGAGGGTCTCCAAAAGGGAATCCAGCCCTTTGGCCTATTAAGACTCTCCACTCTGATGCAAATCCCTTGTAAGTACAGTGGACAAAAATGCATCCTAGAATGCAGCAAAAACTCCAGTGAGCACTGGTTTTAATACAATTTTTGCAAATCCATTAGAGTGTCATTTGGTATCAAAGGCAGAGGTAAGGGATCCTCTCCCATAGTCCAACATACTCAGGCAAACCCAATGGCATAGCGATGCTTCTCCTCCTTCCCGGCTGTTAGAATTTCAGTCATCTCCAAATGAAAACAGAAGCCATCGCTGTTGGCAAAGACCTTTGTCTCCTCCTTGTTTGCTGGAAGAATCTGGACCTGGGTGCCTTCCACGTGATCTGGCTCTCTGCTATGCAGACTCCACAAGGACTGGGCTGAGGCCTAGAAATTGTAATGTTTTCAATGACAATCCCACTGTTTCAAAATAACAGCCATTTTTTTTACAGTTAGCGTATGTATCCTGCCTGTCTTTGCCAAATGAAGTGTTGTAGTTGTAGGTATGTGCCACTGCCTTCTTTCACTTTCTTAAAGATCATTAAAAACCAAAAATACTTTTGGAAAAAAATATTATAATAATTGAAACCGGAAAAAGAAAGGAAGCTGCTGCCCTGTCCTGGCTTTGCATGGAAACCGATCCTATAAAACAGTTCTGTAATGTCCTTCAACTGAGGAAAGCGGGAAACAAGAAACAATGCTTTTATTTCCCTGGCATAGCTCTGGACTTGTCAAAAGAAGGACAAATACAAAAAAGAACTCTTTGAATGACTGCTCAACTGATTGTTGTGGCAGTACTTCTCCTCCCTTCTGCCCACAAATTCCTTGTTGCTGCCAAATCTCATGTCTTGGGCTTGGCCTAGAAGGCAGTTTTGAGTGGTAAGATGAGGGAAAGTACACAAATTCCTCCAAACTTTCCCCAAGTCAAGAATGTAAAGTCCAAGAAGTTCTCCTAGGAATAGTCACTCATCAAAATCAAGTTTACTTCTTGCTTTGAGCTGGGTCTGTGCCCTTTTGGCTTCTCAGGATATGCACAATATGGTTATTCAGTATTCACATTTTCCAGCACCGCTGCCCCCTTTTTCCATCTTCTTCCTTCATCCACAAGAGAGATTTTGTGAATTCTGCTTAATTCAACCAGTAGCGTCATTCTGAAAAAGTAGAAGCAAACGTGTTAGGGAAGGGCAGAGTAACAGGATCCCCTTCCACGTGTATTTAGCTTCCCTCATTTTTCATGCCACCTCAAAAGGAAGACCTTTGGTTGGACTTTCTCTCAGGTACATGCTTATAGTATTGCCCTCATATTTTTTGGAGTGCTTCCTCTAATAAGGAATCTCCAAATTTGTCCTGAGGCAAAACTCAGCAGCAACAGAGTAAAATGTAGCTCTCCCTTGAAAAGTATTCCTGCTCTTATGGAACATGTCTGTGTTCTCCTTCAGTGCTCCGCAGATATTTTGTTCAAGCAGGATCCTCTAAACATTTGTTAGTGAAATGTCATTTTGGCAGAATTCAGTGGCTGTTGTGTAAACGTTTGGATTTCTGATGGTGCAAATGAGTCCGGTCTGGTGGACGCCCATGAGACTTGCAAAGCTGCTTGTTCCATAGTGATTTTCACAGAAGCTGTAATTCTGGCCAACAAAGCAGCAGCAATTTTTTACTGCAATAAAATGTTGCTGTTTGAGTGGTGAGGAAAATCTGACAGCCTCAAAATAGAAGAGTGATCTTATCCTGGCCAGTAAATGAGTAATGTTAGTGCCTTTGTTGCAGTAAAGGCAGATTTTCCCAAACTTTATCTTTCGTGCTTGTGGGTGGACCTGCATGTCATCTTGGTAAATATGCTCACATTTGCTGAGATAATATGAAAGCATGTGTGTGCATGTTTGTGTGTGTTGGAGTGAGGATGTGGTATGTCTCCCCTGGAAATCAGCTGGAAGTTGGAGTGCAGGATGCATTCCCACCCTGCCTATTTTCCCCTACAAAATCCTGATTTGAAATATTATAAAATGTCAACATCAGCCGCCTCAGCCTGAGCGCACTCTGGATGCTTTGGCCTACAACTCCCAGGATTCCTGATCTTTGGCCATGCTGGGGGGGGGGGGTGATGGGAATAGTAGTTCAAAAATCGGGAGGGCACTGGTTCAGGGAAGGCAGAACTCCAGTAATAAAAAGCAAGGAGTACATCAACAGCTCACATCAACTTGCTTAATAAGCCAGTTTGAAAGGCTTGGACGAAGAAATGGGCTTTGACCTGGTGTCGAAAGGACCGTAATGTTGGCTCAAGGCCAACACAGCCGTGAAGAAGGGGGGGGGGGGCATTGTCAGGCCGCTGCCACAGGGAAGGTTCCCCTTCCTCTGGGCGTGCAGAGCACCAGTGGTGCTTGGAGAAGATCCTGAGGCATGGCAGGTACTCTGTGTAGGAAGAAATACTCTTATTACTACTATGGCATTGCATTTCTATCCCACCCTTTTCCCCCTTTGTGAGGATCCCACAGCTCCATTTTATCCTCAGAACAACAGACCTGTGGGGTAGGCTAGGCTGAGAGTGAGCAACTGGCCCAAAGTCACCCAGTGAGCTTCAGGGTTCAGTGGGGACTAGACCATGGATCTCCCAGGTTCCCAGTCTCACCACTACAGCGCACCGGCCCTTGCACATGGTAGGGCCCCAGCCACTTAGAGTCTGACCTCTTTCAGCCAAGGGCAGAATTCTGTTCCAGTCCTCCAGGGGCTGCATTGCCCTGGCGGGTCGGGCCAAAGGGAAAACTGGGTGGAGCCAAAGGAAAAAAACGGGTGGGATGAAAAGTACAAACATACCTACGCACTGTAGCTTAAAGTCCTCCCTGCCAGTAAGCACAGTCTAGGGACAAAGGTGTCCAGTCTGTTTCCTGCATTTCTCACCTAATGTGAATCTGTGTGTGTGTGTGTGTGTGTGTGTGTGTGTGTGTGTGTGTGTTATTGTAAAGACCATCTTGGCTTTTGTTACTCTGTCTTATCTGGGAGTTCGGACATTCCTCCTGCCATGCCTCAGACAAATTGCACGGCCACCGTGGAGTGATTTGGAAATCTGCACGATTGACTTGCAATGTTTTGGCCACAGCACAGTGTCCCGGATCACGTGAATACGCTCTGCAGGGAGAAACTGGAAGTCTAGCACATTCCTTTCTGGTGACACAGCTGTGTCAGGAGGAGAGGCCGCTGCAGTTGCCGCAGGAACAGAGTTTTGCTCTTAAAAATGCCCAAACTGTGGAAGTTTTGAAAACAAATCCGTACAACTGCTGTTGAGAGAAGCGGAAATAAAATGTGTCAAGACACGCACAAAGCTGTGCAGTTTACTTGAGCTCTTGGCAGGAAAAGCAACATATTAGTAGTATCTTATCAGCCAGCTTTCCCCAGTCTGGTGCCTTCCAGTTATGCTGGGCTGCAACTCCCATCATCCCCAGACAGAATAGTTACTGGGCTTGGAATAAGCAAGCTTCAGGGCAACACCAGCACAAAAAGTCCTGATGTCTGTTCTGAGCTGAGATCCTTGTTCCAAGATAAACATCTCCTTCTTTCTTCCCGTTCTCCATGGCGTCCCAGATCAAAATGCCTTCTTGATTCCCCAGGGCTTAGCCTATATTTCAGCCTAATGCATCTTGATTTAACTTTTGGAGGAGCAAGGAGGCCCTCTGTTTATTTACTGAAACCACTTTGGCTTGTTCCTAAAAAGCTTTCAGCAATCAGTGATGAGTCAAAGCTTTGATAGGTAACCCAAGGTTATCCTCCCATCGAATTACGAAGAAAACAGTGGACCGTGTTCGTTGTGATGTGATTCTGCCGTGAACCTTTCCGTACGAGATACAAGTCATTAGCTCCGTGACGTGACAGTGACTGAGTGCCCACATTAAAGGGATGGGTATTGTGCTTTAACCAGAAGGCTAGCTTTGATGTTTGGGGCTGGATGCTTATTGGATGGACAGGCACACAAGTCCCAGTGGATGACCTGATGCCTTCAGGTGACACGAGCTAGCTACAAAATCTTCCCTGCAATTTGGGACAATCATGGGCCGGGGAGCTAATCGCACAGGAAAAACTGGCCTTTTTCCCAGAGAGCCTTTGTCCATCCTTCTTTTATATAATAAGTTTTATTTAAATTATAATTCTAAAAACAAACAAAACAAAACAAGAACACTAAAAACAACATCAATCATCAAAAACATCAGGCCTGCTGGTCAGCCCCCACATCCTTTCCTTCTGATAACTTAAAAACATATTTAAATCTATATGAAGTCCCGTTTCGCTAGCCAATAATAAAAAGAGTCCCAAGTTTGAGAGAAGTTTCCAGAGAGCCTTTGTAGGGTTCTTATCTAGGGGAAAACTTATCTAGGGGAAAACAGAGGAGGTCTATGAGAAGGCATTCGAGCTTACTATGCCCTCTAGGGGGTTGAAGCCTGCCTTGGGCAGAGTGAAGGCCTTGCTTCATGTGTCTTTTTGTCTAGAGACTGGTTCAGTATTGTTGGATTATTCAGAAGCCTTCTCTTCTGCTTTTTCCCCCTTTTCCACCTTTAGGAGCAAGCGGACAAAATGTCTCTCAAAAAAGAAGGTGCACACAAGAAATGGGCTGCCTTGAAGGAGAAACTGGGACCTCAGGACTCCGATCAGACAGAGGCCAACCTGGAAAATGCAGAGCCGGAACTTTGCATCCGCCTTCTGCAAATCCCTTCCGTGGTGAACTACTCGGGGCTCAAAAAGAGGCTGGAGAGCAGCGACGATGGCTGGATGGTCCAATTTCTGGAGCTCTGTGGGCTGGATCTGCTCCTAGAAGCCCTGGACAGACTCTCCGGCCGGGGGGTCTCCAGAATTTCCGATGCCTTGCTTCAGCTGACGTGCATCAACTGCGTGCGAGCAGTCATGAATTCGCAGAAGGGCATCGAATACATCGTGAGCAACGAAGGCTACGTCAGGAAACTTTCCCAAGGTGGGAGCAGGTCGTCTCATCCATGCATGGGCACTCCGATCTTGTTCTCCCCCGTTTCCATGGCATTTTAAAGCTGCAGTCTCATTCACACTTCCTAAGTAGTCTTTTCCATTGAAGTCAGTGGGGCTTGTGAGTGCACCTGCTCAGGCTACCTGCTGCAAGGCTGCACTCTGAAGCACTTGGATGTGTGTTCAGGGAAGACCCATTGAAATCAATGGCATTTATCTCTGAATCGGTCTGCCTCAATCACATCTGGAAATGCGTGGCCAGGTCATTTTCCCACCACTAAGGCACGGCTGTTAGTGGTGCAGGTTTTGGTGTGGGGCTTTACTCCTTTGTCCTCTGTTGTGGTCCCAATTCAGATCATGGAGCACACTTGTCCTCTGCATGCTGTTTTCCCCAGTGCAAACATCAGGGCTATCCCTCACCCCCCACCAGGATCGGAAAGGGTGGCCAAGGGTTCAAGAACGGTGGCCGGATTGCAGGGAAAGCAGTATGAGGCAAGGCTGAGGGAACCGGGTCTTTTCAGCCTGGAGAAGAGGAGACTCTGTTGGCAACATGAGGGGGTGCCACATGGAGGTGGGTGGAGACCTGTTTTCCCCTGCAGAGGAGGGCAGGACGTGCTCCAACGGAGCCAAGCTCAGGGAGCCAAGGTTCAATTTGGAGGGCAGGAACTACCTCCTGACAGTTAGGACCCCAAGGGTAGGCTTCCACAGGAGGTGAGAGTGTTCAAGGATAGGCTGGACATGCACATGGTAGGCATGTCATGAGCGGAGTCAGCTGGAGCCGGGGGGGTCAGACTAGATGGCCCAGGGGACCCCTTCTGACTCGCTCTGTTTCTGTGTTTCTAAGTTCGCATTTCACCCCACACTCTCACACCCACATCCCTATCCAGACCAGGGGCCCAGGATCTGCAATTTGACCAGCTATCCATGCCATTGACAATTTCATGAGTGGCACCTCATTTTATTTGGCTCTTTGTGGTTGTCTTGGGGATGCAGCTGTCCAAGCCAGCTGACCTTGGTGTGTTCTCCCACCCTGTCCCATCTCTGCAGCACTCGACACCTCGAACGTCATGGTCAAGAAGCAAGTTTTTGAACTCCTGGCTGCACTGTGCATTTATTCTGCTGAGGGACACGCCCTGGCTTTGGACGCCCTGGACCATTTCAAGGCAAGTAGAGCATCAAAGGTCAAATGAAGTGAAGCGAGTGGGATGGTGTAACTGGTGTCCTGCAGCAGCAGGGGGTTGGACCCGATGGCCTTCACGGCCCCTTCCAATTCTGCTATTCTGGGGTTCTAGGATCCTAAGCACATGCATTCAGGGATGCTGAAATAGAAGAAAGACCTGCTGAATCTGACCATCAAGCTTGTCAACATATACTCTTCTGCAGTGGCCAACTGTCGGGCCAGCAGCAAGGATAGGCATGGCTGGGCACCCGCCAAGAATCACTCCTCCCACTCACCACCCAGCGTCCTACCTAGCCACGCAAGCAAGCAGGAGGTCGCAGTGATGGGAAAGGCAGTGAAGAGCTCCTGGTCACCATAGCCGGCCTAGTGAAGGTCTCTTGCCCACGGGCTCTCCAAAGCCGGGAGCCAGCTGCTTCTGACAAGCCCAGAAAGAGGGCTTGACACCAGCTGCCCATTTCCTGTTCTTGCACTCCAGGCACTGGTTGGTGTTCACTAGCGTCCAACCTCTGAGGCTGCAAGTAAAGTGTAGCTCTCAGGGCTAATATTCTTGGAAAGATTTATTTCATCCTCTTCTGAAACCAGTGAAGGCCTTGTTTGCATGTGCGGCAGAATGAGATGGAAACAGCACTTGCAGGTTGCCTAGGTGGAAGGCCTTTTCTGGATTTCCACTTGCAATTTTTTTAAAAATAAGCAATACCCAAAGACAGAAGTTAGAAAGGTTCTATTCTTCTATTCCCATTTTGCTAGTTGTCTGCTTGCAGGGAGGTTATGCTTCTTTTCACCGTGGGGGAACATTCCAGAAATGTGTACAGTTCCCATCCTCCTACGATCTGAAGAAGCATTTTATGTTTTCCTACATCATTCCCGCCTCATAATTTATTTATTATTTATTTATTTAGGGGATTTATATGCCATTCTTTGCAAAAGCCTCAGTGGGTCATAATGCCACATGTGTGGGTCTAAGCTCGTGGCCGTTGTTAGCCAACTTGTAGAAGAGAGTTCCATAAGTGAAAGTGGCACCGTGAAGAACTACTGTCTTTTGCCTGTCCAGAACTGACTGCCCCAAATTCTCATGGTTTAGCAGTGACTAGCTGTGTTCACACAGCGTAACAAATGGGCCTGCATAGTTAGCATGATTTGCCGTTTTTTATCATGGCAGTCAAGTCATTTCTTCTTTATCTTAGTTACCATCCTCCCTGCTCAGTCCTCCCACCTGGTGGCATGTACCCCATCAGTCACTGCACCTGAAACTCAATCCCAGCATGCATCACTTCCTGCCTGTGGCACCTGCCTCTTCCTTGTCGGTCCACATGTACAGGCTAGATGGCTGGAACAGCTCCTGCAGTTGCCACTTTCTCCGAAGGATTCTGTGTTTGTTACATACCAGGAACATCAAAGCCGTGATCTTGGGTTAAGACAACACAACAAGCCATGGTGATACAAAGAAACAATAGAACAAACCATTGTTTCTTATTTCTGGTTTCTAAAGATCAAACTTACCATAGGGAAATACCATGATCAGGTTCAGACAACACAGCAGCAGACCATCAGTGGTAAAAAACCACCGTGGTTTGTGTTGTCAGAACCCAGCCACTGTCTACACTAGAGATTGATTGATTGATTGATTCATATCCTGCCTTTTTCCTACAAAGAGCTCAAGGCAACTTACATTTCCTCCTCCATCTTATCCCCACAACAACAACCCTGTGAGGTAGGTTGGGCTGAGAGTCTGTGACTGGCCCAAAGTCACCCAGCTGGCTCCGTGGCTGAGCGGGGACTCGAACCCGGATCGCCTGAGTCCCAGTCCCAGCTCTTAACCACTGCACCACACTGGCTCTCCAGGCCTGTGGAGAGAATGCAGAATGCCAGGCCTGTGGGTTCCCATCTGGTCCTCCAGTGTCCCCAGATGGCCACACTCCCATGCCCTGGACCCACCCCCTTTCCTTCAGCCACTGCCTACTTGGTGATTTCCTGGCTAAGGTGCTGTTTTCCCCCATTCTAAATGGTTGAAATTACCCCCTTAAGGCTCAGTTGCTGGCAGTAACTGGTAAGAACTTCAAGTGTGAGTAATTTTATCTTTGTCCTCACATCTATTCCTTTGACCACTGGATTGTGCCCCCAAGAGCATCTCCAGAATGGGATTCAGCCCTTGGTGTCAAAGAAGTGGAATTTGAGTTGAAGGTAGAAGCAGAAATAGCGGATCCGTCATGTGGAATGAGGAGGAGACCGTAGATCAGTGGTGGAGGACATGCTTTGTATGGAAGAAGGCCCCAGGTTGAGTCCCCAACAACCTCAGTGAAAAAAATAAGGTGGCACATGGTGAGAACATATCTGGCTTCCTGGAGAGCAGACCATATTGCATAGGGTTCCAGCATCTCTCCACCCAGGGCTCTGGCATTTTTCCATCGCTGTCTTCAGCCTTGATTTGGAGATAAAGCCTCTTCATTTTCACAGAGTGTGAAAAACCAGCAGTATCGGTTCAGCGTCATCATGAACGAGCTCTCGGCCACAGACAATGTGCCCTACATGATCACGCTGCTCAGTGCCATCAACGCAGTCATTTTGGGAACGGAAGAGCTGCGAGCGAGGACGCAGCTGCGGAACGAGTTCATTGGTAAGCGCAGTGGCCTGCTTGGATCTTCCACTGTTCGAGGTCAGTCACTGACCTGGGCTGAACAAAGGGTTTTAGCTGTTGCCGATCCTTCTTTGAGTAGACCCACTGAAATGAATGGGACTTAAATTGGACTAGCACTGGATCTAGTCCCAGTGTGGTGTACAGTGGTACCTCGGCTCACGAACACCTCGGTTCACGACCAAATCGGGTTGCGAACAAAAATGTCATAAAAATTTGGACTAAGGGCACGAACTCCGCATTGGGTGGCGACCACGATCGCGGCCATCTCCCTACCCCACCCCCCAAGTGGGGAGATGGCCATGAGCACGGCTACACTTGTGCAGGGAAGACAGGCGTGATCACGGTTGTGCCCGGGGGTGGGGGAGATGGCCGAGATCGCGCCCGTCTTTCCTGCACAAGTGCAACTGTGATCTCGGCCATCTCCCCCACAGCACAATTGTGCCTGTCTCCCCCCCCCCAGCCCACCTGCGATCGCACCCATCTGCCCTCCAGCACACCCACAATTGCACCCATCTCTCCCCCTCCCCCGCCGTCTATGGCCGCGATCGCAATTGCACTTGTGCAGGGATGATGGGCGCGATCGCGGTCGTGCTGGGGTGGGGGAGATGGCCGCACTTGTGCTCGGGGTGGGCGGGGGGAGATGGCCACAGTCTTTGTTGTTCTTTGTCATTTGCTTCAGATTTTTCTGATTTAAAAAAATGGTTACAGAATGGATTAACTTTATTGACATCAAACCTTATGGGGAAATTTGACTTAGCTCATGACCAATTTGGGTCATGACCAGAGTCCTGGAACAGATTAAGTTTGTGAGCCACTGTAATTGTTTGTGAACCACTGTAATTGTTTGCAGAGAGCCACCTGGCTCGTAACCTTTTAAAAAGGTTTGGTTATCTTTGCTTTTATGTCCAGCATTTCTTGACTGGAACTGAGATCAGCTGCAATGGTTTACCCCCAAAGAATCCCGAGAGGCAGACTGGGCTGAGAGCTAGTGACTGGCCAAAAGTCGCCCAGCGCGCATCATAGCTGAGTGGGAACCAGAATTCCCCAAGATTTCCCAAGCCCCAGCCCAGCTCTTTAACCACTACTCCACATTGCCTCTGTGCACTGAAGTGAGAACCTTGCTTATCCATGAATGCATCAGCTTTTCAAGTATGTTTCCATTTTTGCACATTGCATTGCAATTTCTAGCTGCATGTCTATTTCAGAAACGGTCCCTTTCCCCGCTTTCTGGTAGCAACTTCCATCACTTGGCAAAGAGCATGTTTCATTCTAGGAAGGCACAGTCCTGTGCAAGGCTAGCTGGCTGGAGCAAGCTGGGAGTTGTAGGCCCTTTATGGGCTAAACTGGCATAGGGTTGCACCCTTAATGAATCCTAAATTCACAGTCAATCTTTTCTTTTCCTTTCATTTGCTACTTCCAGGTCTCCAGTTGTTGGATTTGTTAACTAAGCTGCGGTGAGTTATTTATCAATTTGATACAGGTTCTGCATGTATCTATGCCTTATTTGCAAGACTCTGTCATTTCAGTCATCCCTATTCATTATTAATTTTGGTTTGATGAGTCTGTATTAACAAGAGAAACCAAAACACCTTTCTCTGGCTTGCAAATTTGCCTGCAGAGTTTGCTAAGGTGTTTAAAGTAGGCTCTTTGAAGACGGAGGGCGGGGAAACATCTTTCAGCATGAGGACAAAATTCAGTTTTGAGAAGCTCTCCAGGCTCCCTTTCCAGTAATGGGTGGAGCTGAAGGTGAAAGGGGAGGCACTGAAGGCCAAAGAGATGTACCAAAAGTATTCAAAAATGTTAGTGTATTGTAGCTTAATACTAAGTGTAACTAAGCTTTAAGAGGGACATTTCAACCTTTTAGTATAATCACTGGTCAGTAGCTTGGAAAAAAAGGCAAGTGATGGGAGACATGATAGAGGTGTTCAAAATTAGGCATTTTGTGGAGAAAGGGGAGAGGGAAATGTTTTTCCTCCCTCCCGTAATTCTAGAGCCCTGTGGGGTGATCTCATGAGGCTCATTGGTGGGAGATTCAGGACAGATAAAAGGAAAGGACTTGTTTCACATAAGGCAGAGTTAAACAGTGGAATTCACTGTCACGGGATGTAGAGATGACCACCAATTTGGACAGCTTAAAAGATGACTGGACTCTGCTGCCAGAGGCAATATGCCTGCAGATTCCCATAGCTGAGGAACTTGGATAGGGGAACTCTTCTCCTGCAGGCAGCTGTTTAGCCTCCGTGTGGACAGAGTGCTGGACTGGATGGGCCTTTGGTCTGATCCAGCAGGGCTTTTTGATGTACTTATGGGAACTCTGGAGGAGCTGAATGGGACCCCAGGTCCAGTGTTCCCCATCCCCGATTTAATGATGTGTACTTTACCAACTCAGTGCAAACACAGGAATAAAGGGGCTTGGGAACTGCTACGGTTTAGAGGAATCTGCTTCCACCAGTTTGACTGTAAACAGAAATGAATTGATACTATTTTGTTTTTAATTGAGGATCATGCTAATTTCTACCCTTGTGGGCTTTGTGCAGAGACATCGAGGATGCAGACCTATTTATCCAATGTGAGACCTTTGAGGAGGCCAAATCTGAGGATGATGAGGAGCTGTTGAAGATATGTGATGGGATTGACATGAGCAATCATCACGAGGTTTTCTCTTGTCTGTTCAACAAAGTGAGCAGGGTCCTCTTTTTTAATGCAGCTTTTCTTATGTGTCGCCGTGTGTTTTTAACGTTTCTGTCTCCTGTGCCAAAGAACTCAAACTTACTCATACTCGTGAACAGTTATCAAGCAATAAGTGGATGCAAGGCTGCACGACCAAATTGAAAACCAGATGAAATAGAAAAGATATCCAAACGCAAAAGGCTGCAGCAGCCCAGGCAGTACCAACACTATCCGTTTGCTGTTGCCCAAGGTTTTCTTTACAGCCATGTTTTAACCAGAGATCCAAAGACAATTCAGGGCATGATCCAGTGGGGAGGCCCAGGATGCCCTGAACCAGAGGATTGCAGGCATTCTGTACATGGTGAGGGGAGTGTGGAGGTGAGCTTTGCTCCTGCAGTCCTCCTGCCCCTCCAGTCAGATGGTTTCGGCTCCTCGTGGCAACACTTCAGATGGAGAGGGAAGGAGGTTGGAGTGCTACCAGGATATGTTGCATCCTGGTGAGCCCAGTCCCCGCCCTCCTCCAGATGTTATCTTTACCCTCTTTGAAGTTACTCATAGGAGCTCCCAGCAGCACACAGCTTGGTTCCTTCTGCAGCAGCTGCAAGGCAGAGGGAGAGGAAGGATCCAAGCACAGACCCTTAGCTCTGAGGCTGAAGGTCTTCTTTGTCATCAGACCTGTGAGTCCGAAAAATCCTGTGGCCTCCCAGATGTTGTCTAGGCCTTACTTCTAGCTCTGTGCAGAGCTAGACATTAATAAGGGATATGAGGGTTGCCCTAGAAGCAAACATGGCAAAACTGAGGCTGTCCTACCTGGAGTATATCATGAGAAGGCAAAATTCCCTGGAGAAGACAGACATGCGAGGAAAAGTTGAAGGCAGAAGAAGAAGGGGAAAATTAAGTAGGAGATGGACCAACTCCTTAAAGGGAGCCACAGCCCTGAATTAAGAACAGCTGAGCAGGGATGTCATGAATAGGACATTCTGGGGGATTTCTGTTCAAAGGGTCACCAGAAGTCCGCGATGACTTGACAGCACATCAGAACAACAACATGAGCATTATCAGGTGACGCTTACTTAATATCCAATATTCCACCCAGTATGGGAATTCCCTGCCTCCCTCCATAAGAACTTCCCCGAAATGGTGTCACTGGGCCAAAAACAGTTCCACAATCCTGAACTAAAGGATTCCCCATTTTTAACAAAGCATCCTGTCGCAAGCTACGGCACATGTACTTCTGCATGTTAGAATGATGCCCCCAAGTGGCAGCTGCTTGTACTCCCTCTGTGATGTGCTGTAAAAGCTGAAAAGTTTTTGGAGCTCTTCCTGGCAGTGGGTTTGCACTGGTAGTGGAAATGCAGTTCCTGTTTTGTCAGTTTCTGTTTCCTGCCTTTGGAGACCAGTATAATGTGAGGCCTTGGGTGTCTGCAGGCTGGAAATTGTAATATAAGGCAATCCTTTCCAGTCCTCAAAAGAAGCGCTATGCAGGTGAGGTTTGCTGCCAGATACGGCCAAAAAGCGATCTGGTTTGAAATGTGTATTTGTTGGGGAGTGTTGCTGGTGAGTAAAAATAATCCATAAGCACAGAGAGATCTATCAGAATCTAATTTATTAATCCTAATAATTCTAATTCATGGCATTGCATCAGTTGTGCATAAAATGCGATCTTGGTGCCTTGCTCACAGTCACACTGCATCAACATGGCCATTTATCCTGTGAGCCTCACACGCCTGTTGTTCGGACATGAGCTCTTATGCACATGCACCTTTACCCTGTACGAGTGCATGGAAAAACACAGTGGTTGCTTCTGCACTGGGAAACCGGATTGGCGATTGCATCTCTTACCCGTGGGGCTTAACCGCGCCGCTCTGTGCTTGGAATAGCATTGAATCAGTGCTAGAGTTGGAGTCACTGCCATATAAAGTTTATTGAAGATACAGAAAGTGTTCAACTCCCTAAATGGTTTTTAAATTCTGACATTTTTAATTGTTTTAATCATGTCTGCATTGTTTTATTCTTTCATGCATTTTTGTTAACCATGCAGAGAGCCCATATTGAGTAGTGTATAAATGAAATAAAGATGATGATGAAGAAAAGAGTTTAATTTGTAGGTGCCCTTTGTATCTTTCAGGTGAGCCGCTTCCCAGTCTCTGTCCAACTGCTGTCTATTCTCCAGAGCCTCTTGCATCTTGAACCCTCTCATCGCTCCAGCCTTTTGTTGTGGGAATCTTTGGAAATCTTAGTAAACAGAGCTATCTTGCTTGCCAGTGACAGTAAGATTTGTTTTATTCATTTAAAATATTTCTTGGCCAGCATTCAGCGTGGAACACCCCCCTCCCTACAAGTTACATATGACAGTAGAACTTACATAATAAAAACCTCAAAATAAGGGACAGGAGTGATCATACTTTAATAAACACTGGCAACTTACACCAATGTAATGCAAACCCTGTGAAACACAATTGCAGCTACAACACAGTCAGATAACCAGTCTTTTCAGCACAGTGTAATCGATGGTACAGGGCATACCAAAATACTGACTCAGTGGGTTCACACGATACAATAACCCATACCTAGGACTGAGTATGGGGCATCACGGAGCCAGACCCTGTTGCTGAAACAGCTGAGATAACAAACCATGGTGAACAATCAGCCCAGCAATAAACCATGAGTTCTCTGGATGGGTCCTCATGGTTAACAAGCCATGGCTTGGAAGCACAGCCAGGTTCAGACAACGAGGTAACTCACATTTCAACAGCAACCCACATTCAACCCAGACACAACCCTAGAGTGTGGATTCGCACCTGTTATGAACACAGTCTGTGTTATACTTAATCCCAAACATATAGGCATTGGTGTGGCTGAATTGACAATGGTGTTTCAGGTAAGTTTATTTTTAAAAGGATATTCAACACAGGAGGAAATGTCCTGAAAAATATCACCCTGTGGTGATGTTTCCCCACATACCATGTTAAACTTCCCATTAATCTACTAGATCCTATTTTACTTGAGGGGAACAAAGCACCCTTTCCTTCACTCAGCATTACGATTTAAGAGCCAAAAGGATGTGAAGGAATCTTCTTCCAAGAAAGACAGCCTGGCTTATTCCATGCCATCTCTTACCTCACCTCTGGCTACTTTGCAAGCTGCAGAGCAAGCAACAGATCCTCTCACAAGGCACACAGGCCCACCAGTGATGTAAGAGTGAGGGAAAATACCGGTGCAACAGCTCACGCTTCCTCTGTTTTATACCCTGACCCTTGCTTCCTCCACAGTGCTTAAAGCGCCACATGCTTGCACCTGAGGAAACTTTTCTGGGTCGAATCCATGTGTCTCTCCCATGGAATTCCTGCAGAATGCAACTGCGCACGTTGGACCCTCGTGTCACACGTCGTGATGGCAAGAAGTGCTGGGTCTTACACATTGTCATGTCAACTGGGAGCGCACTTAACAGCCCACTACAATACCCATTGTGCACCTTCCTCACAAGGAGCCGCAGAGCTCCTAAAGCATCTGCCTATAATAATGAAAGAACACGTCTGTCTGTCTGTCCATCTCTCGGTCCATCACTGCCCCAGTGTCCGGACTGTGAAGCACCTGAAACTTGGTGTGGATGCTCAAGGGCATTGAGGTATCCACCTCAGAATTATTACGTTTTTAAAGTGCATGAATAAATATCACTGCATGTCTAGTGCATCTGTATGGTTGAAACCTGCAGCAACATTGTCAGCCACCTGAGGAAAACCTCCACAACTGGTGTGTATTCTGGCAGTCAGTACAGTTAGAAGAGAGAGCAAATGCCAAGGCTGGGGGCACAGTGGTAGCCTGCCCCCTCCCTCCTCTCTGGAGCAGCCCCTCTTCAAGATGGGGGGCCCTTGGGGTGCAGCACAGCAGGGGCCATGCCAAGGGGGGCCATCAGACACCAACTCCAACAGCCCTGTAAGCTGCTTGAAGGTTTTGGTGTTTCAAATGTTGGGCTTTTCTTAGCTGAGCTGAGTCCCCTTGCCGGTAGCTCAATGATTAAAGCTTGTCTAACATCCATGGAGGGATGCAGGTGGCGCAGTGGTTTAAACCGCTGTGCTGCTGGGCTGGTGGATCGAAAGGTCGCCGGTTCGAATCTGCACAACGGGGTGAGTTCCCGTTGCTCCGTCCCAGCTCCTGCCAACCTTGCAGTTCGAAAGCATGCAAATGCAAGTAGATAAAAAGGTACCATTTGGTGGGCAGGTAACAGCGTTCTGTGCACCTCTGTGTTTAGTCTTGCCGGCCACATGACCACGGAGACTGTCTGCGGACAAACGCTGGCTCCCTCGGCTAGGAAACGGAGATGAGCACCGCCCCCTAGAGTCAGGCATGACTGGACTTCACGTCAAGGGGAAACCTTTACCTTTAACATCCATGGACCCATGTGAAAGGATGGGGCACTTGGCTCTGCTGAACTGACCTGCAGAGACTGTCCCCAATTTTCCCTCTTGCAGCTCTTGACCAGTGTCGGATTCCTATATTGACAAAGGAGGCGGATTTGAACTAGCTTTAAGTTCGCTCTGAGCCTCCCCTTCTTTCCAGTTCTTCCCACACTCCCGTGTGCTCTTTTGCAGTCCAAGGCAACAGCGTGGAAGAGGTCATGGAGAGGCTGCTGTCCATCAAGAAGTGCCCGAAGAGAAGAAATTCAAACTCCAGAAGAGCCTCTGGCCAGGTGACTGAGAGCACTCAGACCAGCGAAGATGTGGGGGAAGTTCCCAGCACCCGTGCTCCTCCGGCGACCCCCTGCTCCAACCCGCCACGTGCTTCAGAGCCACCAAACGTGGCTGAGGACATCACGCCAGCCCAGGGGCTGCCCTGCTCGGCTTCGCCAGGGCAAACTGCGACTCCACCGGCTGTTCCTCCACCGCCGCCGCCACCTCCCCCTCCTCCTCTCCCTGGAGCACCACTGCCGCCACTGCCGCCCCCTCTCCCTGGCATGGCGCCACCTCAGGGTCCAGCCCAGCCCGGCATGGGGGGAATCCCCCCTCCTCCCCCACTGCCGGGAGTGCCAGCTGCACCCCACGCTCCACCCCTACCTGGCATGGAGGGAATCCCTCCTCCTCCTCCTCTGCCAGGCATGCCGCCACCACCTCCACCTTTACCTGGCATGACAGGTATCCCTGCTCCTCCCCCTCTGCC
>NW_025335761.1:56174771-56231318 GCF_004798865.1 Varanus komodoensis
CTTAATAGTTTTAAAAAGTGTGGAAACTTTTTGAAGAACCCTCATATTAATATCTGCTAGGTTATGCCTGGACAACTTAATTCAGCGGTGTGGGGGCTTTTTGCAAAGTTGTTGAAGGTTAAGTCAAATGCTAAGCATGCAGGTTAGGGATCTGCATGACTGTGAAGGAATTCAGCATCAAAGATAGAATCTTTGAATTCCTCTAGAACCCTGGGATGTTAAGCGTTGATTCACTAGGACTTTGAAGTTCATTGTGCAAGCCACTGATTCCATGTCATGAATGGCCCTCTTTCCAATCAGTCTGGGTTACGGTCAGAACTCAGTGTTTTGAATGCAGACGATTTCATCCCTGGCCTCTCCCCTGTTTAAAAAAACTAAGGTTAACACAGGTTGAGGAAGCTGAGCCTGAAACTAAACAAACTCACTAGTAGAACATCACCTGTTAAATCAAGGGTTAACAGAAAGTAGATGTCCAGATCTTTCCCATAAGCCTCTGTCAATATGGCCAACGGTCAGAAACATGGTGACTGAAGTCCACACTCTCTACCACTCCCTGGGCAAGGAAGAACAATGGCCTGATTTCATATAAGGTAACTTCATAGATTCCACCAGCAACAAATGCCCATAGTTCTGGGCCTTTTTATTCCCAGCTCTTTTCTTGTAGGGTAAGCCGTTGTTCCCTCCCCCTGTGCTCTTGTCCCCAGTCAAGTTCCTTTTCTGTGCAGATGCTTCAGTAGGCACAATCATTTCAAAGGAAGCTGTCGAACATAATGTTGTCAGATGCAGCCAGACAGAACGCCTTGTATTTTTCAGAGGGTCACTCCATGTGGGCTTCCGTGACGAGCAATAGTGAAGAAACCATTGAGCCGGATTATACAAGCATCGAGCAGCTGTTTTGCTTCCCACAAACGAAGCCCAAGTCAAAAGAAGTGGCCCCTGTGAAGACAGAGCCAAAGGAGGTATGAAGATGCTTTGCTTCCTCCGGATGATGGTTCGATGATGAGTCCTCTGCCCAGGTGTCGGTACTGTTGGATGTGCACTCACCTGTAGCCATCAAGGGTGTCCCCCAGGCAACCAGGCAGAGACGCTTTCCAGGTTGGGAGGAAGTGGCTTCCCCCGACCCTTGTGGGACATGAGTGTGTTAACAGATTATTCATGTGCATATGAATACCAGAGGTAGTTGTGTTGCTTAGTAGCAGCAAAAGTAACAGAGGCCTGAAGAACATAAGTGCTTTTTCATTTATTCATTTCATTTATTACGTTTCTATGCCACCCAATAGCCAAAGCTCTAAGCAGTTTATCAACCTTATGAAACCGTATGCATGCAAAGAGACAACACACAGAAAGATGCACATATAGTGAAAACATGTTACTATGTTTGTTGTACTATCGACCCATCTCTGACTGATGAAGGAAAATGTCCTGCCTTTGACGGCCCTGCTGAGTTTTCGTAACCCCAAAGATGTGGCTTCCTTTGCAGAATCGATCCATCTCAGAGCTGATCTTCCCCTTCCTCTTCTGCCTTCCAATTTCCCTAGCACTGATTTCTTCTTCAGTGAGTCTTGCCTTCTTATAACTTGCCTGAATTGCAACAGTCTCGATTTCACAGTTTCCACTTTCAGGGCAAGTTTTGCCTTAATTTGATCAAGACCCACTTGATAGTTTTTCTGTTTCACCGAAAGGGGTGCTTCATTTTTTTTAGGTGTTCTTCCACTGACCAAATCTGCCTAACTTTAGACAAGTTACTGCCCTACATGTCTTCCAATAGTATTTATGGACCTGTAGCCAAATGCATAAAGCAGGTACTTGGCATCAAGCTTGCTGAACTTGCCCCTCCCTGATGTTGAGATGCTGCTTAACCTCATATTCACTTCCTGTGACCATGGGGTCCCATATGCACTGCATTTTTTGCTCTGAGTTTTGCAAGAGCTAGCGATGGTGCTCCATTGTGCTGATCCTGCATTGGAGTCGGTGAACCTATATTGAACCTGATGCAGTTCAGCACCATAGGTAGCTCCTACAAAGCTCAGCATGCAAGCTGCAGTGGATCAGGAGCCCCCCAACAGGGGCGTGCCTCCTTCCCCTGCTGCTGTGTTGACTGCAGCAGAACTTAAAATGTGTTCCTTTTTTCGAAACAGATCACATTTCTGGATTCCAAGAAGAGTCTCAATTTGAACATCTTCTTGAAGCAATTTAAGTGGTGAGATAGCCTTTCATGATTGTAAAAGCACATTAGAAGACTGCGCGTTTACCGAAAAAGCAACTTTACCACCTCCAGCCTTCCCATTATCAAGAGTGAGGCAGACACCACAAGGCTCCTGAGTGGCATGAAGTGGTGGCTTATGTAACGTGTTGTTCGGTTTTGTTGCCAACCTGTGGAGGTGCAGCGCTCCCGGGATTTCTGCTTCTAGAGCCCAAGTAACTCAGCTGGTCTTGCGTGTTTGCACCTGGATTTGGGAAGGGAAAGGGACTATTTGCAATTGACCTCAGGCTGCAAAATGTATGTAAGGCCGTATGTAAGGATGCCCTTAAAGTTGATCCATAATTTGGAGGGCGTGCAGGATGCAACGGCTTGGCTGTTGTTCAGAGTTGCCCCTCCTCAGCGTGCAGTTACTTTGCTGAGAGAACTGCACTGGTTGCCAATCGCCACTGCACCAAGTTGAAGGGTTTGGTACTAGAGTACAAAGCTCTCAACAACTTGGGACCAGAATGCCTGAGACAGTGCCTTCTCCGTGGGCAGCTTGCTGGCCATCGAGGTCACCTGATAGCATGTCCCTGCTAGTTCTGATGGACCAAACAGAGTCCACCCAGAGAAGGGCTTTCAGCATAGTGGCTCCATTTCTGTGGAACTCCTTGCCTCTGGAGATCTGGTGGGCACCAAGGCCATAATGTTTTTGTTGCCACCTGAAAACACATTGACTTAGAAACAGAAACTGGACGAGTCAGAAGGAGCCTCTCAGGCCATCTAGTCTGACCCTCAGCACCAGCCAGCTTCGCTCATGACATGAAGGCAGAGGCTTCAGGAAGCCCTCCTGATCTAACCACGGTTCTCCTGATAGCATTTGTAACATAGGCTTTACCTGCTTTTCTTTTTTAATTGTACACCACTCCAAATGCTCCATATGGGAATATGGACCAGAATATTGTCTAGCAACAGTAACACACGCATTGGTTACTTCCCGGCTGGATTTCTGTAACGCGCTTTACGTGGGGCTGCCCTTGAAGACAGTCCGGATACTTCAGATGGTGCAAAACAGAGCTGCCAGGATGCTGTCGGGGACTGGGCATTATTCTCATATAACCCCAGTCCTCTATCAGTTCCACTGGCTTCCCATCGAAGTCTGGGTTCAATTCAAGGTGCTGGTTATTACCTATAAAGCCTTAAATGGCTTGGGACCAGGATACCTAAAGGAACACCTTCTTCCCTATTTGCCCTCCCACCCCCTGAGATCAGCAGCAGAAGCCCTCCTCTGGGAACCCTCTGTGAAAGATACTAGAAGACAGAGTTCCCGGAGGAGGGCCTTCTCTGCAGTGGCGCCCCATCTGTGGAATGCGCTCCCCAGAGAGGTCCACCTGGTGCCATCATTATATGTTTTTCGGTGCCAGGTTAAGACCTTTTTATTTAATCAATATTTTAATAAGTTTTAATATTGAATTTTATCATCATATTTTAATTGCAGGCAGAGTGAGTCGTTAATTTATTTAAGTTATCTTAGATATTTGTATTTTATTTGTGTAAGCCGTCCTGAGGCTTTTGCAAAGGACGGCATACAAATATCCTAAATAAATAAATAAATATCAATTTTGTAAGTAAGTCATTTGTGCACACAGTTCTTGTGCATTTCGGCAAGATTCCAGATACAGTTGCCCATCGAACTGCAACATTGTCCTGCATCTGGAACATGATTTGTGCTCTGATGACTGCAAGGAGCGCCAGAAAGCCCAGTTAATACTGGGAACTCAGTCAACAATGCGGACAGTTCTGGAACTTCTGTCGAAGCAAGTAGGAGAGCTCTGTGCAGGCCGGGCTTTCCCAACCTGGCACTCTCCAGTATTTGGATGGCAATGCCCACCCTCTCCAGCCAGCTTCTTTAGTGGGCATTGTTATCCAACATGTTTGGGAAGCCCGGTGCAGGTGATCTGCCAAGAATCACTGAATCAGTGCTAATGTGTTCTTGCGGCATTTGATTGCACTTGTTTTCCTTCCTGGATAAGATGCCTGCTATTCATCCGTATGTTATGCTCAATGTAAGCTGCAGGTCTTCCTTGAAAGTTTCCCCCCCTTTGCGGTTCCCTGGAGAGCAGCAGGCCTCACCTATAGTTTGTCCCTGCTGTCTGTTACTCAAAGATAATCAAAGTCACATCTGTAAAGCTGCCATGGATCTAATTCCTTTTAAAACACAGAATTGTCAGTGACCATCAGTACATCTCATGGCAATGAATTCTGTTAAGTTTGTTACCCACTTAAGAAAAAGGCATTTTTGTTTGTTAGAACCTGCTTTGTTGGGTGTCTTTAAGATTCTCACGCCCCTCAACTCAACTCTCCCCATTCATCGTTTTTATAAAGGAATTGAATATTGCTTCCAATCTAATCAGCGGTCTCATTTATCCATAGTCCAAATCAGGAGGTGGTTGACATGATTCAGAACGATGACCGAACCAAGTTTGATGTCGAGGTCCTGAAGCAGCTGCTTAAACTCCTGCCAGAAAAGCATGAAGTAAGAATTCCTGAATGAAACCAGGCAAACTCTGGTTCTTTGTGTCGCAGTGCATGAGAAACAATGGTTTGTTTGATGGGGGGAGGGGGGGCCAATCTCCTTGCATTCCCTTATACTCATTTCTCCTCCCCTGCTGCAGCTATTATGACAAGTTCAGCGTTTTTGCTTCCTATTCCAGGCAAAACACAGTTTAGCATGACTCCAAGCTGGTTGAAAGACAGGATAATTTCTGTACTGCCAAGCTAGAGAAAGGTATAGAGAAAGTGGCTGGTGAAGTGAACCTGGGGGGCTCCAGGTGTCCTTTTCTGGATACGAAGTGAAGGGGCAGTGCTGCATTTGTTCAGTGGCTGCTTACAATGGCTACGTGCTTTGCCTTATTTTTATAAGATGGGAGGGAGAGAATGCAAACTATTTCAAACAAACCATAGTTGTAGTCCATAGTTAAGATTACCCACAGTTTGTTGGGTTTGGATGCCTCAACAAGCTGTGATTCATGAAAGGGAGCAGCAAAAGCTGTTGAATTCTTGTTAAGATGACATGGTTTTCATGATGTGCAATACACACAGCCACAATTAAAGGCAATTGTATTGTTGGAACTTGATCCTTCTTTTCTTAGATAGAGAACCTGAAATCTTTCAAAGAAGACAAGGAGAAATTATCAAATGCAGACCAGTTCTATCTTCTGCTCCTTGGTGTTCCTAGGTAAGAGGAATTCTTATTCCTTTTAAATAGAGCTGTTTCCCAGTTAAAAAAATAGGATGCAAATCTATGCATGTTTAGATAGACGAGGCTGGCTGGGGAATGCTGGGAGATGAATCTAAACGTTTCTAAACATGCCCAGGATTGTGCCCTTGATTATACATCTTAGATTATTAATCTATCATTTTAAGTTTGCATATTAGTAACAGTAATATATCAAAAGCAAGAGGCGCTTAGGGGGTGGCCTCACGCAGAGGGTGCTTGCAGGGTGCCGTTTTTGCAGATTACCTGCATTGAGAAAAATGAACAGTCACATGCATTGGGGACACCTTTTGGAGTAAGTAAAGGTTTCTTTTAATAGATTAAAATGGTGCATGCTTTAATTTACTCTCAGAATAAAATAACTCTGGTCATGTGGAAACACTACGGCTGAGCCAAAACAAACACCCCCCACTTCATCAGCCCCTTATTGTTTTATTTAAAACATAACTATCCTGGGGTTTTTTGCCTTAAACAAATCTCAAGATGGCTTACAAACCAGAAACGTAACAGCACATTAAAATGCAAATACAGTGTATTAAAATATGTAATAAAATAATTCCAATTGTATGATAAAAGAACCCTTAAAATACTAGATAAACAAAAAGGTTTTGGCCGGGCACCGAAATGAATAACTCATTGGCACCCTTCATTGTAAGACATTTTCATCATCATTATTATTACATTCTTTTATATCTCACCTTTTTTTCCTCTTGTGAGGAACCCAAAGTGGCTGACATAGCTCTATTTTTATCCTTACAACAACCCTGTGAGGTGGGTTGGGCTGAGAATCTGTGCCTGGCCCAAAATCACCTAGTGACCTCCATGGCTGAGTGAGAACTAGATCCTGGATCTCCTGGGTCCCCATCCCTGCTCTCCAGCCACCACACCGGCTCTCACACCGACGTGCCATATGTTCAGCCCACAGAGAATACTGATGTATAGCAGGTCTGGACTTGGCCGTTCCATTTGGCTGCTGCAGCTAATAGGCCTCTCCTCCACTGATGTGTCTCACGTGTGACCCACCATGGCTGTTTCTGTCCACGCACACCTGGCGGCCCCCACCCTCTACTGTGGCGAAACCAAGCTAGATGTTGTCGTTGTGACCTGCCACCAAGCCATCTCCGACTTATGGTGATTCCATGAATGAGTGTCCTCCACACCGTGGGGCTCTCCCTGACAGCTCTACTCGGTTCTTGTCAAGTCACGGCTGTGACTTCCCTTGCGGAATCAATCCATCTCATATTCACTCTTCATTTTCAACTTCTGCCTTCAGCTTTTTTTTTATTTTATTTTTTTCGATTTATATCCTGCCTTTTTCCTACAAAGGGCTCAAGGCAGCTTACATCTCCTCCTCCATCTTATCCTCACAACAACAACCCTGTGAGGTAGGCTGGGCTGAGAGTCTGTGACTGGCCCAAAGTCACCCAGTTGGCTCCATGGCTGAGCGGGGACTAGAACCCAGATCGCCTGAGTCCCAGTCCCATGCTCTTAACCACTACACCACACTGGCTCTCCCTAGCACAATTACCTTCTTCTCAAGTCTTGCCTTCTCATGCTGAAACCAAAGTATGAGGCTTCAGTGCTGTCATTTTTGCTTCTATGGAGCATAACATGGCATTGATCTTCTCTGCTCCTGAACAAAATCCAGCCCGAAAGAGGTCCGCCCTAGTTTTGATGAATGCTGATGTGGTGCCCATCCTATCCTCCCTTCCAGCTACCAGCTGCGGATAGAGTGCATGCTGGTCTGTGAAGAGACCACCGTTCTGCTGGAGATGCTTCAGCCCAAAGCAGAAACAGTCAGGAGGGCCTGTGAAGGTAAATGAATTCTTGACTCCTCAGTGTAGCCTTCGTAGCCTGAGTATTCTGAGGAAGGGCCAGTTCCTTCCCAACTTGGATATCCCAAGAAATCAAACTTCAGTACATTGATGGCAAGAGAAGAAGGGGACGGCAGAGGGTGAGGTGGCTGGATGGAGTCACTGGGGCAGTCGGCGTGAGCTTGAGTGGACTCCGGGGGATGGTGGAGGACAGGGGGGCCTGGAGGAGTGTTGTCCACGGGGTCGCGATGGGTCGGCTGCGACTTCGCATCTAGCAACAACTTTTCTAGATGGCCAGGTCTTGCAAGATTTAGTCCAGGCTTCCCCAAAGCAAAGTCCTGCTGATGTAGAAACACAGAAACAGAGAGTCAGAAGGGCCTCCCAGCCCATCTAGTGTGACTCCTGGCTCCAGCCGGCTCCGCTCATGACATGCCTACCACGTGCATGTCCAGCCGATCTTTGAACACCTCCCGTGGAAGCCCATTCCACACGCTGGGGGTGCTAACTGTCAGGAAGTGCTTCCTGGCATCCAAAATGGCACCTCGCAGCATTCCCCCGGCCAGCCATGCTGAGTTGCACCCGAGGGCACCAAGCCAGGGAAGACGGGGCTGGCCAGTTCTTGCAGATTCATGTCTGCTCCTGCAAAGGTGCAGACCCAGCTTGGGTAGTGTGTGCCCACACTGTGACTCCGGATCAGGCTAATGCAGGTTATTTGAAATGGAGTGGAGCCATTTTCTATTTGGTATGCAGTGTACTGATCCCATCTGCATAGCAACCAGAGCCTCCTTCAGGCAATTGCCTCCCACACGGCTAAATCACTAAAGGAGGAGAGCAGGCTGACTTGGTTGGCTCAGCTCCATCCCACACCCAAGTCCCTTTCACCAGCTTCAATGTCCTTCAGATATCAGAGGTATAATAAATGGATTTTCTGTGTGCATTTCCCCTAACGTACTCATTTTTGTATGGATTTTTTAAAAGTGTGCTTTGCTTTTTAAAAATGCTTTTTTGAGCTGCTGTGATGCCATTTTTCTTTTGTGTGCATTTTTCCCGTGCATTGGAAAGCTTGCAAAATGCAAATTCTTTGTGCAACTCTATCTCAGCTCCCTTTGGACACAGTCCTATGACCACTGGATGCTACTGAGACAGCCATAGGATAGTTCAGAGCCCCAGCTCCTACCTTGGAAATGTGTTCCAAGGTTGGAGCAGGTTCTCTGAATCCAGAGTACCCTCCCTGGGCCCTCAAAGCCAGCACAGTTCTTTCCCTGCTGACGGTGGCTCTGCGGTTGGAAGACTGAACTTGGAGTCAGAGGGCATCCCAAGGGAAGGGGATGTGAGGCTGTACCATAATATAGTGTATCCTCTGTTCTTCCAAACACACAACAGCCTGAATCAGTTGTCTGTGTTGTCTGAATCAGTGTTTTGCACAGAGGTGACCTTCACTCTTCTTCCACCCTCCATAAGATGCCTGGAAGTCTCCAGGTTCAGGAGGTTTCAGTCAGCTGCACTGAATGGCACTGCCTTAGTTCCAGGAGGTGTGAATAACTTAAATCCATTTTTTTACAAACCCTCAATGGAACAAATTTCTCACCCATCCCTTCTCCTGGTCTTCATAGTGCTCCTGGCTTTTGCACAGCAAATATGAAAACAACTTTGACGTTTGCACCAAGCTATCTGTGTTCAAATTGCTCAGGTTGTGCCTGTTTAAAATGTGTCTCTGCTTTTCCCCCAGATCTCCTCACAAGCCAGCGATTGCCCGTTTTCTGTCAACTGATTCTCAAAGTTGGAAACTTTCTGAACTATGTGAGCAATCCTTTAAAAATGACCCTTTAAAAATGAGTATGGGCTTCTTGGGTGTTGTAAATACACGCACAAAATGAACTAATCAAATCAGTGTAAACTGTTAAGCATAAGACACAATTCTTTAACTAAAATATAGTGCTTAAGCAGCTGCGATTGCAGAAAGAATTGCTCATGTTTTCCTGTGCCTTTTCTTTCTTAGGGAAGTCACACAGGAGATGCTGATGGCTTCAAAATTGGCACGTTGCTCAAGCTAACAGAAACCAAAGCAAACCAGACTCGTATTACTCTTCTGCACCATATTCTGGAGGTATATTGAGTCCATTCACTGGGCACAGTGGCATATCATAAGTTGATTAATCATAGGTTAACTTTGGGTTGTTTAACCCACAAATAACCCAAAGTGTCCAGGTTCTCATTTCAAGCAGCAACCTACAACTGGGCCATATCAACAATTGTTGACTGTGCAAAACATGAATTCTACCATGGTACGCAGCCCAGCAAATCAGAGATTAAATTAGTTGACTCACAGTTTGCTACCGTTGAGTGCAAACTGGGTTATTTTCCACTGTTTCTCACTGGGAAATTCGACATATATCCCGCTCCCCATTTCTTAGAGTGTATAATTTGGAGTCCTCCGTCTGTGTAATATTTTATGGCCTTCGGATTGGTGCAGCTCATCATAACATTGTTTAATGTAATATAAACTGTCTAGGACTCTGTATATTGTTCCCAGAATTTTAATTAAAAGATTGGAAGCAATGACATGGAGACGGGAAAAAATATTTGCTGTATTTTTCTGCTGACTATGTTCCATTTTTAGAACTGATTTGATTCATAAAATTAATGTAGTAATCCCTTGGCATTTCTACAACTGAAAATAGATACCGCATTTGCCAGTTTGTTAATTTCAAAGTTGTAAAACACTTTTTTCTAGTAGGAAAACCTTGGCTGGTGTAGGCATGGAATCTGATCGAGGGCTATACCAGAGGAGCAAGAGTGCTCCGGCTTCATTGCTGCAAGGGCATTGGCGGGCCAATAGCTCCAGGAGCTGGCAGACCGCCCCCTCAGTGGATCCCTGTTACGCCAACCTTTGGCAAGGTTTAGAATTACTCTGCTTCTCAACACTGACAAACTGGTTAGAATACAAATTAATCCCTTTGGGTTTTCCCATTTTTTATTTTATCCAGGAAGTAGAAAAAAATCACACAGATTTGCTGCAGCTTCCCAAAGATCTTGAATGTGTTTCGAAGGCAGCTGGGTAAGAATGCTTTGTGTCTGTCTGCATTTGTGTGCTTCAGTAGATTCGCTCACTTAGAAGTTGTCATCCAGGGGAAAGAAGATGATGTTGCCAAATAAATCACACCAGTACCTTGAGAAGGTAAAATCTTTGAATGTCATACTTTCCATCAGGCCTGCGGGACACAGCATGCCCCAGTCTGTGTGTGGGTGTGTGTTCCACTTCTTGATGAAATGGCAGGAAAACTACGATATATAGTCCTTTAAAATGAGGTATGTCAAAGCATGTACCTTACTTTTGAGGAAAATGGTACTTCGGAAAATCTCCCAGGGAGTATTTGCTTTGTTTTCAAATTGTGCAGCCAAATTTTGGTGGAAAGGAAGTTACCCCAAGTAAGTTCCAGAAGAGAGAATTGGGCCTCTTAAGCCACCAAAGTTGCTTCCTCTTGCTTTGCAGTATTTTAGTTTATTTTTATTTATTTCATTTCTATACTGCCCCTGGCCAAAGCTCTCTGGGCAGTGTACAACAAATTATAAAATCAATAAAATATAACAGATAAAACAATAAGAATTGCTTTCAATACGGATTAAAATTAATGTAAAATAACATAAAAGAAGCTAGCTCTCTTGTGTTCCCTGGGCTTCTTTATATAACCACCTTGGGTTTCTTCCAAGAGGAAAACACAGGACATCAATCTAATAAAAACGATAAATAAAATAGACACAGAAGCCAGAATTCACATCTTGCTCCTTTTCAGGATCAACCTAGATGTGATACGGTCGGAATCCAGTTCCAACGTCAAGAAACTGCGGGAACTCGAGAAAAAGTTGTCCTCCTCGACAGAAGAGGTGAAAGCTCAGTATGGAACAGCCATTCAGGTCAGCGCAAAATAGAATGGATTGGCTTGACCCTGTGACGGTGCTTTCCTCCATATTGTCAATGAACTGCTTTTTTGAACTTGGCCCTCCTCCTCTTTCAGGAAAGCCTAAATGCTAACCAGAAATTGGAAGACGAGTTTGATATCATTGAAATGAAGAAAGCGGAGCTCGCAAACTACCTCTGTGAGGACCCAAACAAACTGTCTTTGGAAGATATCTTTAGCACCATGAAAACCTTCCGGGATCTCTTCATCAAAGCATTAAAGGTTTGAATTTGAGGCCCATTAAGTCGTGTGGTTGAAAGGCCTGATTCTCACACACAACCATTTGGATTGGATTCTGTGTTCTGCACCACCTGAGGCTGCAAGAAGCGTCAGGGGAAGAGAAGGCAAACATGTCTCCATATCTAAAATGCCTTCCTTCCCAGCAGGAGGAAGGATGGGCCAGAACCCGACAGCCTGATCTTTGTGTTTCTGTATGCAGGGAAATTTATTTTCACATGGAGAGCATTGAGTCATGTCATCTCCTGTCCCGAAGTGGCATCATTCAGAAAAGGGCTTCTGAGGCTGCTTATAGGAAGAACTAGATTCTGGTGCATTGGCTTTGAGCAGGCTGCTATCAGGGTTGGAAAGACTAGACTGGGCTTCCCCAACCTTATGCCCTCCCCAGCTGTTCTGGACCATCTCCCAGCACAGCCAATGCTCGGGAATCCTGGGAGTGAACACCCCAAATACCTGGGGAGCACAGCTTTGGAAAGGCTGGGTCAGATCCTCTGTAAATTTTATAAGTTGCAAGAGGATCCCTGGGGACTCGTTTTCCCACCCAAGGATTCCGCATCTGCTTGTGCCAATCCCTGACTCCCTCCCTTGCCTTTCTCCTGCAAGTGTTAGAAGAGGCAGCTTTGGCATTTTTCCCTGAGTATCTTGCAGATTCAACAAGAAGCCAGTGGATGTCCCGCAATTCTCCCTTGAAGTAAAAGACTCCTGGCAACCTGTTGGCTACTGCTGGGTTTTAACTGTTCTGATATACAATCCCTTAAGTTACTTGTTTCTTACTTTATTTGCTATGTCTCCCGCAAAACACATGCAACCCCCTTTTTATTATATTGCTGTTATAGATATTATTATAGTTCTAATGTTACTGCTAGCTGCCTTGAGTTTTGTGATCACAAAGAAAGGTAAGATACAAATCTATTCCTGGTCAGACAAATCTAAAGGCACAATTCTATTCCTGTTTAGATAGAATGAAGGTCCAACAATTCCCATCATTCTGCAGCTTGCATGGCTGCTGGGGAAGCTGTGGGACTTTTCCTTCAAAATATGCATAGGACTCTGCCTTAAATTAATGAAATATTTCGAGATGATTCTGGCATGCAAATCAGGTTTGTGGGCAGCAATGAAACCCGTTTCCTGGTTTGTGACATAACCACAGCTGAACACCAGAGGGCAGGAGAGAGAGTTGAGCAGGGAGTACTTGCGTTCATCCGCCTACCACAGACCCCTGTTCTGACCTGAGCTGCTGCCTTCCCACACTGTCTAAATGATCAGTGCGATTTCGGTAGAGTAAACAAAAAAGGACATTTCAGATGCATTCAAAACATCCTCACCAGCAGATTGCTTCTTTTGCTGGCAGGAAAACAAGGACCGAAAGGAACAAGTAGCAAAGGCTGAGAAGAGGAAGAAACAGTTGGAAGAGGAGGAAGCAAAGAGGCAGAAAGGAGAAAATGGAAAGATCAGTGAGTACACGGAGTCCTGTTGACTTAGCCTGCAGTCCTATACCCACTGATTTGGCAGTAAGTTCCATGGGATTCAATAGGATTTACTCCTTGCTAGTGCAGTCATACTTTGGTTCATCCAGTCTGGGCCATGTCCAGGTGATTTGAGCTGCAATCCTTTACCCCACTTACCTGGGCATAAATCCCACTGAACTTAATGCGACTTCAGAGCAGACTTTTGTAACCTTGCACAGCCAAAAGACAAATGAACTGGATTGTATCTGTCATTCTACTTGTTTGCAAATTTGATCCTGCAACCCAGGACATAGAAACAGAGTGAGTCAGAAGGAGTCTCCTGGGCCATCTAGTCTGACCCCCAGCTCCAGCCGGCTCCACTCACAACATGCCTACCATGTGCATGTCCAATAAGGGATTTTGAGTCCATGCAGACTTGCTGCTACGGGAGGAATAATTGTGAATGAAGCTGGCTGGCTGTAGGATTACTTGTTGGATTACTTGGAACAAGGAGGCAGCACATGACCAGGTAAAACACATTTCAAGCAAGTGTACTCATGATCAAATGGGTAGACGAGTTGCCTGTTTGGCTTTATCCTTTACCCCCTGCCTCCATCTTGACTTCTGCCCTGCCAGCAAGGACAGACTGCACACAGGAAGGAGTAGAGCATTCCAATGTTTTTCTACAAAGTCCTTCATATTTGGGATGGGAAGAATTTGAGATTTCAAAAACGTGAATGTGGAAGAAACTAAAACAGACCATTTTGCCCAGGGCCCTTGAGTGCTTAGCTCTTAAAAGCCTGACTTTTTGTCTCAGAGTATTCTCACCATGTTAGTGCTGAAGTCAGGTTGCCACCTTGAAAGAGCTCCTCACCTGTGGCAGCTGCAGAGTAGACAGGTATGTCCTGGTTTTCTCCATGCCTGAAATGCCAATATTACATCCACTCATGTTGCTCTTTTAAAAGCAGTAGACAGACAAGTGAGAGAGGATGTATCATGACTGCTACTTGCATGTCAGTGAAGCCTGTGTATTATTGGCAAAAGGCTGGAAATCTGCCCTTCTGCCTTCTCTCCATGCAGACCCAAAAATTGCAGTCTTAACTTAAAACCATTTAAGGGAGCAGAGAAGGAACAAGGCAGAGACATTTCAACACAATTGGGGTTTATTTATTTAAACTTGGGACAGGCTTAAGCCTTCCCGTGTAACACCAATAGACTTTTTCATCATGCAGCCTTAAAAACACCCTCAGTACTTTGGAACGGTACTTATAAAGCTGAGCTGAGTTATAAATTGCTGGTGAAGTTAATGATTATGTACAATGTGCCAGATAACAATAGAAAGGTAAGGCTGCATTTCAGTTTGAGACAGATTCACCAAAATCTGTCACAGTTCTTTATTTCTGATATGGAAAGAATATATGCATTTTTAAACTTCTAAACTGCCTAATCCATCAAAGCTCTCCAGGTAGTCTTTAACATTCCAAATAGAACCATAATACAACAAAAACAACCATACTGGTTTTTGAAATGCAACATGAAATACAGTTTTGATTTTGAAAAATGGATGAGCAATGAGTCCAGTATTTGATACAACATTGACCTGTTTAAAACACCAGACACAGGTATCCCATCAAACCATTAGATCACCTTTAAATAACTTTAAATGTGTCAGCATGGTTTTTTTTAATCCAATTTTATTTAATTGACTGCAGGAATAGTGTAATGGACAGATTCATCCAGACTCAGTATTACAGAAATGGGCGTTCTATCTGGGCTGCTTTCATAACTCCCTAGAACAGACAGAACACAAAATAGTTATTGGATAGAAATGGGGCTAAGATGGTTGCCCGAGCACGGGCCCCAGTGTGGATGGCCGCAGCATCCAACGATGCAGGTGTGAATGCACCAACACAGGTAGAACATTCCTACTGCCTTCTCCCACCTCAAACACGGTATTGTTTTTCAGTAGATTTATTTCTTATGTACAGGGAGGTACAAGTCAAAGAGCTGCAGCCATCAAATGCAGCAGAATCCAATGGTCCGAGTCTGTCATCTCCAGCAATTCAACTAACTCTCTTCTTCATTTCCAACTACAGTTAAGAAAGGAGCTGTGAAGCAAGAAGAGGTGTGTGTTATTGATGCTTTGCTAGCAGATATAAGGAAGGGGTTCCAGCTGCGGAAAACTAACAGGAACAAGACTGACTCAGACACCCCTGCCAAAATCTCGCCCAGTCAACCTCAGAAAGGAAAAGAGGCTGGTAAGAAAAGAAATCCAGAAAGTGCCGGCAAAAACCAGCCTCTCTTATTCAGCATGCAAAAAGAATTCTTGGCAGGCTTGCTAATATAAGCAAGAGTTGTGCTATTCTCTCTCTCTGTCTCTCTCTGTCTCTCTCTCTGTCTCTCTCTCTCTCTGTCTCTCTCTCTCTCTCTTATTCACTCTCTTCATTTTCTTTCCTTCTTTGTTCCCTCCCTCCCTCCCTCCTTTCCTTCCTTCCTTTTCTTTCTAGAAAAAAAATCTATTTCCAATTGGTAAAAGACTCAGTGTGACAATTGCAGAGCCTACTCATGGGACTGCTGTTGTGACCAGAGAGCTTGGTGACTGCTAGAGAGAGGGTCTTCTTTGGGGTGGACTCTACCCTCTGGCATTCCCTCCAAGGAGTTGTATGGCTGCCCCGGAATGCTCGCTTTTAAAGGGGTGCGCTTTTCCACTACGGATGGCTATTCCTGAAATTGTACACACAGCCTGCACTTTGTGTTAGGAAAAAAGTTCCCATGTTACACCAGCAGGAGCTTTTCTCACATTGCCCATTGCAGCAGGGAGGGGTGTTTTCGTGAACGCTGCATGGCTGGGGGGACGCACGGCTCCCGCCTTCTGCGCTCCCCACTTGCTAAATAAGTGAACAAAACCTTGCTCGTTCGGCAGTGATGCCTTTAGTGGCGCGTGTCGTTGGCCCTTGCCCACCCTCGTGCTTTATATCCTCTCTCACCTTTGATGACACAAACACTCAGCTGCAGGGCATCATGTCAGAGGAGCTCCGGTTTTGCCCCCTGATTGCTTCTGGGGGGAGAGCTGGAGGGGTAAGTCAGATGCTATCAGGGAGCATCAAGCCGACTTCTCTTTGCCTCTCAGCATTTGGTCATTCACAAAATAAAAGGGACCCAAGTGGGGTTGATGTACGTGCATTTTCTCAAGTTTCAGGCCAAAGTGTTCCGGTGGCGAAAGACACGAAGAAAGAGGAGGATGGCGCGGCGACACCAAATCACCTCCAAGGGCCGTCAGGAAAAGCTCTTCTGGAGGCTGCCGTCATGGAGGATAAGCACAAGGTTGTTGCTGATTCTCCCGCTTCCGAGGGGTCCCTTGGCCATGTTGGAAATTCCGGGAGTTCTCCAACCCGTCCCAGTACTCAGAGGAACTCTTTAAATTCGTTCGCTTTGGAAGGAGGTGCAGAGCCACAAAACGGCACAAGTCTTCAAGAGAAGACGGGCGCCTCCTCCACCCAGAACATCGATTTCAATGACTTAGCGTTGCCACAAAGTTCGACCTCTTTTGGGAAGTTTGTGAGTCGCAATTCAGAAGCAAAGTTGCAAGAGAGGACTGGAATGGAGGACTGCTCAGATAGCACCGCAGCTGTGGACTACAACGACTTAGTGTTGTCGAGCTCTTTCGTAAAGTTTGCCAGCGGGGATTCGGGCCACTCGTCCATCTCGATGAGTCAAGCTGGGCCAGTTGGCTCAGGAGACACAACCGGCAGAACTGTTTGCTCACCTAGCACCTTCCAGTCCGAGGACCAGGGAGGCAACCTCATCAGGATAGACAGCGGGATAGAGGAAATGCCTGGAAACACCCCAGGGCTGCTGAAGCCTGAGGTGACGGTCCCCCAGATCGTGGTGCCACCAGAGGCAGCGAAAGAAAGCAAAACACTCTCTGTCGACTCCCTGCTGGAAACCTCGCAGGAGAGGTCTTTCTCGGAAGAACCGGTGACTGACTCCTCATGTTCAGCAGCGGTACCTTTGGAACAAGCGGAAAAGGATGGCCAGAGAGGCTCATCAAAGCGAAGGAAGAAGAAGAGGCACAGCAAAAGCCACTCAGGTAGGCCACGTTGGTTGCAGTTGGTCCTGGTTAGGTCTGAACCCAAATGCCCTCCCAAACACAACTTGGAAGTCCTACACAGAGGCTTTGAGCAAGCTCAGACTCCCTTGATGCTGTTGCTAGTTGCAAAGTCAAGTCCGACCCAT
Source organism: Varanus komodoensis (assembly GCF_004798865.1). Classification (NCBI taxonomy): domain Eukaryota; kingdom Metazoa; phylum Chordata; class Lepidosauria; order Squamata; family Varanidae; genus Varanus; species Varanus komodoensis. The sequence goes on from NW_025335761.1 coordinate 56,191,925, forward strand.
CGCGACCCCATGGACAACATTCCTCCAGGGCTTCCTGTCCTCCACCATCCCCCAGAGTCCACTTAAGCTCATGCCGACTGCCCCAGTGACTCCATCTAGCCACCTCATCCTCTGCCGTCCCCTTCTCCTTTTGCCATCTATTGTTCCCAGCATTAGACTCTTCTCCAGGGAGTCCTTCCTTCTCATTAGGTGGCCAAAGTATTTGAATTTCATCTTCAGGATCTGGCCTTCTAAAGAGCAGTCAGGGTTGATCTCCTCTAGGACTGACTGGTTTGATCGCCTTGCGGTCCAAGGGACTCACAGGAGTCTCCTCCAGCACCACAATACAAAGGCCTCAATCCTTTTGCGCTCAGCCTTCCTTATGGTCCGGCTTTCACAGTCATACATTGCAACTGGGAAACCCATAGCCTTGACTATACACACTTTTGTTTGGCAGGGTGATGCCTCTGCTTTTTAGGATGCTGTCTAGATTTGCCATAGCTGGACAAATGAGGAGTATTCGAGATCGGCAGGATTCTTAGCACCTCCTCCCACTACTCCTCTCATGCCCATGTCCCATTCCCTTTCGGAATTGCAGCTCACCATGCAAAAAGGAAACTTGGGCAAATCAAGCAGCAGTCAAACTGCAGATTTCCACAAGTTCCCCTCAAATGTGCACAAATCTCTCTAGGGTAGAGCTCACCTCCTCCGTTTTGGGCCGGATTCCGTCCGTGGGGAAAATATGCACAAATCGAAGTGGGAAACAGAAACAAGAGGGATGTTAGCACATGTTCAAGCATGTAAGAATATTTCCAGACCTGCCCTTGCTCATGCTCATGCTGGGGCTTCTTATTTGGCTCGCTCACACATATTCTGAGCAGAAACAAAGATCTCGTACATCTGCCCTCTGCAGACTTTAGGCAGGATCCAAAGCTGTTACTGCTGCACTTGCAGGAGGTATTCCAATGCACTGGGAAGCCAGCACTGGCATCGTCCAACAGAAGCTTAGCCAAAACGATCCCTGCAGGTGGCACATGTTAGCAGAAGACACAGAAGGGCACTCCATCGGCTTGTCCCACCCGCAAAGTGATCGTTTTGGGGTTCTGCTAGCAAGCGCTAGCTCCCCATTGCTCCAGAGATCGTTCCCACTAGTGCGATATCCAAATTGCTAGCACTGGCTTCTGTGGCAGTGCGAGAGCAAAGGCCAAATGTTCATCTCACTTGAGAATGGCCGCCATGCTCTCCTGTCCCGCTGAGTGCCATTTTCCCCCTTTTGTTAACCACAAGATGCTGGAGTATGGATAAGAAGCATTTGCCTTTACTCTGATTTGACTTCCTGATGGACCCGATAAGATTTAACTACATGCTGATGACTGAAGCACACTCAGTCTGAGCATGATCTCCTGCTCTTCACCAGCATCTCAGGGGTGAGAGGTGCCACCACTGCTAGGACCGTACACTCAGTGGAGAAGGGCTGGAGAAACTGAATGAAAAGTCTGAGGAAATCTTCCTCTTCCCCACTTCCCATCAGAGCCCCCTTTCAAACAGAAATATTGCTGTTCTTAAAGATACAAATACTTTTAACTAACGGATGGAAGTCTAGTTCTTAAATCAGAGATTTTTTTTCTGGTATTTCCATTCCTAATTTGATTCAGCAGAAGAATTCTTCTGTAACTGTTTGACAGTCCACACAAAGCAATCCACACATGCCATCTGGGGCATATTTGCATGGAAGTAAGTCCCATGGAGATCAGTGGAAGCTCAGTTCTGAACAAACAAGTAATGCATCTGGGCTACCCAGATTAGTTGTGTGTGTACAAGGCCCAATTCATGCAGTTGGATTTTCCAAGGCATAACTAGATTGTTCTTTAAATATGGTCTCTCTTTAAATACTTAATAAATGGGTAAAGGATGATACAAATAAAACCCAGAGCAAACATATTTTTTAGATCCCTGAATTCAATCTCAGTGCCAAAAGTCTAGTTTAAAAGTTGCCAGTTTAGAAGGAAATTGCATTTTCATACACCTGATGTTATTTACACACAGTGTCCCAAAAGGGTGGAACAGAAGCCTAAAGACCTTGGTAGGAAAACACCAAAGACAGATATCAGCCAAAGCAAAGCATTTGACACACTGATTTCAGTGAAGAAATTAAGAGCATCATTCCCTCCCACTGAAATCAGCAGGATTTCCAGACATTTAATTTTGCCCAGATTGTGTTGTTGTCAACCATGGAGAAAAGAATTTCTGCCACTGACAGAAGCAGACTCTCGGAAGTATTCCCACCGAGCACTGTAACAGTGCCTTATACATGGATTCATGCTGTTAAATTATTTGCATATGTACTGTTACTTTATAATGAAAAAATGGAAACCCTTTTTTTCATATGTTGGCAACATTCTTTGCACTTGTTTAAAGAAAATCAGTCACAAAAATGTTTTATAATTATTGATCACCAGACAACTTGCCGCAGAGCATACTGTATGTTACTAAAATGCTTTGTTAGAATTAAATATTCTAGCCCACAGTGAAAACTCCTGCTCCAGATAGAGAGCAAAAAGGCTGTCTCCAAATTTGTTCCAAAAACAAGCTTCTGTTGGAAAGTGCTTCATTGGAAAGTTTGCAATGTTCGTCCTCCACCCGAAATTTGATTTGAGTCCAGAATGAAAAACCACCAAGCCAGTCTGAAGTTGGCGTCCTTTCCCTCCAGCAGCTGCTGCATTCATTAGCTTGGCTTTTCCATGGTAGCTTTTAAGGCCAAATTACACTGTACATTAAATGCATAATTTGGTGTTGCATGTATGATTTTATTCTTCTAAAATAGCAGCTGTGAGGAGGAGTGGAATTGGGATGGCAGCAGATGAGGAAAAAGCTTTAACCCTTTCCCTGCCCCATTTAAAAGAGTTCTCCCAATTGTCGCTTCTTCACACACCTTCCGATAACCTTCTAGTACAACACCTACATCAATTTTATAAAAGTGAAGTTTCCCCTTCACGCCCAAGGTACAGTGTACTTGTCTGCAAATATAACCAGTTAATTGATTGATCAACTGAAAACCCCCACAATTAATCAGCCAAGATGTCTTTAATCAAGCGACACCCCTGTTCCCCAGCCCATAGATGTCAACCCCACAACCATGTTGTTACAGTTGATTTTGCTAATATCGCCTGGCTACATTTAGTGTCTCTCTTTTATTTGAAAGCAGTGGTTGACACTGACTTAAAAGCGGTGGTTGATACTGGAGATAATAAAACAAAAAGAGTTTGTGAGATACAGTGAGGTATGTAAGCCGTCAGGGCACCTTCTCTATGTGAACTAACCGTCGCGTTGGGACTTCGCACACCCGATGATGCAATTGATCATTGCCACATAAAGCTGTGTTTCTGCCTCTGTAGCTAATTATTTGTGCATTGTTATTGCTGTTGTTGTTATTTGCTGCTTTTTTACAGTGATTTTGCTGCCTGGGTTCAATTTCTGTAGCTACTGGAGTGGCCACCAGACTCCTGTTGCTCAGGACTGAACCCAAGATCTAAGTCCTCTGTGTCAGCCAATCATCATTTCCTGGCAGGAAAATGTCTCGCTCAGTCCCTTCATGTTGTCAGATGTGTCGGGATAACAACAGGCGTCCTTCCTTTTGTCTGATTCCTGTTTTCCATTCCCTAAAATCTGTAAAAATGCACTTTCAGTTACGGTCATCTTCTCTGAAGCCATAGGATCGGGCTGCCCAATAAGCTTCATGACTGAAGAGAACCATGAGCAAAGTTTTAATCCAACCCTTTGCCCAGTGCTGAAAAAGTTTAGTGATACTGTTTAGACCAGTGGTTTTCAGCCTTTCCAGAGCTGGGGACTGGGAAAAGCACCCTGGGGACCGCTGAGGCAGGGAGAAGGGCACTGAACACATAATACAGTATTCTGCAGATTAGTTTCCAAAGACTATACCAAAAAAGGAAAATTCTCCAAAGCAAAGAGAAGCCGAGCAACAAAAAATGCCAGCGAAAGACCAACATACTGAAATCAGTGTGGCATAGCTCCCAGCTGGCTCCCACCGAGCCATCTCTCCCCTCCCTGGCCCCCCGGTGGCACCGGCACCCCCCCCCACAAATGTGATGCCAACCAAGGAAGAGTTGGTGGAGCACAGCCAGCCCCCGTGCTGGTCTGTGGCAAGCCAGATGTGGCCCCCCAAGGACCATCAGGAAATCTCTTGTGGACCAGTGCCAGTCCACGGACTGGTGGTTGAAAACCACTGGTTTAGACAGCCCTGTAGTACGTTAGGAATGCAGTCCTGGGAGAACATTGCTGGAATGTTGCAGATCTCCGAGGAGGACCCATGGGTTGTTGCAGATTTCTCGGGGCCCGTGGGATTCTGTGGATCCCCATGGAAAAAGAGGAAGATGTACCCTCAAAAACCTCCTCCCAGCAGCTGCAGATAGTCCACCGATAGGGCATCCCCAACGTTGGTGCTCCAGTGATGGAGGGAGCCAGCAGGTGACCAGCTGTGGACAGGCTGGGAGAAACTGTGGATTCACAGGATCCAAAGCCATCCTGGTCACCTGGCGCACTCCCAGAACAGGGTGTGAAGCGTATTGCCTGCTTATCAAAATAATGAAAAGACTGGGTTACGAAAAACAATCTAAAAACCCAGCAAGAAAGAAATGGAAAGCAGAGCCACCTCTCTTCCTGCTAGAGTAAGTTCAGTGACCAGCAAGCGCCCTGCATGCCCTCAGTCTTTCCACTGGACTGATGGTTCCATGCAAGTCCTTCTCAGGAATCAAGAAGGTGGGATTCATGTTTTCATCCAGAAGTGAGGAGTCCTGATTCGTACCTCTGCTGTCCTGCTGGTTTTCGAGCTTCAGGAAGGGAATGCTCTAGTCCGCAGCTGGAATGTTGCCATGAGGTGCCAGGCCCTAAGAAGGAAGGGAACTCAATTCACAGCAGTGAAAACGTAAAACACAAGTTGCTGTGTATGCTTAAAGGTATTTTGTGGAATTGCTTCTTGGTGGAAAAATGGGTGGCATGTGGCCTGAACATTTATGCCTCCAGAAGAATAAAGGCCTTGGCGTTGCTTCTCCTCCATCTTCCCAATCCCCACCCAGGAAGGTCCTTTAGTATTTCACAGTCTTCTGTGCTACCCTTCCACAGCTGTTTTACAGCATTGCAAAACAAAAGAAAGACAATCAGACCCGATAATTAAAACTAGGTACCATCAAAGGACTGTAAAAACAGCATCTTAACAGGAAGTTGCAGAACCAGCAGAAACAGGGTGTGAGGGAGGGGGAGGTTTGTTTGTGTGAAACAAAGCATAAAAGTAATTAACTGAACCAGGCCCAACCGGCTGCCTTCCAGATGTGTTGGATTGCAATTCCCAGTATCCCCCAACCATCTGGTAGTTGTAATCCAGCATAGCTGAAGGGCACCGTGTTGGGAATGGCTGCTCTGAACTAATGTTGCTCTCTTTGCACTAATATGCACTAATATGCATAAGCACTAATGCACACCTGCATAGATGTGCTAATACAGATTAGTTAATATGAGCTAGCACTGATTTGCATTAACCAATGTGCGATCATACTTCTGCACAGCTGTGCACTAGAGCTAATGTGTACTTTCACACCTGCCAATTAGTGCAAATCCCTCCCTCAATAAAGTGAAAGCAGAGTCCACAGAGCCCATGTGTCTTGGAAAAAAATGAAGCGGAAACTGCATGGAAGAGTCATACAAATCCAAACTCATTTGAATCTGCTGTGGATTTCTCTGGCATCCTTAATGTCACACAGGCCTCCCCAGAGACGGAGTGTGAGAGGGAAACGTGCCTCTCCTTGACTCCCACCTGACTCATCTCTTGCGTGACCCAGTGCATTGGCTGAGCAAGCACCTCCCTGACGAGCCGTCCTCCAGCGTTCACCCCCCTTTAGCCAGAGCCCTGACCAAATTAATATTCTTAGTCCTTACACTCTAATTATGGGCCCCGTGGCTGTTGGGTGCCCCAAGAAGTCTCCAGCCCCTCCGTCGATCAGTGGGGCTTCATTCAGAGTTCACCTGTGTTGAGACAAAGAAGATGGCCGTCCCTGCAACTGCATGGTTACTCCACCGCCTTTGCTTTCTGATTACAAGCGGCTATAGCATAACCGGGTAAAAGAAATGATACGATTTCTAAATAAGTTACTCTGTGATCAAGATGATTCTTTAGCATGCCTTTCTTTTCTTTTTTTTTTTTTCTTTTTTTACTGTGCATTATCACAAGTGGAAATGATATGGAGCAAGATTCCAATATGTCCATTATTTTTAGCAAGGTGTAGATTAAGACCATCCCTCTGAACCCACATTTAGATTTTCCTCTTCTGAATCAACCCCTGAGGTTGAACCATCAAGAATCCTGGGATCCCAAAGGGACAGAATTAAGCCTTCTCTCTCCCACTGTCCCATGGAAGCCTAGCTCCCTAAATCTATGGGGAAACACTGACCTCTTGGCGCTAGACACTCTAGCACTGTGCCCTCTATGCTCAGTCCCCTGAGCATACCTTTTAGAGCAATGTTTAAGAGATGCTCTAGCACTTGCCTGGCTGACCATAGAGAGCATGGTCCTCAAGAATAGTCTATCAGACGTTTTAGCCACAATGTTCACAGGGCTAACCGCAGAGAACATGTCTGCTAGAGCAACTGCAACCAGCCTTAATTTGGCAACACCAAATTTAGCTGGGCACCTGCAAGCTAATTTCCCAGGGGCCACCTGTGGGTTGCAGGTTGCCCACATGTGATCTAGATGAACAAAAATCAAGAAGCCCAAGTCAAGTTTGTTAGATTAATTTTAAAACATTCATCTGACTAGCAGGGCAATTATTGGGGGGAGGCTATTAAATATTCAAGCAATTCTATCCAAGGCCATTTTGTGAAGGCCCTTGGAGTTTATTGGGTGGAAGACACAAAGTGCAAGGAAAAATCTACTTGCGTTTCATGATCATGTTCAGTTTGGAAAGTGTATGAACTGATATAATGCTAAGCTGTAGTTCCATAATGTGGTCCAAGGGCTTGCGATGCTCCAACAGGGTTTGAACTAAGCAGATTCCAGCCCAGGCAGAATCCGTGCATGACACAAAGCTCCAACTTGAGCAGCCACTGTACTTTGACATGGCATTGAAGAAAATGAATTTTTATTTTCCCCTGCAGGTGGTGCCACAAGACAGAAAACTTAAAAAAAGAATTGTTGCCGTACATTCCTCTGCAGTGTCTGCTATGGGAGATAGTTGTGGTAATGGGGTGAAGCCTACATTTTGTCTGGGGAGCCTTTGGTTATGTATTAGAAAGTGCCAAGGCGCAAGGGATTTCCAAATGTAAAAGCACTTTCAGAATGTGCCTTATGAAAGTTCTTGCTTTATATGCATTTTGCTCTGGTTTCATGCCACAGAGACAGGACTTTGGTTAACCTCACGTCAGATGAAACTCTTTCAGGTGATCCCAGACCAAACTCTCTCAGCAGCCAAAGGGAGTGTGCCCTAAATAGTATTTCTGGGACCCAACAGCAGGAAGCTTTTAAGCTGACCCTGACAAGCACCGCTTGGAAGTTCTCCCATTTCAGGCTGACCACTGAAAGCCCTGTGGGACCAAGTACAGTACTTTGTGTTTCAGTGGTACGGCCACAGGAAATGCAAGTGCTCAGCTTTATCAGCTAGTGAACAGGGCCAAGTCTGCACAAGTTGAAACCGTGCTGAGTTTTGTACAGTGAATCTTTCAAGCCAAGCTGTAGAGCTGTCCACCCCATCTGAGAGTACCCGTGTCCACTGACACCACCAGGCATGGCCTTTGCCATGACGCACTTCTGTAGTCCCCTGAGGGAAGGGTCTGCCACGCCGTACCCAGGGGGCTGTCCTACATGGGGTGGGGGTGCACAGCCATATAACAGCCATTCAGACAACTTCCCCGTGACTTCAAACTATTGACTGGAAAACTGTGTACTGGTTGGCCACCTAGTGACTGAAGATGGCACTGCAGCTTCAAACATTCATTAATGTGTTTTAACGACAGCACAGCCCCGAGCTGCTCTTCCCTTAAACACCTTTAGTATGCAGGCATCTAGATGTCGGGAGCTGAGGTTCCTTCTTTGTGCATCCGAAAGCCACCGATCTCCTTGCAAAGCATTCTTTATTGACCAAAAGCACAAAACACGCAGAATGAATCTCTGAGCACGCACAGAGTGGCTTGCTGATCCCAAGCTAGTGTGCACCTCCAGGAACTCTCCTTATGAGCATGCCTCGGCCCCATCCCTTCAGAAGAGCAAGCTTGCCTCCACACTGCATGCGGATCCTCTGATGGGGCCGCCCTGCCATGCTGATGACACATCATGGGGTCAAGAGCATGGGGCTGAGCAGTGCATCTTGGCTGCCTACCTGGGGAATCTGGCCTTGGGATTAGCCTCTCTGCTTCTCTCATCTCGGTGTCCTAGCATGGCCCCCGTTCCCACCCACCGCCACCCACCCACCGCTCGGATTCTGATTCCCCTGGAGTCCAGACAGCAGTCCTTGAGGTCACTGCCCAGAGCAGCCCTCCTCTCACCCCAGTACTAGAGTTCACGGACTTGGTACTATAATGCCAATAGAGAGGAAGGCATGCGTGTGCCTGTGCACCAGAACCAGGAAGACCCTGCTGCACAGCCAGGTATCCTTGTGCAGCTTGGCCTAGGAGGCCCAGGCCAGCCCACAGTGGAAGACTGGGCGCTGTTCCCCATCGGTGGCTCGCTGCAGAGGGCGGCCACTTGAGCCGTTCTGGCCGCAGCATCTCCTGGCCATGTTGGCTCTGCACTGGCCTTTGAGCAATACCTGGATCGTGCATCCCTCTGAGTGAGGTGGCCAGTTTCTGGGGTACTGGAAAGGACTGTGCCACTCCAGTGGAAGGGTAGCATTTTTGAAGACTGCTTTGTATTCAAAACAAAACAAAAATCCTTGCACTTTTTAAACTAGAAGATCAAGGTGGATTAAAGTTTTTCCCACCTTGCTAGTTGTGCTAGCTTGGAAGATTTCGAAAACACTGTTCTGGCCTGCTCTGGGGTCTGGCGGTGTGTTTCCAAGGCCAGTTGAAAGTACTGGGGTTGAGCTTATGGGGCTCAGGAGCATGAGACTTGAGGGGGCACCTGCCCAAATGCGGCAATCAGCTGCGAGACCCTCCTCCAAGAGAGGCTTAGAGAAGGAAAGGCAGGAAGGGGCCTTTTCAGTGGCGGCCCCCAGTTGTGAAACGCCCTGGCCTGTAAGCTCTGGCCAGCATCAGCATTTTCACCAGCTCAAGACTCCCCCTGTGATTACAGGCATTTGGCCACACTGGGTGGTACTTCCAAAGTTTAATTTAGCTGATTGGTCAGATTTTGGTATTATATTATTAATCCTTTTTTAGCTGTCTGAAACTGTTTTAAAGTTGTATATGTTTTGGTGCCTGTGGTAAGGTGCCTAGGGTCTTTTTCTGAGAGAAGCATCTAACAATTTAATGCAGATAAAAACAGATAAAAATACAGTCCACCACAGGCGTCCTTCTGCCAGCTCAGTCTCGGACACACGCAGGCAGAGTCTCAGTCATAACTGAAGGCAAAACCATCTTCTTTCCAGTTCAAGATAATTCTGCTTCTCTTTGCAAGAACAGCTCCGGCCAAAGTATTCATATGATTAATACAACCGTTTTCCTTTCAAACCCTTTTTCTGTGGCAGACTGGATGACTCAAATGGTGTTTTTGTTTTGCTTTGTTTCCTCGTCTGAACCCAAGGGAAGCTGTCCCATTAATGGAATTAAACCATTTTGGTGTCAGTGACGGGAACGGGCTGTACTCTTCTAATAATTGTCTCTCATGATGTTTGTAATCAGAGTGGCAAACCACAGATGTGTACATAGTTGCCACATTCTGTATATTTACTCAGAGGGTGTTCAAATATTGTGATGAAAATGTAGAAATAATTTTGTATGCTGAGCTTTAGTAACAATATTAATCAGACAAATTTGTGCTACTGAATGAGATGATGCATTTTGCAAAAAAGAGATCGTGGTCATGTTACGGATTCTTTGGACTACATCTGGCTCTGATCGTGAGCGAAACCAGCGTTCCCCAACCTGGTGCTCTCCAGATGTGTTGGAATGCAACGCTCATCTTCCCCAGTGGCAATGCTGGCTGCAAATGATGTGAGTCGTAGTGAAGATGTCCAGCAGACACTTGGATGGAGAAGATTGACACAAGCAGTTGGAAGACGGAGCCAGTTCTGGCAAGTTTAGTGATCAGATGATGACTGCAAAGATCCCAAGAACAGTGTACAGCTTGGGCTATGTGAGGAATTTGATGTGGGGAATAGGACAGATTTTCACAATCACCCTCCCCGCCCCCCAGATTCCAGTGTGCCAGCCCCTGTGCTGGGCCAATTCACTATGGACTTTGGTCTCTAAGGCGGGCAGCAATTGCGCATTTTAAAAATGCTAAGAACATTTGTAAATGCTCACCATGTGTGCAGATTGGCACCCAGAAAGCATGTGGATGTAGTGAGATTTGCACAAAATCAGATCTTTTGCAAAAATAGTCCTCCCGAAAGCAGGTGGTCCTTGTGAGTTGGTACCCAAAGGCCAATTTTACACAAACTGCGCTAGATCCTTGTGCTTTTCAGACACCAATTTATACAAAATGCACACAATGCCATGAGAGCACAGTTTGTGCAAATTTCATCAGCGTTCTTTTAAAATATGCAAACTGCAGGCAAAGTGACGAAAGTCCACAGGAAATCAACATGGCCCACTTGCAATCCTCGAAGTCACTTCAGATGAAACAATCTTGACTTCCCAGGACGAATGAAACATCTGTACTTCAGGGGTACTTCCAAATCGGTAATAGCAGACTCCTCGGGGACATTTTTGTGAGCAAAAGCCGCAATTCAGACTTTGTCCTTAGAAAATGGTACTGCTTCCTTGTGATCAGGAGAAAATGGAGGAGGGTGGCTTCTTGCAGGACATGCTAAATTCCAGCAAAAAGGGAGCAATTCTGGGGAGAAAGCAGAGCACCGGAACGCATGGCGGGGCGAGGGGCTCATTGGCCGTGCTGTGGTAAAAGTGAAAGGCTTTGGGTCTGTCCTAGCTGAATGTCAGAGTTCCCGGCATATGGCAGGGAAGGGTTTCCAACTGGGCCTCTGCATTAGGATGACCAGATCGAATATGGGGCGTAACTCCTATGTCTTTTCACTGTTGGACAGTGCAACCGCAATCTGCCAAGTTTTCCTTTTCTGTACAACGCTGCTCAATACTGCCCCCTCAGGAAATATATTTGGACAGTCCTAGATCCTAAAGGGGACAGCAGCCTGTGGTTGGTTCTGAACAAACCGGTGGTAATTCTGCAACATCCTGTCTCTGATGTGCGTATGTATCTTACCTGAGTGCAATAAACTGGCTTGTATTTAATACACTTCCAAGTCTGTTGTTACTCACTTATTTTTAAATTGCAGAAATTCATGATGCAAGTGCTAGAATGTACAAGGCCATGTTGTGGTTGTTGCCATCATAGACTCGTAGAGTTGGAAGGGACTGGAGGGTCGTCAGGTCCAGCCCCCTGCTCAGTGCAGGACTCCCAGTTAAACCTTCCCTCTCAGGTGGCTGTCCAGTTTTGCCTAGAGCAGCGGTGTTCAAACTGTGTTCTGGGGATCCCGCACTTGCTTGAAAGCTTATTTGTCTGATGTTCGTCAGTGAGAAAACTGGTAATGACACATGGCCACCCGTGTTTGGTTCACATGTTGAAATAGAGCTATCCAAAAGGCCTAGCTAGCACTCAGCTGCATTCCGGGAGTGCCTTAAAACTTGGTCCAGAATCCTGTATAGAGCACAGCACTTCCTCAACTGCCTCAGCATGGAAAATGCCTTTCTCTGGAGGTAGATTTTTTGAAGGAAGGAAGGAAGGAAGGAAGGAAGGAAGGAAGGAAGGAAGGAAGGAAGCATCATCATCATCATCATCATCATCATCATTATTATTATAACATTTCTATGCCGCCCCTTGCCGAAGCCTCGGGGCGGCTATGGACTAAACTTGATGTGTGCTACTGTCCTGCTGACATTCCTAGAGATAAAGGAATGGATTTAGATTAAATCATGCTTAGAGCAAATGCATCATGTCTAAGCTAAATCAGACCTGATCTGAGCCATTCTAAAGTAGCTGTGCTGGTCTATGGCAATGACCTTGGATGGCGCCATCAGTGTGGTTAAATGCAGCCAGCTTCATCTTTGCAAGCAGAGCTCTGAGATGTGGTTGATGGCCATGCTTTCCGCTCCAGGCACGGCAGGGCACACTGGGGCAGCAGCATCGTTTTGCAGCCTCCCTGGCTGCCCACACTTCCTGCTCCGAGGAGGCCCCTCGCAGGAGAAGCCTCCTCCTGAGGTCTCCTTTTTCCTCAGACTGTACTTGAAATGAGGGAAGCCAGGGAGGCTGTAGGCTGCCAGAAGGAATGCAACACAAAATCCCTCGGGACGCACCTCAGCCCCCTCATAAGCAAGGGAACGCAAGAACCCCCAACCCACCCATCAAAACATCACTGAAGTTTTCTTCTCCTCTGAGCTGTTTTCCCTTTCTGAACTAATTTCTATCGCATGGAACAAGAATGCATGGGAACATGTGGAAGATAAGTTATGCACCGCAGAATCGAAGGCCACCTTCACCCTGGCCAGGTCAAGCCTAGAAAGCCTTAGGAACCGGCAATTCTGCCCACGCTGACTTTCCCTCTCCAACTTCCAAGGAATTGCTTTGCAAGCTGATTTCCTGAGATACTTGTTATAAAGAAATAAACAATGCCATAAATCATTTTCTAGCATGATTTCTGGCAGTTTGATCATGGGTTAGTGCTTCCTCGGACCATTTTCTCTTCCATGCAGGCAAAACTCATGATTCTCATTCATCCGCTTGTTATTGTTGAATGCCGGAATGCCCTGGAATGACACCAGGTTGCAACATGGGTACAAAATGGTGACTAGGTTACGAACACAGCCGCTGCAGGGATGGCGGCAGCGCACATGGACACAGAAACATAGACACCCTCCTCTGGGACACAAAGGAGCAAGACCACCACTCCTACCAATGGTGAATCCCACCCCAACAAAACCCCTGGAGAATGTCTCCATTAGCTAGAGAATATTTGGTGGGTGGAGAATTTCAGGCAGCCACTTGTGTAAAGTTCCAGATGCGCTTTCACAGACGCATCTTCTCTGACTGCTAATCAGTCTTCCATAGCACTGGTGCCCTCATCAAAGTGAGCCTGCCTGGGCACTTTCCAAGGGCCCACACCCCAGGGAGGGTGGGTAAGAGTCTCCTGGATTGGTTCCTCCTCTTCACCATTGCAAGAGGCTGAGTTGTTCTCCGGCCTCTTCTTCGGGCCTGGACAACAGTGGTGGAAGAGATGCCACATGTCAAAGCCTAGCTGTTCATTGGAGTTCTTGCCTGCCAAGCAAGTGGTACCAAGGCTGAGAAAGGATGAGGACCAAGAGCAGATGGTGACCGTGGCCAAGAAGGTAGACTTGCTGAAGGGGCGGGCCCCACTGAGGGTGCCTTGCCCAGAGGCCCCTAACCTGGAGACAGCACAGCTCACAGTCATGGCCCTTGTGAGAAAGAGTTCTGGTCCCAATTCAAGGTGCTGGTCTTAACCCATCAACCCCTGCATGGCTTGGAGCCACCATACCTGCTGGAGCTCTCAACCTCAATCTACCTGGATGCAGCACTCACTCTCTGGGGCTCCTCTGGATGCCAACCCCTTAAGAGGCTCAGAGGCTGGCAACTCGAGGGAGGGCCTTTTCTGTGGCGGCCCCTCTTCTTTGGAACAACCTCCCTGCTGTGGCCTGCTTGGCGCCAGATTTGCTATCTTTTTGGCACCAGGGTAAGAAAGGCCTCTGTGGAAGCCTTTGAGGATCGCCCTAGTCATCCAGGGGCCTGATGGGTTTACCCAGGTGCCTTTTGATTTCTTTCTTGTTGGCTGGGTCTTTTTCATTATATTTAATGTATTTTAATACTATTTTATTTAATTTTAAAACATTTTATGTATTGTATTGTTTTTATATCCTGTAGTGAACCACCCAGAGCACTCCAGCTACAGGTGGTATAGAAAGAGAAATAATAACAATAGTAACAACAACAACAGTGGAGCTGAGCTTTTCCCAGGAAGTTGTTCTGTAAGTGTCCGTGAAGCCAATGGGCACTGGTGAGGTGGGACAGGGGGAGTCTTTAAAATGTCATCAGCATGATGGACCTCTATTTACTCATTCATTCATTCATTTTATTGATACGCTCTTTGGGTGGTTCACAACAGCACATAAAATAACAATAAGAACACAGTATAAAATGCAAACAACATCAAAACACCGTAAGATTTATACTACACATTTTAAAGGCCAGATCGATGCTACTGGAGGCCCTTCCTTGCCAGCTGGCCACTTCCCCCCACCCCTGACCCTGTTCTTCAGCCCCAGGTGAAGAAGGTGGGCTTCTGCCCAATACCACCTGTAGCCATTCTGCAAGTGCCTTCACTGGACAAAGGCTTAAGAAGAAAGCCACTGTGTCGCAAATTCAAAGAAAAGGATTGTGGGCAGGGCGAGGGGATAGACATACACGGTTCAAAGCTTGTTTGCTGGACAGAAGAAAAGATTGCTTGGACAGACAGGAGCACGTTTCACTAAATGTTTGAACAATGATAGGCCTGGGCCCGGAGGTCAGAGCCCCAGGTCTGTTCCATGCAATCCAGAGATGCCAACAAAAAGAAGGTGTCCCCCCACCCCAAGTCTAGTGGGACCACAGTTGGGGAAGGGAAGGGTTAACCCATTGATCCCCTCACCTGCATACTGCAATTCAGTTTGGTGGAGTAGGTGAACAATTTCAGTGATGCTAATTGAAAGTGTGGGCCCAAAATCTTTCGAGCTTCTAGTAAACCCCCTGGCACAGCTATAGCATTGCATGGAGGTATCATGAAATCATATAACAGAGTCGGACTGGGTCAAGAAGGCCATCAAATCTGACCTGCTCAGTGCAGGGCTCCAAGGTAAAGCATCCCTCTGGGATGGCTGTCCAGCTGCACCTGGAATGCCTCCAGAGTGGGAGAGCCCACCACCTTCCTAGCTCATGGGTTCCATTGCCGTACTGCTCCGTCAGCTAGAACGTTCTTCCTGATATCTAGCCAGAATCTGGCTTCCTGTAACTTGAGTCTGTTATTCTGTGTCCTGCCTTCTGGGATGATCAAGAAGAGATCCTGGCCTTTCTCTTTGTGACAGCCTTTGAGGGACTTGAAACCTGCTAGCCTATCTCCACTCAGTCTCCTCAAGGCTAAACATGCCCAGTTCTCTTACTCTCTCCTCACAGGGCTTTGTCTCTTTGATCATCCTTGTTGCCCTCTGAACCCTTTCCAGACTGTCTGCATCCAGCTTCAATTGTGGAGCCCAGAAGTGGATGCAGCACTCCAGATGGGGCCTAACTAGTGCTGAATACAGCAGAAGCAATATTGCACGTGATCCGGAAGCTATACTTCTATCAATGCAGCCTAACACACCAGCGTGGCCAAAGCAAGGCTCGTGAGCCACATGCTCCCCTTGGGGGTTATTTTGTGTCTCGCAGAGGGGCTGAAAAAACCTACAGTGCAGACGGTCCCTATTTGCCTCTAGCATGGAGCAGCATGGGATAGAACACACCTGCTCAGACAAGGTGCAGACTGAGGCAGAGCTAAAAAGCAAACAGAAGCATCGCACTCCAAAAGGTTTTTAATCATTTTGGCTTGAAAGCATAGTGGTGCCCTAACAAGCCCACTCAGCATTAAGTCCTACTGTGTTTGGTGGCGTTTACTCCTAGGTTGAGTGGGCACAGGATTTGCATTAGCTGAAATACATGTTAATTGATTAGTCAAGCCATTTTATTTGTGTGTCTTGCAGCCCTCAAACATCAGACCTTCACCATATGTGGTTCTTACACTGAGCAAGTTTGGCCACTCCTGCAACATAGCATTTGCCTTTTTTTGCAGCTGCATCTTTCGGCCTAGAACTTGAATCATCATTTAGGCAGCCTTCAGAAACTGTGGCACATGTGTGTTTGAGTACCTAAAAATGGGGCAGTTCTAGCTTTAACATTAGATCTTTCTCTCAGCATTTAGCTCTCCACCTGCCCATTTCCTGGTACCTCTAGCCAATTATGGAACTTCATTTACAGTGCAATCCTATGCCTGGGAGTTTTGGACTTTTTCCAGTCTCGACATGCATGGGATTGTTTCTCATAGCACTGAACTAAAACTACGCAAGCCCAGAAAGGCGAGGTTACTTGATTTTTCTCCAGCTTGTTGTTTTCACAATTAGCAAACAGATCAACAATGACAAATCAGAAAGAAATGCTTTTATTAGGGATGCAGGATCAAACAGAAATGCAATAACAGACAGTGCCCAGCAGATGGCTCTAATTTCTTTATAATGCAAATGCTCAGATTTTCTTGCGCCTAGCAGAGATGGGCAAGAAGTTTGCTTCAGTTTTGGGAAGTGCTTCTGAGCAGCCCATTTAGGGGCGTTTGAGATTGAAACAATTCTGATGCAGGCAAAACTGAATCTGCTGGATTTGGGTGCTTTTGAACTTCTTCAAGGATTAGTAGTAGTGGTATGTTGCATTTCTATCCACTGTTTTTTCCTCGTGTGAGGAGCCTGCGGCAGCTTACACAGCTCCATTTTATCCTCACAACATTAACCCTGTGAGGTAGGCTGGGCTGAGAGCCTATGACTGGCCCAAATCACCCAGTGAGCTTTAGGGTTGGGTAGGGACTAGACTAGCCCTCCCAGGCCTCCAGTCCAACTTTCCAACCACCCGTACCATACGCACTGGGTCTCACGACTGCCAGCTGCAAATTCCTGTGCGGTGACATTTACTGATGCTGCACGAGGGCTGCCACGCCTGCTGTTGTGAGCGCAGCCCTCTCTTCTTGCCCCAAAGTGCCACACCCCAGACAGACTCTTTACAGAGCAGATCTTTTGTGTCAGGGTCTCTTTACTAATGGCAAGAATGAATTACCAGGACCCACAGGGAAGACTGAATCGCCTTGAACCCCGGTGTTTTTTCTTGGTGAAATCACCCAGGCCCCCCGCAGTTACTCACGCCAGCATGCTACCATGTAGTGGTCTCCCCCGCCAACCACAAGCTTTTAGAGCATTCACAGAGTATTTTATAGATTCTGAGTCACATGGGCCCAGCAGCTGGGCAGTTGATGAGGGAACACAGTCAGAAGAATGGTCTGCAGAGGGGACTCAATACAATGGCATTTAATTGTAGGATAGTAACATAAGGAGGCACAAGGATTATTGTGAGTCTTGGCATGCAAATAAGGGTGGTTGCAATGCTGTTAATCTGTCAGCCTCGTCAGTTCTTACTGATCAGCAAGACAACAGCCCTGGCAGCTTCTTGGGGAAGCCATCAAGTCCCACTTCTTAAAGTAACAGCAAATACCAAACAGTGACCTGGCTTGGAATTTGTGGGTGTTTCCTGAGAAAGGGGTGCAGGCATTTTCTAACACAAAGACACATAAGCAACCCTTTTCTGGCAGGATTTAACTGAATTTTCCCAGCATTTGCTGGTACTTCACAGTTGCAAAACAAGGGAACACTCAAAGCTACCTAGCAAGCTGGAAGATAAACTTCTGTGCTTACTAAGAATGGCTGTCGAACCCAAACTAGGGACTTCTCCCCAGAGCCCCTTCCTTTCAGTAACTCTGGGGCTCCACCTTCAAGGTGGCTCTGTGGGTGATGGCCAGCCAGTGAGACCTTTGCACGGCCTCTAACTAGACAGCTCATCTCTCCCAACACCTTGCCATGGGGTCAGGGGTCGGGCAAGGCAATGGCTCTCCCTCCTACTCTCCTTCAACACCTCCCATCTCTTCTGAAACATTCCTGCCCTCCTGTTGGCCTGGGAAGCTACAAGCAGCACGTACGAGGGCACTTCAAAGCTCTGAGCTTCTACCTGGACTCGCAACGCTCCCATTCCCTCTGTCCCAAGGTCCCATTCCCTTTGGAATCCCAGTCCTGCTGATCCAGGGATATCTGCCAAGACTGGGGATTGGCTGCACTTGCTCCATCTGTTTTCTGGTAGTCTTCGCTTCTTTAACAATAATTTCACAGTCACCATGTGGTCCTCTTCATGTTGAGAATAGCTGAACCTGCTGGTACACATGGACAAACCATCCTTGTCAGGTTATTTCTGCACGGATTTACAAAAAGAACAAAGTTCATGTGCATTGTGAACAGGTCAGGCCCAGACCTTCTGGTTCAGGCGGGCAAAGCTACCTTAGCTGGCCATGCAAAGATTCGGACCAAGCAACTGCTGCTCAGCTTCTGAGGAACACCTGGATTTCCAGAAAGCCATCTCTTGTGTTCTTTATAGAGCAGTCTTTGAAGATCTAAAGAAAGACCAAAGCATAGCTGGAAGCTACGTCAGAGGTCTGGAAGCCCCTGTGTTGGTTTTAGTAACTGCATCTTCAAATACATAGGTGTGGTGTTGGAAGCAGGTGGGCACTTATGGACAGCCCAAAGAAGAAGACAAAGAGGGCACATTTGTATAACATCTGCACATGCCGATTTGTGTGTGCAGACACAAATTTAGAGTTATGCTGATTTAATTCAGTTTAATTGCCAAGCAATCCGATACTGCTGAAGATTGTGAGTACTGACCAGTGAGCCCATCTATTCATTCCACGTGCTAAGTGTTGATGGGTGGAGCTGGCTGGTGTATAGACAAATGCTGAGAAGTTATGGAATGATCCATGGTTGGGGAAACGGGGTTAGGCAAGGGAAAGGGAGGGTGGCCCTCTGTTGAGTGCCAGAGGACTGGGCTGAGTCCTCAGGAGGGACAGATCTGGCCCGCCGGGGTGAGACCCCGCTGCAGAGATAAGCCTATAACCAACAGATGAATGTCATCACTAGAACACCATGGAGAATGTGTCCAATTATCTCACTGGGGATCGAATTGGAAGGTGTCTTGTCATCTCCGCTCCTGCCAGGAGAAGGTTTCTGCCATGTCACTTACAGGACGGATGCCAGACTGAACATCTTCGCTCTCCAATAAAAGCATGGACGACGTTTACAAGAAGAGAGTATTTATCCTTAAACCTGGTTTGCTGCAAAGGAGAAGCAGCCTTCTCCACTAGGTGAAGAGAGATGTTATTTAACCATACACTTAAATCGCCTGCCCTCTTTCTCTAGATGCAAGATGGTTAAGGAATTAGTTCTTGCCTGCTAAAAAATGAGAACTGGGTGTGTGTCATGAGACCGGCTTGGTCAATTAGGGGAGATTAAATACAGCGGGCGGGGGAAGCGGTTTCAATCTTGTGTGTTCTGTTTGCTGTTGTTTACAAGAATTCTTGTTGTTCGCCAGTGTGCTTTAAACTTGTAACTCATGAATAAATGTTCAGAGATTAGGATATGGAGTAAGGCTACAATCATATGATACCCACTTTCCTAAGAATAAGCAGACATGTGGAAGATTGTACAGTAAAGTCAGTCATATTTCAGTTGCATTGCAAAGAAGGGGGCTGAAGTTAGACTTGATCCAAGTCCCCTTGATGTCAAACTGGGACTAAATTGCCTGGGGAATAATGCAATCCACCAACCTGGATTACTTTAAAAGGGGGAGTCAACCCATCCGTGGAGGAGAAGGCTGTCGATGATCATTAATCCTGATCGCTGCTTCAGGATCAGAAGCAGGCAGCCTACATGCAGCAGTTGCTGGGGAACATGGGCAGGAGGGTGCTGTTGCACATAGGTCCCACTTGTGGTTTTCTTCTGCCAGAATGATGACCACTGAGGGAAGAAAATGCAGGACTAACAGGATGGCGTTCAGTGTGGATAAGTGCCAGGTCTTGCACTTGGGGCATAGGAATGGGTGTCATTAGTACAGGTTAGGGGACAAGTGGCTGGAGAGCAGCACTTGTGAAAGGGATCTTGGGGCGCTGGTTGACTGCAGGCTAAACACGAGTCAGCAGTGTGATGCGGTGGTCAAGAGGGCAAACGCCACCCTTGGTTGCATAGCCAGAAGTGTGGCTTCTAGATCGAGAGAGGTATTACTACCGCTCTGTACGACTCTGGTGCACCTGCAACTGGAGTATTATGTTCATTTCTGGGTTCCACATTGCAGGAAGGATACAGCCAGGCTGGAGTCAGGGCAGCGTAGGGTCACAAGGTTGGTGGCCGGTTTGCAGGGGATGCCGTATGAGGGGAGACTGAGGGAACTGGGTCTCTTCAGCCTGGAGAAGAGGAGACTCAGAGGGGATCTGTTGGCGACATACAGGTACGTGAGGGGATGACACCTGGAGATGGGTAGAGACCTGTTCTCCCCTGCAGAGGAAGGCAGGATGCGCTCCAACAGAGCCAAGCTCAAGGAACCAAAGTTCAATTTGGATGCCAGGAAGCACTTCCTGACAGTCAGGACCCCGAGGGTGTGGAATGGGCTTCCACGAGAGGTGGTTGAGGCCCCATCGGTGAGGGTGTTCAAGGATAGGCTGGACATGCACATGGTAGGCAAGTCATGAGTGGAGCTGGCTGGAGCTGGGGGTCAGACTAGATGGCCTGGGAGGCCCCTTCTGACTCACTCTGTTTCTCTGTTCCCACGTTTCTATGTTTAAGACTTTCCACTGAAGCAGTGGGTCCTACTCCCAGCTAGGAGAGAACTGCAGTCCTTCTTATGCATCTTGGAGCCTCCTCACACTTAAGACATCACTAGCTTTTGTTAAGTGATCCTGAGCATTTACGCTTCCCTCAGAGCACCAAAGTGCCTTACTGGAGTGGATCCAGGGCCTTTTAGTCAAGAATTCGTTGCACAAATGCCCACCACCACCAGATTCCAATGACTGCTTTACACACACACACACATATAAGCTTTCTCCTTCATGGCCAAGGGGGACTAGAACCCAGATCTCCAAGGTCCCCAGAACAGTACTCCCACCATAACTCCAGACTGGCTCGAGGACTGATAGAGGGCAGCCCTCTGTTTGAAGGTACCCTATCTTTAAAGGACTCTCCTGTGCAAGTCCAGTTTAATAATCAAGAACTGTTGCTTATTTTCAGTTGCCACTTGAACCCCAGACTTAGCTAGCAGACCCATAGCTCAGCTGGTCCCAGGCTTCGCAACAGATACACTGTGAGATGTACTCTATTTCTGATTGCAGTTACTCCTAAATGTGTGGCTATACGTGTCCATCAGCAAACGCAAACATTACACACATGTGCATCCTTCGCCTTTTTTTGCACTGCATTTCTCTTTTTTGGCAAGTCATCAGTGGCCACCTGGTCTCCGGAGGGCAACCCCAAAGTGGCTTTTCTATCCTGCTTTCACAACAGTCACAAGCAGATCAAGCCCAGCTTGCTGCCACACTTAGCGTGTGAAGCTGCCTCCTTCCTGGACGACACAGAGCTCAGTGAGCAGGAAACCTGGCACCATATTTGGTCAGGAGTATAAAAATTCCCCTGCACAAAGTCAACCAGCCCGGCCATAACAAACAGAACAGCTTTCCAGGGTAAACTTGAGCTGGGCTTCAGCGCCTGAGAGACACACCTGCCTGCCCAATTGTTTAGTCTCGCTTCAGAGAGAGACTCGGGGTTGTGGGGAGTTTTGCCCTGCTCCTGGGTCTCTTCGCAAGGCGTCTTCTACTGCACTCCAGTTCTGTTTTACTGGGTGGCTGGATCTGGGCACACGTGTTTATTCTGGGTCCACCGTGCACGCACGTTCCAAAGAAATATTGACAGTGCCATTACAGCTCGGCCGCTGCTCAGAGCTTAGCCATAAAACTCCCAGCTATAAATAATGGATCAGGGCAGCAAACATCTTCCTGTAAACCATGCTGTGCCTGCTTGTATTTTTATCAGTGAATTATGCTGAGATCAGATGTTCTGCTGCACTGAATATAGGGATGTATGGAAAGGTTTTTACACTCAGCCTTTGCACTCCGCTCCGCTAGGAGGACATGCCCCAACAGAGGGAAACAGCCAATCTTCATTTACCATGAAGGTGAAATTGACGTCAAAGGAGGGCCATGCTGGACATCCTCCCCTGATTCCATGCTTATCTTTGGGAGCACTGAAAAAATCGTTAACTTGCAGTGCTTTGTAGGCACTTGCTGCGACCCTGTTTCTGCTGTTCCATGTGCTTCTTCTCACCTATCTCAGAATCACAGACTCCTGCTTCTACCAGGTCCTACTCCTTGTGCATAGAGGCCACCACGGTCTGTTATGACTGGCAGTATCTCCCCAGGGTCCCTTGCCAGGGTGGACTGCTAAATTTTGAGCTGCAAGCATGACAGTTAAGTCCAAATACTCAGGTTCGTCCCTAGCAACAAGCCAGTTCTAGCAGTTTTATATCTACCAGGAATAGGACTTCTTTAAGGTGGACGGGTCTTCATGGTCCCCTCTAGACCAAGCCATCCCCAGATACTTCGCAACACAACAGGGAGCAATATATTGTTGCTGGCAAAATTCTTTTCCCCCAAGCTGCTGTTGCTAAGCTAAGAAGAAACAGAGAAATCTGCGGGGTGTGTCAGATATCAGGATTCCTGCTGATAAAAGAAAGCATTGGCACCTTGTTCTGGTGGGCTCAGATTCCTCTACACTACTAGACTCTGCAGGGGTTTTCCCTATCATTTGGCATCTTTCCTCGTTAAGCAAAGCTGTAGGGATGTTGGAGGAATCTCAGATTCAAGCAAGTTTAGATTTCAGTGAATCCAACCTGAGGATTCCACAGTGGGCCAGCTTTTCCTCAGCCACTCAGATGCTGCAAACTGGTTTTTTACTTTAGGAGGGGGGATTTTGTGCAAGTGCAGGTTAGTGCAAATATGCCTTAACTAAGTGCAGATTTGTGCAAATGCACATTTGCAAATGAAAGGAATTTCCATACCAAAAAAAATCTAATTCAATCAAGGAACAGAAGACAAAATGAAAGATACCTGGACATCCATGAAGCATGGATGAAATGGATTGAACAAAATCTGTACATATGTATAGGAAGGCCAGAGACTAAACCAGAGACCCTCTGCATCCAGGGAATCATAGAATCATGGAATAGTAGAGCTGGAAGGGGCCATGAAGGACATTGAGTCCAACTTCCTGCTGTTGCAGGACACCATGTTACACCATCCCACTCGGATGGCTGTCCATTTTCTTCTTGAATGTCTCCAGTGTGGGAGAGCCCACCACCTCCCCAGGCAGCTGGTTCCACTGTTGTATTGCTCTGACAGTGAAGAAGCTTTTTCTGATGCTCAGCCTGAATCTGGGTTGCTGCAACTTGGATTGATTATTCCATATCTTACAGTCTGGCATCAGCAAGAAGAGATCTTAATCCTCCTCCTTCTCAACTCTTGGTCTTAATTATCTACACTATTCCTCTGCCCTATTGGCCATACCAATCCATGTGATTCTGCCAGTGATATCGAGGCACTACATCAAGGGAAGATAACCAACTCTGGGTAGGAGCCAAGATACCTACACACAGTGAAACTATTTTGTCTGCTCCATAAATATATTTCTGAAATCCTAAAGGAACTATTAGCCATGTTTTCATCTTAGCATTTCCCCTACCCTTCTTTACTCCAATAACCTGCTTTTACTTAATATTTTGAAGATCTTGAGTTGGATCCAGACTTAGTCCTACTTAGAGGGATCCAACTGAGGCCGGGCCTTTAGTTCTGACTTTCTTAATTCCTACTGATCCCACTGGGTCTTCTAGACATGACTGTGTGTGGTTCCAAGCAATTTTCCTTTTCACCTGGTACTGTATGCCATTTATGCAGACAGGAAAGAAAACATCTGTCTTCATTTCTCAAATTATTCAACGGTCTGAGAAGCACCATTTTATTTTGCTGATCATTACCTTGGATCTTGTGATACATTTAAAAGGACACATCATCCTTCATTGGAATATTATTTCAGATTAATCAGATTCTAATCACTGATGAAAAATGAGCACGGGCAGCAGACTTGAACTTTCCAGGCAGACGCCGAAACAGTTCTCAGTGTGTCATTTTGTTTGCTTCAAGCGGACTTCAATGCTTATAAAGTACATAAGAAGAGTTATGCTGGAGCAAACCAGTCTGATCTAGCCTATCTAGTCCAGCATTTAGTTCCAGCAGTGGCCAACTGGATGCCCCTGAGAGGCCAGTAAGACAGATATGGAAGCTCCGCCACCACTCCAGCTGTTGCTCTGCACAACAGCTAATATTTCAAGTAGGATCATGATGAAGGTGTTGAGTAGATGCTTGACATGTGGAAGGTCCCAGATTCAACCCCTGGTATTTCCAGCTATTTAGCTTATCACTTAGGGTGCAATCCTAGGCATGTGCAGACTGAAAATTCCAACCAATGCCCATTTTCATTGGCCAGTGGACTGGGGAAGACTGAGGGTTGTAGGGATGTTTGTTTGTTTTTAATCTAATTTTTTTTCCCCGATTCATATCCTGCCTTTTTCCTACAAGGGACTCAAGGCAGCTTACATCATTCTCCTCCTCCATCTTATCCCCACAGCAACACCCCTGTGAGGTAGGTTGGGCTGAGAGTCTGTGACTGGCCCAAAGTCACCCAGTTGGCTCCATGGCCGAGTGCAGACTAGAACCCAGATCGCCTGAGTCCCAGTCCCAGCTCTTAGCCACTACACCACACTGGCTCTCAGTGCTAAATATGCTAAATAAGTAAGGACTGTGTCCTTGCTTAATCTGAGCATGTTTTTCCTTTGCTGTTCCACTGAAAAGAATTCCCAGAATGGTTTTTGCATGAAGAATAAAAGCAAGGCAGCTCAAGTTGCAGGTCTGTAATGGGAAAGGCATGACAATAAAAGAAAATGGGGCAGGGAAGGATGAGGGGAAGCAAACTTAGGATACATAGGCATCCCTATGACGGCCAGATGGAAAAAGTTCAAGGAGAGATGGATTCTGGTGGGAATGGATGCTCTTTCAGCACAGCTGGTGGAATCCCATCTCCCTCCAGTGCGGTTTGATGGGAAAGGGACAGGTAAGTCAGTGATGAGAAAGAGCTTTGCATGAGACCTTGGACTATTGCCTTGAACCCAGGCTATATCTGATCATCTATTTCGGTATCCCCACTGCTGTTTAAGGCTTACAGCTCCCAGCATGCTGCAATTAGCATGTCTGGCTGAGGTATGCTGGAAGTTGTAGGGCCTTTTTCTATCTAAACATGGATAGGATTCCACCCTTAATGTTTCTCCCTCTTTTGGGTGGGCTTGGACAGGGCATGGTAGAAGATTAGTCTTGTGGATTCATATGTGTGTTTCTACTTTTGATATGACCGATTCAAAGCTTAAGTTTAAAATGTGTATCAACAAGGTTTGGGTGATGCGATACCCGTATTTTTCACAATGAGGGGGGATCCCAGGTAGACATGGATGAAGTCTTGAGTTTGATTCATCCCAAACTGAGAGCATTTTTTCCTATCTTCGTTTCTTCAGCTTGCAATTATGAAATGCTGACTGGTCATTAGTAGAGGCTGCCGTGATTACGCAGAGCAATTGCCTTCCTGGCTTCAGTGGAACATCTCCAAGAAACCAGAAGTTCCCAGAAGAATTGTAGCATGTCCCTCCATACATCAACTTGACTCATCCCCGTTGCCCTTTAATCGATCATAAACTTCCCCCCACCTGTTTCTGGGAAAGGGACATGGACATAATATTCAGGATTTCAAACTGGTTTACTGCTGCTTCAACACTTGGCAGGCAACCAGGGGCAATAAATGAACACAGTGAAACTGTGAGGCAGAATATGGCATGTTTGGCTTTGCCAGAGGAGAAGGAGAAACTGTAGCAGGGATTGGTGGGGGGAGATGAGATTTTGACAGTAAATTGCATGGCATAATGGAACAATTCACCAAAGGCTTACCCTTAGCACACCAAACAGTCCACCATTATTCAGAGAAGGAATACAGAGCTTCGCTCATCCAGAGCACTGCACCCCACTTTTGGAGAAGCTCTTGGGGGTCCCATTCCCATAGGACCAGTTTATCTTAGCTTAAAGTTCTTACTGCAGGTAAAAACCCTTAGAAGAGGCATCTCAGGGTCTAGAATTGGGGGGAAACTGCGCAAAAGCCAAAAAACCACCAGTGCTTGAAGGAAAGGGGATGTGCAAGGAACATGGCCTTTTGGGGAATGTCCGAGTGCTGCATCGGGACCCTCAGAGGGCCATATTTGACCCTGCAGCCTGAGGTTCTGTACCCTTGATTCAAAGGATGACTATTCCTTATTATTGCTAAGCAATTAAGTGGCATCCTGGAACTGACACTTGGTGGGATAGGATGATGTCTTTCTGTCCGTCTTTCCTTGGCAATCCTTGGTGTTGAGTCATTCAAGCACTGCAGACATACTTTGTACAACTGCCTTTTGCTGATGACTGAGTAAATGCATCTCAAGCACTCTTAATGATACGATGGCGGGCAGAAGGCAAATT
The DNA here is from genome assembly GCF_004798865.1 of Varanus komodoensis. NCBI lineage: Eukaryota > Metazoa > Chordata > Lepidosauria > Squamata > Varanidae > Varanus > Varanus komodoensis. The sequence continues at coordinate 56,218,330 of NW_025335761.1, forward strand.
GTATGAGGAATACCTGTGGGAACTGCAGCTATTTAGAGAGAAAAGAAGTTGATGGTGCGATCAACACATCATAAAAAAGCACAGTTGTTGACCAATGGTGCGGAATGCATACCCTTTTAGAAGCTGTTGGAGTGTAGGTCTCATCAGTCCTAGCCAGCATAACCAGTGGAGAGGGACTGTGGGAATTGTAATCCAACAGCATCTGGAAGGCCTCATATTCCCCGTTCCTGCTGTGGATGATCAAGTCCAAGCCATGGAACTGGGGACAGGAAGTTCACTGTTAACATGTCATTGTTGAGTGACTTGTTACACCAGTCAGCCTGGGTTTTCGAACCCTTATTGGACCAAATCTTGTGAGATTGGAGCAGGGGGCAGGAATTTTCAGATCTGAATCAGTGCCTGAGGACTTATCTTTTCTCCTAACACATCATGTTTCCTGAGCAACTTCCACCAGCCAATTTCTCTCTTGTTTCCCCACTGCTTGGCTCTAAAACTTAGAAAATCCAGGGATGGACTTGCACGTATGTGTCCAATTTGGTTTTTCTTAGTTTTCCAGTCTTAATTTTGGTTCATTCTGGGCCTTAAAAAAGAACTTACAGTCCTGTGAAAACTCTTGTGCACATTCTTCCTAATATATGCATTTTTGTATATGCAATTTTACAAACAATATTATTATTGTTATGGTTGTCACTGCTATTTAATTTCTATACTGCCAAGGCTCTCTAGGAGTTTACCACAGGAAATTGAAAATACAATATAAACTACTGTACACCTTATTAAAACAGTTCCTAATGCAATGCATTTTTGAACATTATTTTTACTAATGCACACATTGGTTTGTGTTTGCTTGCCCCTAATATATGTATGTTTGCACACATTTTGGATTGGATTGGAGACCCCTGTTGTAAAATTTGGGGAAGGGTAAATTTTTAAGGGCAACTGATGGTTGGTTCACCTATTCATTCAAAAGTGCAAACTTTCTTCTCTATCCACATCTCAGATCCCCTGTTGGTTCTCTCCAATGCTGTCCTATCCTGCAAGATGGCCGCCCTAGATAGGACCTCTGCAGTGGTGGAACCAAGGATATAGAATACCTTTCAAATGCTAACACACAGGAGGTAGGGTAGATTTGTACTATAGTGCCCTAACGAGCAAGATTAAAACCAGTGGGTGGAAATGGCAGGGAACCAGTTTTCAACTCAACAGAAGGAAAAAACGGAAGAGTAAGAGCTGTTCACAAGTGGAATAGATTTGCCCCTGGAGGTGTTGACCTCTCCTTCGCTGGAGGTTTTAAGCAAAGGTTAGACAGGCACCAACATTCTTGTACTTAGCAGAAGAGCTGATGGCTTCAAGACTCCCTCCAGCTCTGCAATTCTATGATTCTTTAGCACACTTTCCGGAAGACACATTATTATCATCTTCCAGGAGTTGGTTGAAAAACTGTTTTTACTAGGGGTTTTAGCAAGCTTTAAATGCATTAAAAAAACTGCAGGGCAACTTTAGTGTTTTTAATGTCATTCTAAAGGGCGATCCTATCGATGGCATCAGACCCCTCTCAGGTTGGAGAGTTTACTGCATCCACACTCACTCTTAGTGGCAGGTTGGAAGGGAAAAAAGAGCAGTGTTTGTCACTCTGGCTTCTTTTTTTCCTCCCAAACCATGTCACTCCCTTTGTGGGTGCTGAGAGGGCATGAATTGCAACCAGCTCCATGCCTAATCTAAATTTCCAGTTAGGGGCATGGTCAAGGTTGCTGGCATAAACCTTCGCAGACAACACTGAAACCGGAGCAGTGGCCACAACTGAGGAGAAGGTACTCCAGATCCAAAAGAATCTGGACAGACTATGGAAGTGGGCAGGAGACAACAGGATGGCATTCAATGTGGATAAGTGCAAGGTCTTGCACTTGGGGCATAGGAATAGCTGTCATAAGTACAGGTTAGGGGACAAGTGACTGGAGAGCAGCACTTGTGAAAGGGACCTCGGGGTGTTGGTTGACTGCAGGCTAAACAGGAGTCAGCAGTGTGATGCGGTGGTCAAGAGGGCGAACGCCACCCTTGGTTGCATAGCCAGAAGTGTGGTTTCTAGATCGAGAGAAGTATACTCTACTGCCACTCTACACGACTCTGGTGCACCTGCAACTGGAGTACTGTGCTCGGTTTTGGGCCCCTCATTACAGAAAGGATATAGCCAGGTTAGAGTCAGTGCAGCATAGGGCCACGAGGTTGGTGGCCGGTTTGCAGGGGATGGGGTATGAGGCGAGACTGAGGGAACTGGGTCTCTTCAGCCTGGAGAAGAGGAGACTCAGAGGGGATCTGTTGGCAACATACAGGTATGTGAGGGGATGTCACACGGAGGTGGGTAGAGGCCTGTTCTCCCCTGCAGAGGAAGGCAGGACGTGCTCCAACAGAGCAAAGCTCAGGGAGCCAAGGTTTCATTTGGATGCCAGGAAGCACTTCCTGACAGTCAGGACCCCGAGGGTGTGGAATGGGCTTCCCCGGGAGGTGGTTGAGGCCCCCTCGGTGTGGGTGTTCAAGGATAGGCTGGTCGTCCACATGGTGGGCATGTCGTGAGCGGAGCCGGCTGGTGCCGGAGGTCAGACTAGATGGCCCGGGAGACCCCTTCTGACTCGCTCTGTTTCTATGTTTCTATGTATCAGTTTGCAAAGGTTATTGTTACATCCAGATAGAAATTTGTAGGATTTTTATGCACATATTCCAAATGTATGATTTTACCGTGCACATTTTCCCCTAGTTACTTTGATGGATATCCTGCACTTTTATTATTTATTTATTTATTTATTTATTTAGAGTTTTTGTATGCCATCCCATCACTTACAGCCTCGGGATGGCTCACATAAATAAATAAACATGATACAAATACAATGAAAACCTGGAAACACCCTGGCTGCACAATTAAAACCTATGGATATTAAGCGTTGTTAAAATATTGTTTAAATAAAAAGGTCTTAGGCTGGCGCCGAAAAACAAATAATGACGGCGCCAGGCGGACCTCTCTGGGGAACGCATTCCACAGATGGGGTGCTACCGCAGAGAAAGACCTCCGCCGGGTACTTTGCCTCCTGATGTCTCTCCCAGAGGGCTCCTGGATGAGGGCCTCTGCTGCCGATCTCAAGGGACGGGAGGGCAAATAAGGAAGCAGGCGTTCCTTTAGGTATCCAGGTCCCAAGCCATTAAGGGCTTTGTAGGTGATAACCAGCACCTTGAATTGAGCCTGGACTTCAATGGGGAGCCAGTGAAGCTGGTAGAGGACTGGGGTTATGTGAGAGTAACGCCCAGTCCCCGTCAGCAACCTGGCTGCTCTATTTTGCACCATCTGAATTATCCGGACTGTCTTCAAGGGCAGCCCCACATAGAGCGCATTACAGAAGTCCAATCGGGAAGTAACCAATGCATATGTCACTGTCGGTAGGCAGTCGTCCTCCAGGTAGGGACACTGCTGATGGATTAGCCAAAGCTGAAGGAAAGCGTTCCTCGCCACCACAGTCACTTGAGCCTCCAAAGACAGCTCTGGGTCAAGGAGCACTCCCAAGCTGTGAACCTTGTCCCTAAGAGGGAGTGCAACCCCATTCAGGACAAGGTCCAAGTCACCTACCCCGGAGCCCGAGCCACCCACAAACAGGACCTCCATCTTGTCTGGACTAGGCTTCAGTTTATTGGCCCTCATCCACCCCATTACCTCAGCCAGGCACCAATTCAGTACAGCCACTGCCTCGCCTGGATTGGTTGAGAAAGAGAGGTAGAGCTGGGTATCATCAGCGTACTGATGATTCTGCAGCCCACACCTCCAGATTACCTCTCCCAGCGGTTTCATGTAGATGTTGAATAGCAAGGGGGACAAAATAGACCCCTGCGGTACTCCATGGCATAGCTGCCATGGCACAGAGGTAAAGTCCCCCAGCACCACCTTCTGGAATCGGCCGTCAAGGTAGGAGCGGAACCACTGACAAGCAGTGCCTCCAACTCCCAATCCCGCTAGCCTATCCAGAAGGATACCATGGTCGATGGTATTGAAAGCTGCTGAGAGGTCCAGGAGAACCAACAGGGACGCACTCCCCCTGTCTCTCTCCCTGCACAAGTCATCATACAGGGCGACCAAGACAGATGCAGTACCATACCCGGGTCTGAAGCCAGACTGAAATTGGTCCAGACAATCAGTCTCATCCAAGAGAGCTTGGAGTTGTCCTGCCACCACCCATTCCAACACCTTGCCCAAGAACGGGATGTTGGCCACCGGTCTATAGTTGGTGGCCATCTCTGGACCCAGGGACGCCTTCTTTAGGACCGGCCTGACCACCGCCTCCTTTAGGGAGGCAGGCATCCGGCCATCCCTCAGAGAGGCGTTGATGACCTCCAGGATCCAGGCACCAATCCCATGTTTGGCTTTGGACAGTAGCCACGATGGGCAAGGGTCAAGTAAACAGGTGGTGGGACGTACTAGTCCAAGCACCTTGTCCGCATCATCAGGCCACAACAACTGAAACTCATCCAACAATATGTGACCAGACGGTAACATTGGCACCTCCCCTAAGGAATCTGAGTCACTAGTGGAGTCCAGCTCGTGACGAATCTGAGCGACTTTCTCCTTGAAGTGCTGGGCAAAGTTGTCACAGCAGATTATCGAGGGTGGTACAGGATCTTTCTCAGGGTCTGGATGTACCAGTCCCTGTACCACACGATAAAGCTCTGCTGGATGGCACTGTGAGGAGGCAATGGAAGTGGAGAAGAATTTCTTCTTCGCCGCCCTCACTGCCACAGCATAGGCTCGATAATGAGCTCTTAAGTGTGTTCGGTCAGATTCATCCCAAGATTTCCTCCACCTACGCTCTAGCCGTCTTACAACCTCAAACATATGCATTTTGTGCACTCTCTTTACTAATAGGCATAACTTTATGTGCATTTTTCTCCCAACAGGACAGCCATCAAACTTGGCGTGGTTCAGTTGTGGGGTCATCGCTCTGTCTTAGCCTGTGCGTTGGCCTGGGAGTGCAGATTTGCTAAATCGGTATTGAAAATTTGACAGATCGAATGTCTCACCCTTTGCTATGAGCTTGCCCACGGCTCATTGTTAGTAGGAGGGCAGTGAACAAGGAAGCAGGCATGGCAGGAGAGGGACCAAATTATGAAAGAGAACAGGATCACACTAGCAAAAACATCTGAGCAGTGGTAAATTCCTTTTGTTACCCTTTCTGATAAGGAATTGTAATTGGCTGTGGAAGCTCTTTTATCAACAGGCTGCTGTGCGCAGCTCTTCTTTGTTTAGCATAAGAAGGGATCAGGTTTCTTCGTTTCTGCTTCTCCCGTTGGGGGCGAGGTACATTCCTTTGTAGATTATCGTTAAAGACAATAATAAATGGTCTTGCATTGCATCTGCTACTTCTAGATATAAGCCAAATTCTCAAATTGTCTCTCTCCTCTGCCCCCACCCCCAGCCCTGCTTCACATGGGAAATGCAAGACAGCTTTAGGAATTACGATAACAATAATAATTTTCTAAGATTTCCTTGGCTTCTTTGATCCTGAAAGATCTGACAGAACTTGAAGAGGTCTTGCTCAAAGCTCTTCATCATGTGAGATCATCACCTTTCAAGCCAACTGGAACAAGGCCAGAGCTTAAAGGAACTCTTTCCTCTGGTATCACAGGATCAACATCGGGAGCAAAGACCTTCACTGTTTCTTTGTTGCCTACACCAGGGGTGGGCAACATGTGGCTGCCCAGATGTTGTGACCTACAGCTCCCGGGATCCTTCACCATTGGCTATGCTGCCTAGGACTGACTGGAGCTGCAGGCTCAAATATCCAGCTGACCACCCCTAACCTGCATCATGTCTGACCCCTTCAGATTACCTTGAAAATCTGCAACATGGAACCCAGTTTAAATGTTTTAGCATATATATCACACCTTCCTTTCCAGCCACACAAAGGCTCTTCTCTGTTTTTCTCCTTTGCCTTCATTTCTCGGGATACATCTACAATGAAGGAAAAGATCCTTGAGTGTAAGGATGTTTTGCTGGCGATCAAGGCCGAGATCATTCAAACTATTGTATTCCCAAGCACAGTTGATGGGTGTGATAGCTGGACAGGGAAGAAAGCTGACAGGAAGAAAATTGAAGCATTCGGAACATGGTGCGGGAGGAGAGCTTTGTGAATGACCTGGACTGACCAAAAGACAAGCAAGTGGTCCTAGATCAAATCAAGCCAGAAGTTTTCCTTGCAGCAAAAATGACAAAACTGAGGCCGTCATTGTTGTCCTCCAGATCATATGGGTGTTAGCTCAGAAGGGAGATCCTATGGATTCATTAGCCTAAGGGACGAATTAGGTGAGAGATCTGGTATCTCAAAGTTTTCCTTTCAACAAGAAAAAAGGAAAAACAGCTCTGAGGAGAGAAGTGGAGAAGGAGATCTGGGAGAGGGGTTCATGGAAACATAGAATCATAGAATAGTAGAGTTGGAAGGGGCCATGAAGGCCATCGAGTCCAACCCCCTCTTATTGCAGGACACCATGTTACACCATCACACTCAGGTGGCTGTCCGTTGCACCTTGAATGTCTCTATTGTGGGAGACCCCACCACCTCTCCAGGCAGCTGGTTCCAGTGTTGTATTGCTCTGACAGTGAGGAAACTTCTGGTATCTAGCCTGAGTCTGGGTTGTCATAGCTTGAATTGATTATTTACACTCTGATATCAACAAGAAAAGATCTTGACCTCCCTCTTTGTGACAGCCTTTGAGGTACTTATAGAGGGGTATCATGTCCCACCTCTGTCTTCTCTTCTCAAGGCTGAACATGCCCAGTTCTCTCAGTCTCTCCTCACAGGGCAGTGTTTCCAAACTCTGGATCATTTTTGTTGCCCTCCACTGGAGCCTTTCTAATTTACCTGCATCTTTCTTAAATCTAGGTGCCCAGAACTGGACACAGTATTCCAGGTGAGGCCTGACTAGTGCGGAGTATAAAGGAACTGCTCAGTTTGTCCCTGCCACCATTCGCCCAACTTCTGCACTGCTGCCTCCAGGCGAACTCTTTTCTCTCCCGTTTTCACTCACCTGTTTCCCCAAACAGGGTAAATAGCAGCTTTGAGCAGAAGGGAGATATTTTTTGGTAAGGAACAAAACACAGAGGAAAACATCTTTTTAAAAGACTTATTTCCCCAGCAATATTTCTTCTTGCTTTGAAGAAAAGATCGAAGCATGCCAGGAGAACCTGTCCTGAATGGTGCATGCTTTGTCTGACCCTTACGTATTTTTAAGTAATCATGCATGTAATTGCAGCCTAAGTGCACTGATTGTGTGAAATGTAAACAGGCTTCTTTTTTTAACTTCTAGATCATATCCATTGTGAGCAAATGAAAAACAGGATGAGGGCATGAAGCATGCCCATGATCAGGGGGATGTTTATCTGCTCCACTTTTTGCCTGTTTTCATGGAAACTTTTACTGCTGCAGCTGAACTTCACGCCAGTTTCCTTGCTTAAAGAATTCTGACCACGGACAGACTTAGGTGTGGGTCTTAATTGTTGCAGCCAGTTTCCTAAATGGTCTGGCCAGGGGGTGGTACTTTTCAGCGTAACCATAGAGACCAAGTCCAAAACCGATGGCCTGCCCCTACAACACTGTTGATCCATAGGCAGCATGCTAAGAGGAAGAGCCTTTCCTAGAATCGGTCAGCCTTTGGATCTCAGATGTACGTTCTTTTCGTTGGCTTGGAGAATCTATGGTTGGCCACTTGCCAAGCTCTTAATAAGGGAAGCTTCTGTAAATCAGATGACTGGCCCAATCATTTGATGCTTACCTCCCCAGTGTGCTGAGTCACAAGGACGTGTCAAGTTAACCAGGCAAAATGAATTACAGATGAGAGTCCACTTCAGGAATGATTTGGAAGACTCTCTGGTTCTGGTCACCAGATGTGCTGAGCACTCCGTAAATCACACATTGATCGCAACAGAGAGCAAAAGCCAGACAAAAGAAGCGCGTGTGCAGGATCAGACCAAGGGCCAATCTGTTCCCGTAGTCTATACCCACCATGCCCTTGAGACCCCCACGTGGAGACGCAAGCATAACAGCCCCCATCCGCTCATGTTCCGCAGCAAATGGTGCTCAAAGACAAGCTGTCTCCGATCTGGGAGACAATCTACGTATAGTCATTGTCGCCACTCATTGCTTTATCCTCCAGAAGATTGCCTAATCCTGTCTCAAAGGATGGTGGCCGTCCCTGCCTCGTGTGGAAGTGAATTCCATAGCTGAGCTGCAAGCTGGGTGAAGAAGGCCTTCCTGAACCTCCCGGCAATGAGTTTCACAGAATGACTCCACTGGGCTCTAGTGTTATGAGACGGCGAGGGGGAAAGTCCGCTTCTCCACTTTCGCCACCCTGTGTAGAACGCCCTATGCATTGGTCACGTCTCTCCTTGCTCCCCTTTCTCCTGTGCTGAACAATAGCAGACGTGGTAACTCCTCATCCCACTAGCTGATCTCAAAACATGGCTACGCACTGTCCAGGCAACCACCTGTGGGAAACATGTTCGTAGGACAAGAGTGCACTAGCACCTACCTGGTCATTCTCTCCAAATGGGATTCAAAGGTGTACATCCTCTGCTGCTACAGATAATCCCTGGCCATTGTGGCTGGAAATATATAGCCATTTGGACTTTCATGCTCCATTGTTGTTGTTGTTGTTGTTAGTTGCGAAGTCGTGTCCAACCCATCGTGACCCCATGGACAACTTTCCTCCAGGCTCTCCTGTCCTCCACCATCCCCCGGAGTCCACTAAAGCTCACGCCAACTGCTTCAGTGACTCCATCCAGCCACCTCATTCTCTGTCATCCCCTTCTTCTTTTGCCATCTATTGTTCCCAGCATCAGGATCTTCTCCAGGGAGTCCTTCCTTCTCATTAGGTGGCCAAAGTATTTGAGTTTCATCTTCAGGATCTGGCCTTCTAAAGAGCAGTCAGGGTTGCTCTCCTCTAGGACTGACTGGTTTGATTGCCTTGCAGTCCAAGGGACTCGCAGGAGTCTCCTCCAGCACCACAATTCAAAGGTCTCAATCCTTCAGCACTCAGCCTTCCTTATGGTCCAACTTTCGCAGCCATACATTGCAACTGGGAAAACCATAGCCTTCACTATACGCACTTTTGTCGGCAGGCTGATGTCTCTGCTTTTTAGTATGCTATCTAGATTTGTCATAGCTTTCCTCCCCAGGAGCAAGCGTCTTTTAATTTCTTGGCTGCAGTCCCCATCTGCGGTGATCTTGGAGCCCAGGAAAATAGAATCTGTCACTACCTCCATTTCTTCCCCATCTATTTGCCGGGAAGTGAGAGGACCAGATGCCATGATCTTAGTTTTCTTAATGTTGAGTTTCAAGCCAACTTTTGCGCTCTCCTCCTTCACCCGCATCAGGAGGCTCTTTAGTTCCTCTTCACTTTCTGCCATGAGAGTGGTATCATCTGCATATCTGAGGCTGTTGATATTTCTCCCAGCAATCTTAATTCCAACTGGTGGTTCATCTAGGCCTGCCTTTCTCATGATGTGCTCTGCATAAAATTGTTTAATCCTGTTTCAAAACACCCAAATTGGTGGCCATCTCTGCCTCTAGTGGAAATGAATCCCATAGTTTATCTAGGTGCTATGTAAATCACAAAATCGTAGAATAGTTGATTTTATTCAACAGAGGGTCATCGGGTCCAACCCCCTGTTTGGTGCAGGACTCCAAGTCAAAGCATCCCTCTCAGATGGCTGTCCAGATGCAACTTGAATGCCTCCAGTGTAGGAGGGACTGCCACCTCCCTAGGTCAGTGGTTAGGGTTGCTGTAGGTTGTTGTGGCACAGGTGGTTTAAACTGGGATGCAGGTGGCGCAGTGGTTTAAACCGCTGTGCTGCTGGGCTGGTTGATCGAAAGGTCGCCGGTTCGAATCTGCACAACGGGGTGAGTTCCCATTGCTCCATCCCAGCTCCTGCCAACCTTGCAGTTCAAAAGCATGCAAATGCAAGTAGATAAAAAGGTACCACTTAGGTGGGAGGGTAACAGCATTCCGTGCACTTTGGTGTTTAGTCATGCCGGCCACATGACCACGGAGACTGTCTGCGGACAAACGCTGGCTCCCTCGGCCAGGAAACGGAGATGAGCACCACTCCCTAGAATCAGGCATGACTGGACTTCACGTCAAGGAGAAACCTTACCTTTACCTATACCTTAGGTTGTTGTACTGCTTTACCAGTCAGGAATTTTGTACTGGTATCTAGCCAGAAACTGGCTTCCTGGAACATGAGCCTGTTATTCCATGTCCTGCACGTTGGAATGATGTATTTCCTTTTAGCTGTCTTGAGTGTCCCACCAAACAGTTTTATGGGATGGCTTGAGCCGTAACATTAGAAGTGCTGGAGGAAAAGTTCTCCTTAGCCACTTTTGCCACACCATTCATGTTTTGATCAACCTTGGTCATTTTAGAACATAAGCACGCCAAGGCCCATCTGGTGCAGGAATCCGTCCATACCATGGCCAACAGGTGGTCTCTGGGGAACCTCCAAGTGGGACATGAGTGCAACAGCAACGCCCCACTGATATCGTGTGTGTGTGGCTAGCCTGCCTTCCAGAGCAGGAGCCTTCCCAAGATGGCATCCAACAATATAATTTGTATAACAGAATCAATTAAATGGAAATGATATGATAAAGAGAAAATGCTGCAAAACACAATAGACACCAGCATAAGACAGAACCTGCCAATTGCAGTCATAAACTAGTCCTTGTCAACCATCTGAGGGGGATGGTATAATTTGGAGTCCTGGACTGAGCAGGGGGATGGACCCAATGGCCTTCCTGCCCCTTTCCAACTCTACTCTGTATGATTCTATTAAAGCATAAACAGGGGAAAGCCAGAGTGGGACCTTTAGGACCTTCTTGAAAGCCTGCAAATGATGCAACTGGCACACTGCCTCTGATACTGAAGACAGGAGGTAGTCCGTGGGACTAGGAGCCATTAACGGCCTTCTCCATGATTTGTTCTCCTTACTTAACTTTTTTCTAAACTGGAAAGCAGGGTAGACCGGGATTAATCCTTGATGCTGAACTTCATCCCCAAGGTGTGTTTGCCGCTTTGATCACCAGGGATCACTCTAGCTGAAAAGAAAAGCTGCAATGAGTGAGGAACCCCACTGACATAGCAGCCCCTGGCCTCCCCTGCTAAAAAGGACCCACATTCACAACCCGTGTGACTCAACACTGGCTAAGGAGACTCCCTGTTTGAAGTGACAGTGGCCAAATGGGTATCTGAGAGACCCACAGCCCTTGCCTGACACAACTCCCAGCACTGAAAGCAGAAACAGACATGGAATCAGGGAGAGCCGGTGTGGCACAGTGGTTAAGCGGCATGGGAGATCCAACTTCTAGATCCTGCCAACCTAGATCCTGCCAACTCACTGGGTGCTGATCCTGCTTGAAATGTCTACTTTGGGGGAGGAGGAGCCCAAATCGACCCACAGCACTGTTGACAGCGCTTGCAACCTGCCTGCCCCAAGACAGTAGGCATTACTGGAACGCGCTCCCTAGAGAGGTCCGCCTGCTGCCGACATTATATGCTTTTCGGCACCAGGTCAAGACCTTTTCATCCACCCAGCATTTTAATGTTTAAAAGATTTTAATTGTGTTTTACTTCAGCTGTGGGTTATTAGTCTTATTATTGTTTGGGGTATTTATGATCTTTTATACTGTTGTATTTATTGAATCTGTTTGTAAGCCGTCCAGAGATGCCTAGTGATTTGACGGGTTAGAAATATCCCAAATAAATAATAAATAAATACTGAGCCAGGTGAGCTGAGGTGGTCCAATCAGCTTCTTCTTAGTGTTCCATAGAATTCAGTCTGAAAATGACTCCACTGGACTTTCGCTCTAACATCCCGCCTACCAGCAGCAATCTGAGTGTGGATCTTTATGTAGTGAAAACAGCGCCATCCACTCAGAAGGGGGAGGTACAGCAGGTACCGAGAATCTCAAAGCTTTGCAGAAATACAACAAATACGCAGCGGAAGAATGCTAAGTGAAGGAGAGGACCATTTGGGAGAAAAAATGGAAAACTGATGGAGGGTTGGAATGCAGCATCTCTGAAAGTGCACAGTGGGCGGAAAGACGGAGCAAGAAGCACACTAGAGGAAAACGGCCACATTTCCTTCCATGTCCCACCTGTCGCAAACGCTCCCAGGAGCCCCTTGCAGCCAAAGCTGCCAACAGTTGAGGACATGGGAATCAGCCTTATCCTGAGTCAAAGCCCTGGTCCATTCAGCCCAGTTCTGCCAACACTGGCTGGCAGACGTGGCCTTCAGGTTTCCAGCAGGGGGTTTCCATGGGAAATGCAGTACGAGGTATGGGGAATTCCACTTGTGAATCAATGCATGCAATATTTCCAACTATACTGCAGGTCACAGAGGAGGGCCATTGGGGTGCAGTGGCCACACCTGGGCAAAGGAGACTTTGGGATTTCTGCACTGTTTCTCAATCTCATATAGTTGTGAGGATGGGAACTTGCATGCAAGTTTAAGAAGGGACATAGTTAATTTTGAGATACAGAAAGAGGAGCGGTTTCTGCACTCTTCTAATGTCTCCAGTAACATAACCATTGGCCTCTCGACCCTTGGTTTGTTTCTTTTCTTTTTCATCATCCTGTAACTGGAATTGAGCAAACCTAGTTCTGTGACCATTCGGTGAGAGTGACATAGATAATGTGGAAAGATGAAGCTGGCTAACCGAAAAAGAAATCCATCTCTTTCTATGGCTTCCTGCCCCTCTTTTCATTCTCTCCTGTTTCCTCCCCACACGGCTCAACTCCACCACACACCCATCAGCACAAGGCCAGTCTTGTCTCGTAACAACGGTTCCAGTTTGCCTGCAATGCTGGAATCTCCCTCCAGAGGCTGTGGCAGTTGGAGAAGAAGGACGGCTGGAGAAGATTAGAGGCTTGTGCGTTCTGGCAGAATTAATGTTGTTCACTCCCTG
>NW_025335761.1:56231418-56372572 GCF_004798865.1 Varanus komodoensis
AAAAGGTCTTAGCCTGGCGCCGAAAAGCAAATAACGACGAAGCCAGGCAGATCTCCCTGGGGAGCGCATTCCATAAATGGGGGCGCCACCGCCAAGAAAGCCCTCCTCCGGGTACTCACCCTCCTAATTTCCTTCACGGAGGGTTCCCGGAGAAGGGCATCTGCTGTTGACCTCAAGCGGTGGGAGGGCATATATGGGAGTAAGCGTTCCTTTAAGTATCCAGGTCCCAAGCTGTTTAGGGCTTTATAGGTCATAACTAACACTTTCAATCGGGCCCGGACTTCAATCGGGAGCCAGTTGTTATTGTCGTCATCATAATCGTCGTCGTCATTTGCTTTGGATTTTCTCTAGTGTATCTCATTGCTTGTGTTTTATCTGTCAGACACAGGAAGGGTAATAACAGCCCCACAAAATTCATAGGGTTCTATACACTGTTAGTCCTAATGGGACTTATGTTAGACTGACATTGGACACCACACATACAAGAATAATCTCCCTGGCGAAGGAGAAATCCCAGTCCCACACAGGTCACTGTCTTCCCCAGCCAAGCCCCCCAAAATCCAAGGCTAACAGGAGCTTTGTGAGAATGAATGGTTACATCCTAAAGTGCAATTCTATCTTTGCCAGTCATACACACACAAATTTTTGTGAACTTCAGACATTTTTAACAAAACTACAACCAATAAAGCAGCATAATGTCTATATTGCATAAACGTTGGATGAGGCCTTTGCAATGAATGTGTGAAATTTCTATGCTGATGTGTTACGTGAACATAAGGAAATGGGCTACTGTCAGTAGTAGAAGCTCTGCACAGGTTTCAACAAAGCCAAGCTTGATATCCCTGTATTTGTCCATGAGTAGATGTCACATTATTTCTCATTAAGAAAACTAAGATCATGGCAGCCGGTCCTGTCACTTCCTGGCAAATAGATGGGAAAGAAATGGAGGTAGTGACAGATTTTATTTTCCTGGGCTCCAAGATCACAGCAGATGGGGACTGCAGCCAAGAAATTAAAAGACACTTTATTATTATTATTATTATTATTATTATTATTATTATTATTATTATAACATTTCTATGCCGCCCCTTGCTGAAACCTCGGGGCGGCTTACAACATGATAAAATACATTGAATTGCTCCTTGGGAGGAAAGCTATGGCAAATCTAGACAGCATACTAAAAAGCAGAGACATCACCTTGCTGACAAAGGTTTGTGTAGTCAAAGCTATGGCTTTCCTAGTTGTAATGTATGGCTGTGAAAGTTGGACCATAAGGAAGGCTGAGAGCTGAAGAATTGAGGCCTTTGAATTGTGGTGCTGGAGGAGACTCCTGCGAGTCCCTTAGACTGCAACGTGATCAAACCGGACAATCCTAGAGGAGATCAACCCTGGCTGCTCTTTAGAAGGCCAGATAGTGAAGATGAAACTCAAATCCTTTGGCCACCTAATGAGAAGGAAGGACTCCCTGGAGAAGACCCTGATGCTGGGAACGATTGACAGCAAAAGAAGAAGGGGATGGCAGAGGATGAGGTGGCTGGATGGAGTCACTGAAGCAGTTGGCGTGAGCTTTAGTGGACTCTGGGGGATGGTGGAGGACAGGAAGTCCTGGAGGAATGTTGTCCATGGGGTCACGATGGGTCGGACACGACTTTGCAACTAACAACAACAAGATGTCACATTAATACCACCCATTCAAAGGTTGAGTCAATCGGTTGTCAATCCATTGCATTGTTGGGAAGGTCCCTTAAAGCTTCCACTCATTTAGCTGTCATAAGGACATGGATAATCCATTTACGTTGAACTTGCTTTCAATTCCAAGAAGCAGGTAAATGTGAAGCTCTGACTGCGAGTCACAACGCATTAGGAAAATCATTTCAATTGTTGCAAAAGGGGGAAAACTGTCCAAAGGTCAAGAAACCATCAAACAATTGGCAGTTGAGCAGGGGAAGTAATAGCGGCCAAGACAAGGTGACATGACCATATGGGGAACTTCAGAGGGCCATATTTGGCCCATGGGTCTGGTGATCCATGCCCCTCTTTTAAAGTGAGAGTGCCAGGGATTGGTCCTCAGACCTTCTGCCTGGGTTTTGGTACCCCTAAAAGGAAGGCTAACATGCATTTGAAAACCCATGTATCACACAGGTATGCGTATCACACTGCAAACATACAACCACCTGGTGGGGGGGGGGGGGCTTTGAGAGCCAGTATGCGATGCAGCTCTTCTGAGAATTCAGTGTGGTTGACTTTTTCGTTTGTTATGCTTTGCTTTGTCATGAGCAAAGGCCAGGCCGCTGAGCCTCACCATGGAAGGAGGGCCAGTGGGTGACTGGCTGACCTGCTTTGTTCTCAAGCTCAAGGGAAGCACCTTGTGTAACTTGAACTCTCTGATAGAGCTGATTAAAACCATCAACCGCTGGTGCCGTTGGGGACCATAGATGCATTTCTTGGCAACCTCAGCATGTTTTTCCAAGACAGATTTCCTGCAGAGATTTAGACACCAAACGGGAACCGCGTGAAGTGATGGCTATAAAAACTGACCCAGTCAGGAAATGATAAGTGACTGAATTAACAGGGCTTTTAAGTTGGGGAGCTGGGCTGTTTACAGAGCAGCAAATGTCAACCCAGAAGAGTTTGCTTTTGATGGATGGGAAATGTCAGGTGACAAAGAGCAGCTGTGCAAATCTAACACACAAAATGGCATAATATGTGTAGACCTATAGCACCGGATTCAGTTACATCCATTCTGTCTGTGCTTCGCAAACTGGCAAAATCATATATTCCTTAGGGAGGTAAAAGAATTTTGTTCCTTTCTGCAAATGCACTTTTGTGCTAATTCACCTTGCGCAAGGGTGCATTTGCACTCATGGCCAGTTGCAGAATCCCCCCCCCCTCCCCAGAATCATAGAAATGGTTCACAAGCTCAGTCTGCTGTAGAATCCAGAGTTTGCATTCACAGAAATCCAAACTCCTTTGAATCCAAACCTGCAGATTTCTCTGATGTAGATGTATAAATTGGGCAGGCCAGGGGGAGAGTAGAATAAGGAAAAGTGATGCTGCCAAAACTCAAACTCTGTGTGTTTAAATTACTATGATCTTCAATTTGCAAATATAAGAGAAAATGAAATAATGAAAAGTAGCAGTTTGCAATAATATTAGCAAGAATTCAACACTCATATCCTAAATAAGTACATGAATATACACAGTCCATATATCTGAGTAAGTATCCAAGTGGTGGCTGTACCTTCAAATATAGAGAGAGCAGGAATGGTAGGTGATGGTTGTTTATCCTTCCAAGCTTGTAGTACAAGTATCTTTGAAACCATAAGAGCTCTCAAAATCCATTTTTCTGTCCATCTGTTAGTCCATCATCACAGATACACCATTTAAAACTATATGAACACCCACAAATATGAAAGGTTCTTCCAAAACCAAAATTAATACTTAAAATCAGTTGCCTGTAAGCCCAATCTTGCACGCTTGCATTTCTCAAATTTTTTGCAAGTCCTGCCTTTGATTCAACGAATATTGACATTTTCACAGTTCCAAGCAAGATTGTTTATCAGTTAATCTATGCTTCTGGGCTGCATAGCCTGCAAAGTTGGCAGGAGTATCCAGCCATCCTTGGGCACACTCAGTTAATTGCGGCTGTGAGCTTTTGGTTTCCAAAGGAAATGAAGGGAAAGAGTCCCGTGTAATGCACGGAATGGTTCGCTTTGACCCATCAGTCACTCCTTGCCAAAGAAACCAATCAGTTTAAATGCTAGGATCTAAAACTATCCATCCAGGCACATGTGCTAACAGGAATCAGAGGACATGCATTTTCATGATACACAGGACCAGGGCTTTTTATGTCATAGAATGCACCGGAACAGTGTTCCGGCACCCTTTTTTGCAATGGATTTTACGAAGTGATTTTGGCGTAGCAGATCAGCAGCAAACATCATTAACATAGTGCCTGCAGGCTGCTATTGTGTCTGCGATCTGCTATCCGATAGTGAGAGATAGCTGCTCCGGATGCTGCTGCCCTGCTCGGCTTGGGAATGGTAAGTGTGCTTACTGCCGGCAGTGACGTGAGTTCCGGCACCTTTTTTTTTTAACAAAAAAAGCACTGCACAGGACAGAAGAGGAGGCATGCCACGTTCCCGAGACGCAGTTTGTTCACATGTATGGAGGAAAAGGAGGTAAGAGAAGCCTGTACTAACAGACGTTTCGACTGAGTTTGTAATGACGCGCACATAACTCAGGAAGCAGCTTGCAAATGATCAAGTGGTCAGATCACTCTTTGCTTATCAGGACTATGAAGAATGGTTATGATGATTTAATCCCTCTCTGCATGGTCCCTTTGAAAAACCACCCCTCCAAACTACTCCAGCTCTGGCAGGGAAGATTCCGTCGATGCCAGTGGAAGAGAGCGCCTTCAGGGGATAGCGTGATCGTTGCCGAGACGGGGCAGCCGTTAGCCCAAACAGGGCGTGGCCTAAATCCTTTGGACACACTTGCGTACACACATGCACACTTGCCCTCGACACAGCAACAACCAGTATTTAAACTTGGACCGCTGCACACAATAATGGCGCTCGTACCATTAAAGCAAGTTGTACTCTGTGTTTCAGTCTCAATCTGATTGGCTACAGCATGCTGTGATGTCATAGCATTGACTGTGTGTGTTATCCCTGATAGAGTGAAAGCAATTATGAGGTTAATTTAACGAGAACATGGTGCCAATACCAGGGCAATCTTTGGTGATGAACAAGAAGAGGGGAAAGGTGTATATATTCACGAATATCTATGTTTAACAGGAGAGTATTTCTTTTTATCCCAAAGACAGAAATGGAGGAATAGTCAACACAGCTGCAGTTCAAATCATAGCCAAACGTTGAACATAGTGGATGGCTTTGCACAGGCATCTTTTCTTGCCGTTTTTATTATTATGACTGTTAAAAATGAAATAATAATGAGATACAGCTTCCAAAGCATGTCTGTTCTAAAATCTTGCCACATAAATTATTTGCAATCCTAGGGGCAGTGCACACACGTGTGGAAGTTGTGGGGGGGGGGGGGTTCACTTGGGCTTATTCTGTATTCAGCTTGTTTCTCCAAGTTATATCTGCAAGCAGAAATATAATTAAAACTGCCATGTAATTGAAGGACTTTTTGCTGATGATCAAAAGAAAACATAGACTAGAAATACCATTTACACACCCTAGCAAGCAAGGCACGGCAGGTTGGATTTCTTTAGGGGGGGAAAGAAGAAAGGCAAGGGAAACAGTTTTGCTTAAAGGAAATTCCAGTAATAATGCATTAAGCAAACGAGGTTGCTGAAGCAGCCAAGGCTTCCTAGTATAGCTACTGAAGCAAATAACAGCTTCTCGGTGATGGTTTGACTGGCTGTATCCTGAAGGGTAAAGGTGGGCTCCCCTGCAGAACAGGGCAGGGTGGGGGGTAGACAGAAGGTAAATTGGCATGCAGAGATATTTCTCAGAGGGTAATTTGCAGGAGTTTCTGCCTCCTAAGACTTAAGAAGTAGCATCAACACTGAATCAGGCTGCTGAATCCCAGAAAGCTCAGGGAGTGGGAAATCCATGTAGATTTGCACAGGGAAGTATTTGCATGTGAACTCCAGTTCCTAAAGCCGGTTCCACTGGGACATGGGGGCAAATGAAGGAAGAGTTGGCCAGCCGTGAGAGACGCACTGCTCTCCTAGCACCCTCAGAATCTTCTGCAGCCCCAGGATAATCCAAGAATAGAAGAGTTGGAAGGTTTGCTGCAACTTGAGTTGATTATTCCTACAGAGATTATTAGTCCTCCGCTCTGGTATCAGCAAGAAAAGATCTTGACCTTCCTCTTTGCGACAGCCTTTCAAGTACTTCTGGGGGGATATCATATGCCTCCCCCCACCTCGACTTTCTCTTCTCATGGCTGATCGGTGACAACAGCAAGGATTCCTCCAAGGGTCTCTGAGGGCCAAAATGGGCAGCTTGGTGGCCCACCACCTGGGCAGTTCTGCACTCTTGCCGTGAAAGACTAGGCAAGCAGGCAGAATGCGTACACAAATGGCTGCGTTTTAAAAGAATGGGCATGGATGATGGGAAGGCAAGCGTCCCACCCAGCTGAGCCCAGGGGTTGCTGGGTCTGGGGCCTACACAAGACGGCTGCTCTGGGTACTGGATGCTCGGCTAAATCGCTTTGTGGCAGGAGTAGAAAGTATGAGGAGAGCTCTCTTTTCCATCCTGTCAGACACTCCCTGGTATATATTCCAGCACTGTTCAACTTATGCGGTGGCTGCAAGGATGGGGAAGCGCTGTTTCAAGGGCCTGTTTAAGAAACACAGGAAAATACAAGAAAGAAAGGGAAAATAAGTGGGAGCTGACCGTCATTTGCAGTGAACTGAGGGGAGAAAGCAGGGCCTGTTCTTTCCTTTCAGGAGTTGGCCCATCAAGGAATGGAGCTTGCCACTTCTGCCACCCCAAAATGTTTGTGTGACAATGAAACAGCGACAATGCAGCAGACGCACTGCTGTCCACCCAGGGCCTTCTGTGCATCAACAATTGCTTTACTGAAATTCCCTCTGGTCTCATTGCAGGAAGGAAAAATGCATCTTTTCCAGGGGTTTGTGTTTCTCGGCCTGACTGTGTATTCTGTCAAGCAGCCACAAGGCAGCGCTGTTATGTGGCTACAGAATAGAGGATTTGCCACTTTCCACCAGGCTTTTTCCCAGGCTGTTTCCATGTGAATTTTAATTGCTGAATTTCCTTGCTCTAACAACCCACTGCATTCTGCAAAGATTCCTGGAAAACATGGGAGAGGCACCGGAAGAGTGCAGGGACTAGGTCTGTACTTTTCCCAGCCTGCAAAAGATAAATCAGGGCACTTCTCCAGTCCTGAATTTGTCCATCTCTGTTTTTTGCCCTGTTCTCCAGGAGGAGGAGCTGAATCACCCCCAGGATTCCAGTGTGGTGCAGTGGTTAAGAGCATGGAACTGGGACTCAGACGATCCGGGTTCAAGTCCCCGCTCGGCCATGGAGCCAACTGGGTGACTCTGGGCCAGTCACACACTCTCAGCCCAGCCTACCTCACAGGGTTGTTGTTGTGGGGATAAGATGGAGGAGGAGAATGGTGTAAGCTGCCTTGAGCCCTTTGTAGGAAAAAGGCAGGATATGAATCGAAAAATAAATAAAAAATAAAATAAAATTCTCCAGGAGGAGGGGCCGAATCACCCCCAGGATTCCTTGAAGGCAGTGCTGCAAGTCAGAGGTTAGAGCTGGGACTTTGAGCTATATACTATGCCCATCTAGAATCAGGGAGCCGTAGGACTGCACCCTAAAGAACAAATCCTTGCCATTCCACAGACCTTAAAAGTGTCTGAAGTATCCTCACATACATTGAGCTGGATCCAGGGTCTGGTTTCCATGAGAAGACGAAGGGACCTTTCATGAGTGGAAGGACTTGCAGACGGCCCTGTGCCCACCTCAGTAGCATAGCTCTCCTAGTTTGGGGTCTCCTGGCTCTCAGGGGGGTTGGAGGAGTTGCTGTGGAGAGGGCAGGTGAGAAAGTCCATTTCTGTCAGCATAGCTGACCCAGAATAAATCTGGTTCAAATCCACCACCTCTTCTTCCTTGCAACAAGCTCGGAAATAGCTCCCTATGATCATTCCCATATTGCGAATTTAGACTGCGAGTGTGACAGAGTTTTAGCGTTGTGAAAGACTCGTTTCCTCTGTCCATGTTCATTTATGCCTTTATTCTATTATTTTATGCCCTGTGGGGGTGGCATTTGGAATTCTTCGTCTTGCACCAGAATCCCTTTGGCAGACCATGCCTCTACCTCAATGCTGTAGGCAAGCCATCCGAACCTTGCCAAACAGAGTTGGCAGATTCTCTCTGAGCTGGATGGGACCCAGCCAGGGGGCAGGGAGAAGGCTGTTGAGCACCTGGACTGGCACAGCCAAATGCCCTTCCTGACTGCAGAGAAGAAAGGTTTCTCTGCTGCTATTGCTGCATCATCATGGTGCTGAGAAAAAAATCGATGTCTCTCTTTCTTGGTCTTTGGCAGTGCCAAGAGAGCTCTGCACACGGCCAAGTCATCATCTCTCCCGTCTTTATTGGCTTCATGTGCCTTGTAAAGCACAAGTGACTTTTATGGCCAGGAGGAGGGGTAAACAGAAGCCTTGCATTTCAAGAAGAGTGATTTGGGATGTGCGGGGTTTGATTTTTTTTAATTTTTCAAATAACCACCACTGAACCTTTTGGTTTTGCTTTGTTTTTGCACATCTATTTTGTCTTCTCTACATTTGAGTGCCTAGTGCTTTCTTAGGCATGGGCTAATGTTTTTATTTTTGCTTTTCTGCCATTAAGGTGGGTGCATTTTCAGTGGGCTGTCAAAATCCCAGCTCTGCGCATTTCCTCCTAGTGGCTCCTATTCCCACAGTTCTGTTCCTAGCAGCAATTGTTCCAGAGTGCTTTGGCTCCAGGAATGAAATTGCAAGTGGCATTTTAAACCGGATTCTCCAGCCAGACTTATTTTTATTTAGCTGCCTTTAGGGGAAATGATGCATTGCAGCAAATTCTGGGAAAAGAAGCTAATGTGTAGGGCAAGAAGCCTCCAGAACAACTCTAATGCCAATCTTCCACTGGAGGTTCACCAAAGCACTAACGTGAGCATGTTAACATGTTCATAACATGTGATTCAGGTTGGCTACTGACAATGAAGAACTGCCAGCAGTAGAGTGAGGGTAGGAAGTTTAAGCAAGCTGGGATGCTGAGATGATAACAAATCAGCATCTCTCCTGAGCCCTTCCAACTGACCGGCTAGCATATAAATGAAGGAATGAGCAAATAAATGAACCAAGAAATAACCACGGGGACCCTGTTCCAGCCACGCTGATGGTGCATGTAGGCAGGGCAGGTGGGAGAGCAGTCTGGCCTTATTTACAAAAGACTATTTGAAGAGCTGTCCGATCCAAGCCGGGTTTAAAGTTTAAGAACTGGACTCCTCAGAAGAGCAGGGGCCAGACTCGAACTTGCCCATCGGTGCCAGCCCCTGGGTAGCTGGGCACCCGCTCTGGTGAGACCTGCTATGCTGAAAACACAGTCATGACTGCTCAACTGGCAGCTACACCTATAAATGAGCAAGTGGGGAACTGTATGCAGGTTGGTGTCTTAACTAGCAAAAAGGATAGTGCAAACTAGATAGTGCAAACTAGCAAAAAGTGAGCTAAATAGTGGAACCATGAGCAGGATCCACAATTGGCTGCGCAATCAGACTCAAAGAGTGCTCACGCATCTATGCCGACCCGCCCCCTCAGATCAGGGCGATAAGAGGGGTGGCATCCATGCAAAGGGCTAGTTCCCCAACTTTTGGAACTCCCTCCCTAGGGAAATTCGCCTGGCACCATCTTTATTTTACTTTTGGCACCAGGCAAAGACATACCTTTTAGGGACTTTTTTTAACACTTACCGTGAATGCTGTGGCCCTTTTTATATTGCTTCATAGATGTTTTAATTTGTTCTGTTTTAATAGGTTTTAATGTGTTTAATTTGGTTTAATATGTTTTATGTATTGTAAGCCACCCACGAAGGCCTCAGCAGTTACAGGCAACCTATAAATACATGTAAAGGTAAAGGTTTCCCCTTGACATTGAAGTCCAGTCATGCCTGACTCTAGGGGGCGGTGCTCATCTCCGTTTCCTAGCCGAGGGAGCCAGCGTTTGTCCAGACAGTCTCCGTGGTCATGTGGCCGGCATGACTAAACACCGAGGTGCACGGAACGCTGTTACCTGCCCACCAAAGTGGCACCTTTTTATCTACTTGCATCTGCATGCTTTCGAACTGCAAGGTTGGCAGGAGCTGGGATGGAGCAATGGGAACTCACCCCATTGTGCAGATTCGAACCGGCGACCTTTCGATTAACCAGCACAGCAGTTTAAACCACTGCTCCACCTGCATCCCATAAATACATGTATAAATAAATAAATAAATAAATAAATGGTACCTTCTCAAACTGGGGAGTGGTGACAAGAGGGTGCTGCAGGATTCTGTTCTGGGAACACTTCTCTTCAATATTTTTATTCATGATTTAGATGAGGAAGTACACAGGAATATAATTAAATTTGGAGATGACACAAAGCTGGGTGGAATAAAAAATACCTTGGAAGACAGAGAAATGATACAGAGGGATCTCAATAGGTTAGAATACAGGGCAGAGAACAACAGAATAAAATTCAGTAGGGACAAATGCCAAGTCCATGGCTTAGGAACAAGAAACCATATGCATTGCTACAAAATTGGGAATACTTGGCTCAACAACACTGCAAATGGGAAGGATCTTGGAGTTGTTGTAGATCGCAAGCGAAATATGAGCCAATAATATGATGAAACTGCAAAAAAGACAAACAGTATTTTGGGCTGCATTAACAGAAGCATCACGTCCAAAGCACATGAAGTACATGTTCCTCTATTCTCAGCACTAGTCAGAGCCTATGTGGAGTCCAGTGTCTAGTTCTGGGCACCACAGTTTTAAAAAGATGCGGACAAGCTAGAAAGGGTACAGAGGAGGACAACAAGGATGATGCAGGGACTGGAGGCAAAACCCTAGGAGGAGAGATTGAGAGAACGGGACATGTTCAGCCTCAAGAAGGCAAGGCCAAGGGGTGATATGATAGCCCTTCAAGTACCTGAAAGGCTGTCACAGAGTGGAAGGACAAGCTCTCTTCTCATTCATTCCAGAGTGCAGCACACGTGATAATGGACATTAGTTAAAAGAAACCAGATTTAGACCTCAGGAAGAATTCCCTCACTGTCAAGCAGAATGACACTGGAACCTTTCCTATTACCTGGGAAAGTTGTGGATTCTCCCTCAGTAGAGGCATTCAAAAAGCATCTGGACAGCCATCTGAGTGGGAGGGCGCAACCTGGAGTGCTGCAACAGCAGGAGGCTGGACCCGATGGCCTTCATGGCCCCTTGCAACTCTCCCGTTCTATGATTTCTGTACCGCCTGGAGCTGAAGCTCCCTAATGGAAGGGATGTGCGTGTTGTGTGAAGTGAAGAGATGTCCACTGGAATGAGAGCCCCAAGTTCAAGCCCAGCAGTTTGTGTTGCCAGCAAGGGGGATGATGAAGGACTGCTGCAGCATGTTCCGTGTGCCCAGTCTCAGAGAGCAATCCTGCAACCCTATGGAAGTTTCCACAGCATTTCCCAAGGCACCCCACAAGCAAGGCACAGGGGCAATCCAAGGACGAGCTGAGCAGGGAGAAGGCTCGCCGCAGCAAGACCAGGTGTCCCAGCGCACTTGCTCCAAGGCACAGAGGATGCTTGTGCCTCTGGTGGGGGTGAGGGACCACTGGACAGCATCCCAAATCTTGCAATCACCTGCAGAGGTGTGCTGACCCTCATGCACAAGGGCCGACTCTGGCCCTCCAAGGGTCTCAGCCTGGCCTTCCAAAGTCTCCCAGAAAAACATGGCCCCACTCTCTTTCCCCTGACACTGATTGCTCAATAGTTTCCCTGCATTTATCATCATCATCATCATCATCATCATCATCATCCTTGCATTTACATCCCAGCTTTTTCCTCTTAGGAGGAACCCAAGGCGGTGTACACAGGTCCAATTCATTCTCACAACAACAACCCCGCAAGTAGGTTGGGCTCAGAATGAGTGGCTGGTCCAATGTGGACCCAAGACAGTCTCAGAAATAGAATTCTGCTCTTAGGCTGAAAGAGGCTCAACGTCCCTGACCTACAGAACAGGTTGAAGGTCTTGCTCCTTGCCTTGGGCAGCCACATGTCCGTCCCTAACCAACAAGAACAGTTAGCCTGAAGCAACATTTCGCTGGTGAGCAGAGCAGGTGGTAAAGCCATTGGGCCAAAACTGTAAGAATAAAACCATACTCAGCTCGCCAGCTTTTTACTGCCCTCTGCTCCTGCACCTTCAACTGCATCTTGCCTCAGAAGCAGCAGCAGCTGATAAATGTCTTGAGAAACTCCACTGCTTCTACTGATCAAGGCAGAGAGGCAAAGCCTAGGATCTTCTCGCTCAGTTGGCAACCTCATTTTCTACAACCTGCAAAATAATACACATGCCCTAGCTAGGCTCCCACGATATACCTGCAGTAAAACATTAAACAGCAGTAAAAACAGTAATAAAAGAAGGACACACTTTTGAACATACTATGAGACACCACGGTCTAAAACTACCAGCAGCACAAAAATATATTTTTATACATTTATGAAGAGTCGCTCACACAATATGAAATGACCTGTTCCACATCACTATGTCTTTTGCTGCTTAATGCGTCCTTTCCTTGCTGCCAGGGCAAATTTTGTCAATCGGTATACATCACTGACTGCAAGCAGGATGCCTCACTGAGCCAGAGGATGTCTGCATGGCAAAGATGGAGCGATATTAGCCAGAAATGTAGGTCTAGGACTTGCATATAAGACAATGTCGCCGCTAATGAGAACCGTCTTCCAGGTTCCCATTCCCACAGATACAAATGCTTTTGGGTATTGGGATGCTGCTTGCAACTTCCTTCCAAAAAGCTGCTGATTATTTTCTCACAAGAGTCACAATAAGAGTTTCAAAACAATTTGCTAATCTAAAGCATGTTCTATATAGAGGCTGCCAACAGCCGATGGACATTTGGGAACTGCTTGGAGTGGCCGGGTGCTTTCTCCTTGACCAAGGGTGGTGTGTCTGCCTGCCTGCACCAGTTG
Source organism: Varanus komodoensis (assembly GCF_004798865.1). Taxonomy (NCBI): domain Eukaryota; kingdom Metazoa; phylum Chordata; class Lepidosauria; order Squamata; family Varanidae; genus Varanus; species Varanus komodoensis. Next base: position 56,244,130 of record NW_025335761.1, read on the forward strand.
CGAAGATATTGGGCAGGTGGAGGTCTTGCGCCCATCCTGTCAGGCCGAAGGAGGAGCAGAGTCATTCTCTGCTCTTCCAGGAGGCACACTTGGAACCAGCTAGTGGAAATGGCAGCAAGGCAGATTTCAGCCAGAACTTGAGAGGGACACCCACTGGTACGGGCCGTGCAATGGTGGAACAGTGTCTCTCGGTAGCTGGAGACCTCTCCTTCATTAAGCAGCGGCTGGACAGCCTTCTGTCTGGGATGCATCTTGCACTGAGGTCCTGCATGGAGTAGAGGGTTTGACTGGATGACCTCCATATTCCCATCCACCTCAGAGAGTCTGTCTGGCAAGACGAGCTGTAAGTCACCTAAAGTGACTTCAGGCCTCACTAAAAAGCTATGATGGTAGCTAAGCAGCATGAGCTTCATCTCATCAGAAAGCAAGGTGAGGATCGAGTGCCAGAAGACACCAGAGAGAATGGCCAGTGAACACTGAAACTCTCCTGTTTCTTACTCTGATTTATTCTTTAGTTCCTGGTCACTTTGTCCTCTCTCTATTGTTCTCTTGGGTGGTAAATGCAGGAGCGTAATGGCAGTGTGACCAGAACAACAAAGCAGAGCTTCCCTGCCCCCTTCTTCTTCTAGAAAAATATCCAGGTGCCATGTCCATGAATTCAACGTCCAGCCATTGCATGCAGAGGTTTAACCTTTTCTTCCCCAGGCTACTTGTCCCCAATCCAACTCTTTCAACAGTTCCATATAAGATATGGGGTCTTTTCAGCTGCGGTTTTATGGCGCCACCAGCCGTGCCTCCTTCACATAAGTTTGCAGGGATATGTCCAGGCAACATCACCGTGTAACCATCCTGTGTTTTCCTGCCACTGCGTCCGTCTTTTTCCTTGCCACAGAAAAGCCACTGGGGGAGATGGAATTGCTGTCCGATGTATCTCACCGGTAGTTCTTGGTGGCCTGAACTGGGAAGCACCCTTGGTTTCTAGCCTTGGCCTCTCGTAGGCCAGATAAGGAATCCCCATGACCATATGTTGCCAGTGGGCTCTGCCTATTACAGCATCAGGACTGAGGGAGCCCTGCTCAGCCACAAAGCTTATAGCACCAGAGTAATAAACAGGTGAGATCAATTAAATGGAGTTCAATAAGCTACAACATTTATTAATTTTGTGAAGACATTGTCTAGGTTCAGACAACTCAGCAAGTCATGGTGCTTTGTTGTTGTCTGAACCCAGTCACGGTATTTCACCATGGTAAGTTTGGTCTTTAGAAACCATGATATGAAACACTGGTTTGCTCTATGGTTTCTCTATACCACCATGACTAGTTGGGTTGTCTGAACCCAGGTTCATGGTTTCCACCATCCTGGTATTCAACCACTGCAGAGTCCTCCAAAAAAAAGCAACAACTGCATGAACCTCTCCAACCATCCAGCCTCTGTGTGCGGACCTATAAGGGAGAGGGAGGTGACATAGGCAGAGGATGGGGTTGAATTTCGGATGGAGCGGCTGATGGGAAACATGCCAACACCAGGAAGACTAAGTGGGAGGATGGAAACCATGACGACACAGGAGCCACTTGATGGTCCATCAGGCAGACCATGAACCTGCGAACCACAGCAACCAGGCAGGGTCGCTTGTCACGTTGTGTATGTCAAGAGTTCAGTTTCAGTCCCCCTGTCCATTGTCAGTTTCCACCAGGTGGATGTAAAGGCACCAGACTCCTTTGGCTCCACCTCCTTCTGAGTGAGAGCCCCTGACTAGTCAAGGGGAATGGATGGTCCTGCCCCAGCCAAAATCCCTCACAGCTGAGGACAGGGGAAGGGCGCTTGCACCACCTCTGGAGAGCCCCTCTCGCTTTGGGCCCATGAGTCAGCACTCAGGAAGATGCCTCAAGGCACTTACCAAACGGACATTTTGTGACCTGCCCCACCAAGGTGTTGCTGGGGGCTGTCCCACTAGGGCTGGGGCCCCAAATCTTCCATCTGCAACCCTGAATCTCAGGGGGGCAGCTGCCCCACCGTGCTGAAATCTATGGGCACTGGCTGAAACGAAGGTACAGGGACCCCAAAGGTCACTGTGGCATCAGAGACACACCCCTGCCCAAATTAACTAGCTTTTGGCCAGCTGTGCCTCCCTCCTGCTGCGCACCCCCTTGGAATCTTTTTGCCCGAAGCTTTTTTTTCTGAAATCAAATGCCCCCTCTGCCATCTCCTACGTCTGTTATAGGAGCGTCCTTGGGAGACTGGCTCTTTCGCCAACAAACCCAGAGGCAGTGTAAAAAGTAACAGATGCAAATGCATGCATTTTGTTTGTCCTGTGGGGACATATCATATCCTGAAGCAGAAGTATCACTATGTCTCTCAGCTGCTGGGGAACATGGATGGGAGGTTGCAGAGGCTGCTATGCCCGACGTGTGGGCTCCTCGTTGCCATCTGGCTAGCTTCAGTGGCGACAGAATGCTGGTCTGAGCTATCGCAGCCCTTCTTATCATTTGCGGCTGGTCTCAAGCTCACCTCCTCTGAGCATAGTGAGAGTGCACTACCTAAGGCATGCCCGCAGCTATGAGATGAATAGCTGCACCCAAACATGCCCATAGTGATTGGATGGATAGATCCTGCACCCTCCAGGGACCCAGCCAGGTTCCTTTGCATGAGAGAGGCGAGGGGAGCATGCCTCATTTTCAAAAAGTGAGAAACACGTCCACATTTGGAGATCCTTTTACAGACCAGCATGTGTGAATTTTCTGTAATCCTGCTTCTCAGTCCAAGCAGCAAGTTTCTAGACCACATGAATCAAAGAGGTGTGTTCTTCTTAATGCGGTGCCAATGTGTCCAAAAGATTTAGAAGCATGGCACAGAACGTAAGCAAATCCACAATTGTGATGTGCCTTTCAGAGAGCAAGAATTCAATCTTCATTGCATAATTCAAGGGCTGTGGTAGCAAAAGTCGAAGATCTAGAACCAGCAATAAAAGGTCCCACCATTCGGCCCCTCTGATCTGTGCCTTTCGCCTGAGAGAGTGTGCAAAAATTGCATCCACTCCCGTGGTGCCTGTTTGCTCTCTCAGCTTTCGGTTTTAATAGGAGAGCAGTAGCCAATCAGGGGAGTGCAGCGAGCTGCGTGTTCTTCAGCCCATTTCCCTGGGAGTCTTTGGTCCCCGCAAGAAGGAGACGCATCCACCACACCACTCCCTTTCTCTGCATTGACCTAAAACATCAGCTCTGCAAGACTGTGATCAAGCAGGCATGCAATGCAGGGCAGACCTGCTCAGTCTGGTCCTCGTCCAGGGGATGCTTATCTTTTCCTGACGACGGAGTGTGTGTCAGCAGTTCCTTCCAACCTAGCTGCACTTTTCCTGCATCTCAGAAAATCACAAACCTTCCGTCTTCCGCACTGGAACTGATTCTACAACAGATTAGAGAGTCTCTCTAGAAAGGACAAGAGGCTGTTTTCCTTTCTCTCTCTCTCTCTGTTCTCGCTGTGCCAACATAACCTACCAAGATGTGCGACTGCTTTCATCTAGTACTTCCTAACTGGCCAGGATCTCCAGCCAGTGGTGGGCTTACTTCTTTTTTCCTATCTTTGCCTTCTGTGCTGTTGCTGGTTTTGCTGCTGCTTTAAAATGCCTTTGCAGGTCTTCCCTCCGTAAACAATCCCTGCAGCTTTCAGGGTGTGGCTCATCCCAGATACCGCATGAATCCGATAAGCCTCCAGAGCAGCCTGTCATAGGCAGCCAGGAGAAACTTTCCTTTCACTTGCTTACATCTTTCCAAAGTCACCTTTCCAATCACCTGCAAGACGCCTCATAAAGTCTAAACGCTGTCAGAATATCTGCTTTTTCTCTGATCGCATGTCTCCGATGCCACTTTTTGCTGCTTTCTCCGTCGTAGTGAGGTTGCTGGGACACTGTGCATGGCATGATTTTTAAAGAGAAATATATGGCACAAGCTGGCTTTGGGGGACTGGAACTGGAAAGATGTGATAAATGCTTTGAGTAGAGTTTAATGTTTCTCTTGCTTGGTGTCAGAGCTGATAAGCAACAGGGATGGAAGCTGGAGGTATGGTCAGGTTGGGGAACATGAGTAGACAGTTTGGTGCTGGCGTGGGGAGCCACCCTAAGCAATTACTTCGGGGAGTTTTAAAAGATAATGTAAACCGATGTTCCCAGAAGCATCTCAAGGGAGAAGGTGGGAGACAGAATTTAACTTCTAAAAGGAGAGGTTTCAGGGTGAAAGTTTTCTAAATTCTGTGTCAAAGTTTTCTACATTCACCTACATTCTGAGTGTGTGGGAAAATACAGGTGCTCAGTGAGAGAGGAAGGTTCACTGTGCATGCTCAGAGGTGCTCTTCTTTATGATATATTACTTTGTATGTATGATATATTACTTTGTATGTTCCTCTAAAGAAGACAATGGAGGGAGCCGTATGGGTGGTGTTAATGACAAGGCTATGAAGAACAGAATTTGCTCAAGTTTTACTTTCCTGTTTGCACCTCATTCAAGCAACAGTGCAAAGTAGCTATAGCATCTATATGATCGCAATCCTCATGCAATGCAAAGGGTAAAGTATCCCTTTAAAAAGAAGGAGAAAAACAGGGTGGCAATCAGACAGACAGACAGATGTGATTGGTCAATTCATTCCAAAGACAACTTCGTAAAAACATATGTAATTGCCAAGCGGCTGGCTGGCGGCCAGGTGTTTGATATATTGGGAATGTGTAGTGAACAGACAGAGAAGGTCAGTATCAAATTAGAGCATCAGAGAAGTTAAAGCAGAATCTTTATTTCCTACAAGATCAAAGTCAACATAAAAACTTTGCTGCAAAACATGTCTCTCTTCCTAGCTGATCTTGTTCAGTAATTCTAGGCAGGAATCTGAATGACCTTTGCTTGTAAAAAGCCCTGGAAAACATCTTTAAAAGGGCTTATTGAATGCATGACATGTTATAAAGTCTTCTTTTTACATTTCTCCCCCTCTCCCCTCCTTCTTTTGCAAGATTTGTACAGTCCTGTTTCCTAATGCGGTGGAATTTATGGGACTAGCTTTATCATCCCTTCTTCCTCATGCAAAGCAGGAATATTATGCTTAATGGGTCCTGTTGATTATTTCCCCAGGGAGCCCCAGGAGGATCCAAACATTGTTCAGCCCTCTCCTAATCCCAGGATAATATTTTGCTTAGATGAGCATTCTCTGAATAATATTTTCCAGCTTGATATTTTGCAAAGCGGTGGCCAAGTGAGAACCCAAGGGAGAGATCTGCCCCCTCTCTGTCCCCCCACAAAACCCTGTCGCAGCCGTGAGGAAAGACCTCGTGCACAGTTTCACTTTTACGTGAGAGAAGCGACGAGAGTCCACGGGCCTCTTGTATAAGTGTTATTGTGTGCTGATGACTCTTTCAGCTGGTTCTGGAAATGCAGGAGCGTTTGCCCTTCCGCCCCCCTCTTGGATTCATGGATTTCTCGAGCCAAGCCATGACCTTACTCCACTGGAGAGCGCGCTGGATCCATGTGGGGGACCCTCCCAGTGCCACCCGCAATCTGGCGTCTTCCAGTTTTGCGGCTGCCGCCATCCCTAGTCACTGTGCTCATGCTATGCCTGAAGCCACCGGAAGGATGCCGGACTGGAGAAGGTTGCCCAAGATTATCGCAGGCCCGGTCCACCCACTGAAGCTTGGCTTTGTTTCTGCTCCCTGCCTCCAATGTTCATTTCTGGACAGCAGGTTTGGCCCCCAGGAATACACAAGGGAGGGCTATGCCTGTTTAGGAACTCCTATCAGCTGATTTCACTAGAAAGCGGGCACGACATTGTTTATTTATTTGTTTGTTTATTTAAAAATTTCCATGCCGCCCCATTCACCGAAGCCTCGGGGTGGCTTACAAAACATCAGTTAAAATATAAAACACTAAAAATGTAAACCATATTAACATTATAAAATAAGTCGCCCTGGCTGAAGAATTAAGCAAATAATATTAGCAATTAAAATGACGTTTGAATAAAAAGGTCTTCGCCTGGCGCCGAAAAACAAATAACGACGGCGCCAGGCGGACCTCTCTGGGGAGCGCGTTCCATAACTTAGGCGCCACCGCAGAGAAAGCCCTCCTCCGAGTACCTATCCTCCTAATTTCCTTCACAGAGGGTTCCCGGAGAAGGGCCTCTCCCGCAGATCTCAGGAGGTGGGTGGGCGTATATGGACGTAAGCGCTCCTTCAGGTAGCCAGGACCCAAGCTGTTTAGGGCTTTATAGGTCATCACCAACACCTTGAATTGGGCCCGGACTTCAATAGGAAGCCAGTGAAGTTGACGGAGGACTGGAGTCATGTGAACATAACGCCCAGTCCCCGTCAGCAACCTCTTTTGTGTTTTGGGCTACAGTGCCCTGGCTTCTGCGGGCAACCAGTCGATGTATGAGCACAGGATCCTGCCCCTATGTGCCTTCCAGAGGTCCCTGTTCTGCAAAGCCTCTAACATCTCCATTGAATTCATTGCTGTCCCACTAAGATGAGATGATTGGGCTAGGATTGCATCCAGTGTCAGTCTAATGCATCCTCACTCATTTCCATGGGTCTTCCCAGAGCAGGACAAATATCGAATATAACCCATAGTCTGATGGCTGCAATTCCATCCACTTTTAACAAGCAGGAAACATAGAAACAGAGCGAGTCAGAAGGGGTCTCCTGGGCCATCTAGTCTGACCCCCGGCTCCACTTACGACATACCTGCCATGTGCATGTCCAGCCTATCCTTAAACACCCTCACCAGAGGGGCTTCAACCCCCCCCCCCCGGAAGCCCATTCCATACCCTCGGGGTCCTGACCATCAGGGGGTGTCATTCAACTTGGTGGGACTGATCTTGGAGCAATTCCGTATCGGATAGGGCTGGTGGAAGGCTGTTGTAAGCTGCCCCGAGGTTTCGGCAAGGGGCGGCATAGAAATGTTATAATAATAATAAAAAGGCACAGTTCCACTCCTGTAAAACAGTGCAAGAGAGGCTGTTGCTCAAGAGCAGCCCATTTCCTCTGCGTGCAGAACGCGGCCTCAGGCTCTGTTCTCAGCAACACCATTGCAAAGGCTTTGAGGGCCGGCCAGGGTCCCAGTCTTGGGACCATGGAGAGCAGCTACCAAACAAAGGTCTCAGTGCTGACCTAGACAGCTCCATTGTCGGATTTGGTGGAAGCAGCTTCCTCGGGGCTGGATGCATCTAGCCGAGGACATCAGTCATAACTCCCAGGATTCCTCGGAGGAAGCCCTGGCAGTTGCATTGATCCACGGTTAGGACGCAAGCATAGTCTACTGCAAGCATGTCGAATCTCAGGTCCAGGTTGGCCCTCCAGGTTGTCCAGGGGGCCATGCCTGCTGCAGCCCCTTCCCCAGACCTCTGCTGTTGTTTGGTGGCTTCCTGGCTTTGTGCCGTCCCCACACCACATTCGGGAAGGTTCAGACGTCTCTCCCAAGGCTCTGCTACTGACAGTGGGACCACTGAGATAAAATGTGCCGGAATTCTTGGAATTTTGACCCACCGCTTTGCGTTTGCCCTCACTCCGTCTCGCCCGCATCCACGCCTGCCACTGCAGTGTGGCCCCCAAGAGCTTCTCCAGGGCTGAATTTGGCCCACAGGGTAAAAATGGTGTAACATACCAGCTCGACATCTTCTCGACTCTTTGGGTTCTGAGCCTTACTTCTTTTTAGTCGTCAAGGAGCAGGTATGAACAAGATTTCACAGCTCTGTAGTTGCTGGTGTTGTCGCTTGGACAGATATTAATATTTGTATTATTATTACTATTTCCTCTGTCCCAATCTTGCCCTTTGCACCAGTTTGATTTGCTGCACAATTTTTTTTAAATGCTGTGTGTGTTGTTGCATCATCTATCATGGGTTTTGAGCCTGCCCTCTACCCAGCTGTACCCATTCTAGCACAGCGTACTATGCAGACAGCAGGAGTCGCATGTATATATCTGGTCCCTTTGGCTTACTTGGATTACAGAGCACCAGAGACAGAGGCAGAGAGGCGGCATGTTGTAGTGGTTAGAGTGCTCGACTGGGATCCAGGAAATCAGGGTTCTAGTCCCCACCCAGCCCTGAAACTCACTGGGTGATGTTGGACCAGTCACAGACTCTCAGCCTAACCTACCTCACAGGATTGTTGTTCTGAGGATAAAACAGAGCTGTGGAAGCCGGCTTGTGTTCCTTGCGAGAAGGAAAAAGCCAGGATGTAATTGGAATGGAATGGAGTGCTGTTGCTGTTGCTAGTAGTTGTAGCAGCATTTTTTAATGTCTTGAGTCAGCCCCAGTTCAGTGCTTTTTGTTGGCGTCAGTTCCACCAAACTGTTACGTTCTGCTGTGACTAAAGGGAAAGGGAGTGATGGATATGCACATCTGACCTGGCAGGCGGCCTTTTGCCAATCCATCGTTATTGAACGCTTCTGTGTGGCAAAGCAAATTGTGACTGACTCTTTAACCTCATAGTGATACTGTTTAATTTGGTCGTTTGCCTTCAGTAGCAACTAGCTCACAATCATTGTGATATGACACTACTGTGTTTGGTCAGGGTTGTGGACAAAGGTCGCCCTGGTTAGGGGAGACCTACTGAATGAATGGCACTGAAGTTAGACGGATGGATGCCTTAGACTCTGCTTTGGCTCTGTGCTATTGGCCCACTCAGCAAGGGAGGTGAAATCAATTCACTTCCATGGCTTATTTTCCCCACCTCCCAAGGCCTTCTGATCAGCTGGAGTTGGATCCAGTCTGAAGCACGGATGACATAAGCACACCTCCCATCAGCCTGAGGAGCTGATGGGAAAGGGCATGATCCTCCATAATGGGCTGGGGGCACGTTTCCTGGGTGAAGTTGTCCTCACTGAAAGAGAATTCTCCATATTTTCAGGGATTCCCCCACCACTCCACTCCCAAGCCCATTCAGTAGACTCCCCCAACTCTCTGTGTCGAATTTCTGAGGGTCTGGCGGGCCTAGAATGACCAGCAGAAGGGGCGCTGGGAGTCTGTGTCCATCATCTCAGCTGCGTGTGGCCAAATTTGCCTCCATGCTTGTAGCTGCATTTCCATGTTTTGCATTGCAATAAATGTAAGGGCTGAGGACTGTATAGGACAGAAAGAAATCCCAACATTATGGAGGACCATAATCAACAAACAGCCTCTTTATTCATCACTTAAGCTGTAAACAGCAAGCTTGTTTTATGCTTAATTGGGCCAAATAAGAAAGGCATGAGCTTCTTGGCGGAATTCTGCACTGTTGTTGGCAAGAGTTATGATTCAGTTAGGAAGTAAGGATGACTTAGCACCAATTCTATGGCCCAAGGAAATAGATCAGTGTTCCCTTCATTGGACATTTCTCTAGAAAAGTTGCCTTTTGACCAAAGAATCTATTCATTAACTAGGATGTAAATTCAATAAATCTTTGAACAAACGCGCTCACTGTCAACATCTTGCTGAGGGTCACTGTTAGCAGATATTGAAAGAAGTGTGAGATAGCATAGCAGCTAAAGTTCAGCTGCAGTCCTGCAGTGTTTACTCGGGAGCAGGGCTCCTTTGAACCCAATAGCACTTACTACCGAGTAGCATGCATAGGAAGCAGCTATTTTGGGAGCAGGAGGAATCAAAATAGTTAATAAGGTATGTACCATGTAAGTACTATTATATAATCCAGTATCCAAATGATAACAGAATTTGCAGGGGGGGTGATAAAGACATACAATTTGTGGACGCTCAGAGTTTTATACCAGAAGTGGATATACATATTGTGTGCTATACAAAGTTATAGGGATGCTGCTGCATCAGATCAAAGACCCGCTTTGTTCTCACAGCGGCACACAAGTTGTCTGCAGGAAGCCTACAAATAGGACATAAGTGCAACGGCACCCTCCTACCCATGTTCCCCAGCAACTGGTGTACAGAGCACACTCCCTACTATGCTGGAGTAGCATAGGGCCATCAGGACTAGCGCAGGGCCCAGAAGCTGCTTCCAGGAAACCCACGAGCAAGACAGGAGTGAAACAGCGCCGACCGGTGTGTCCTGCAGTACCAAGCGGCATATTTGCATTCGATGCTGGGGTGCTATATGGCCATCGTGATGGGATGCCACGGACGGCCTGATCCGCCGTAAATCTGAGCTCAGCATCTGCTGCAAAAGAAAAATATGGCAATGACGTTTCTAGAGCAGGTTGCATAAGGAGCTGCGCCCAACAGTTTCATGTTGCAGCTGCTGCACAAGTAACTGAGTTGTCTTGTTTTTGCAAGACGCTGGTCCTTACCTTGAAAGCCCTAATCCAGTGTAGGCAACTCGGCCTTTTTCATATCTTTTGGACTACAGTTCCCATCAACACCAACCAACATGGCCCATGGTCAAGGGTGAGTTGAGTCATAGTCCAAAAACATCTAGAAGGCCCTTGGGTTCCTCTGCCTACCATGAACAGTCTGGAATTGAGAATGCTTCTCTCTGGAGAACCTACCCATCTGTTCAAGAGCTGCAACTCTGGTGTCCCACCACCATCAGAAGTTAGCCAAATGGCTACTGGAGAGAGGGTCTTCTGCGGTGTAGCAGCTTGACACTGGAGCATCCTTGTAGGCACCTGGCCAAGACCTCCCTGTCTCCCCTGGCTATGAATGGGCACCTTGCTTGAGGTGGAGGGCTCTGTAGCACAGGGAGTCCAAATGACCAGCAGGTGATGAAGCAGCAGCAAAGGTCGGCATGGCCTAGGTATGCCAGGTTATGACACAGGAATGCCCAGGAAGGCATAAATATGCCGAGGCACACTAGAGCGGCTGCTGGTCTCCTTCCTTCCTTTCTTCTTAGTTTTAACAAGCATTTTGCAGTGGGGGGATAGATGGCTGGGTGCATACATGGCTATGGGTGCAGATTTTATTCTTTTTCCTTTAAAACTGTGTTCATATGCCCCAGAACAAAACGCTGCTGCTTCCCAAGTAAATGTGTTTAGCCAGCATCAGGCAATGGACGCCAACACCATTATTTTTTGATAGTCATGACAATGCAGTTCAAAATGCAAAACTGCACATGCTTAGAGCATTTTTCTTTAGTTTTTAATGGTTGGCAAATAAGCTTTGTTGTCTTGCTTTGTTTTGTTTTGTTTTTCAGAAACATTTGCTCATTTCCTTTAACATAAGAGGAATGTAGAAGCACGGAATGGTAGATGCAGAGAAATTTTAGCTGTGCAGCAGCAAAATAGACATTTAAAGGGCTTCTGCATCATAAGGACATTACTTCCAGGGTCTAAAATTACCTATGGATAACTGGATGGGTGGATGGGTGGTTGCTATGTGCCATCAAGTGATCTCCGACTTATTGGCAAGCCCTTCAAAATATCTTATCCATGATCGCCCTGCTCAGCATTTTGAAATTCCAAGCTGTGACTTCCTTTAAGGAGTCGACCCATCTCATATTTGCTCTTCCTTTTCTTCGTCTGTCTTCAACTTTCCCTAGCATGATTGCCTTCTCCAGGGAGAGATATAATTTTATTGTAAGACACTGAAATGATGAACTCTGCAAATTCTGCTGCTTTTGAAATGTCCCCCGTGAAACTGAAGGACTCGTGTGAGTTCAGCAGGGTGTGTTACAGGAGCAGCTACTTTCTAAAAGAAACTTATGCCTGGAAAAGACACTCCAGATCTGCTTGTTAGCTGAAATGGTGATGGTACAGGCCAAAAAAGTGAATGGACTGAAGGTGTGGTCCATGAACAGGATACCGCCAAAAAGGCTGACGCAGGCTATGAGGCTGCCTGCTATAAATGCAGCTATTAAAAGAAGGGAGCGTGGAAGTTTTTGTAGCTGGTATGGAATGCAAGAGGGCTTTGAATAGCATGCTACATTTGTAAAGAACTGCCATTATTCGGGGTTTTAAATTGTTTGCACAATGCTACAGTTCACCAAACAAGAAAATTGAATTGCATGCAATTGAACAATGTCTGGAGTAGGTAGATATGGTTGATTCCAATAAAACTGGTGGTGATTGGATCCTGACAGTGGATTTGCATGGAACAAATGTTGCCTTTAAGTGGGACACTGGTTTAATACTTTGCCAGTTCCAGATGATGAACAATTAACAGTGAACTCAAAATTATTGCTACCCTGTATTGAAAGTTAAGTGGTCATTTGGAAATGAATAATATGCCATCTAAACTGAAACACATTGCTAATATTTCATATAAAAAGAAGAGATGCAGATTTCCATTCCTGGCAGCATCAGTGAAGGTGAAACCAATACCAGGTCTGTATGCTTGTGAAAAGCTTCTTCTGTCCCAACACATTTTTGCAGAGGAAGAATAAGCACATGCAAGAACTGCTCAGTTCGCCAGAAGAACTGGATAGTTTAAAATCCAGAAAACAAAACAGAACTTTTCCATTATTCATCCTGCAGAATAGTGCCACTTCCCATTATCAGTGACAAAATCAAGTGAGAACTCACATCGATGAGTTTCAGAAGTCGTACATAAGGGGGTGGGTTTTCCGGTTGATTCGGAGAAAAATAAAGCGAGGCATTTGGACCAAGGAAATTTGCCAAAGTTTTATAGAAAGAAAATTTCAAACTAGCAGTCTGGAAAAAATATGACCCAATTTTCCAACAATAAATATTTGATCAAGGTGGACTTCCCTTGGAACTAATGGAAAAACACTCTAAATTATGTAAGAACACTATGTAGCTTGAATGAGCCATTTGAAATATAGATTTCTTCATCTCTGCTTCAGCATCACTTCAGCTCTAACATGTGCCACAAAACCGCAAATGTATATTATAGCACATGCTGGTGTGCACACACTTATAGATATGAAAGGGGGCGGGGACATGTCCCTAGAAACCAGGAAGTCCTGCAGGCAACCATGAACCATGAACGGCTTGTTCAAATTTGAACAGACTTTTGAGTTCAGCTCAGGACCCCCAACAAATTTTCACCTGTTCAGTTTCACCTGAGAAATGAACTAACTACCTGAGGAAATTTATACCAAGTCAAAAAGCAGCAACCAGGAAAACTGAGGATTGCTGTTAAATGAGTGCTGTTCCAAGACTTGTAGGTCCATCAAGCATTCATGCTCCAGGTGGACCCACCAAAATTTCAGCCGATGGAGCACAGCCAGGGTTAGGGGTGACAGTTCTGCAGAGGTGTGATCACTGCTGGCAATCATTGGCTTACGCATCTCAATCAATGACCAGCACAGAAATGAGATAGGCACTGATTGAAAACAAGTTATTGGGATCCTGGTTTGTCTGAACACTTTTATCAATGTGTGTGTCTGGCCAGATAGTGCAAGAGGAAACAGGCCTCAAGGACAGAGGGTGGCCATTTAAGCATCACCAAAAATAAGGATAAAAGACAACACAGATTTGCACAGCATTTGCATATGCAAGTACATGTGGAAATCATCTGTGTCGTTCAAATCCAAGTAGGAACACATCGCAACACTGAGAAAGTTTGTGTCCGGGTGAGCAGCTTCAAGACCTATCCCTGCTCCAGTCTTTTCGACAGGACCGTGAATTGGACAATGCATCCAAGAGTGGATGTCTTCAAACAGAGGAGAAGAATCTCCCATGAGATAAGGACATGTCTTCTGCAATGTCAGACACAGGGCCACCCTGTGCTTGATGTACAGATGCATGTGGACTTACCTGTTGGGCAGATTCCTGAAGGAGAAGGCTACCAGTGCTACTAGCCTTGCTGGCCATGGGCTCCCTCCTTCACCAGAGGTGGCCTGCCTGCGTACCAAAGTTGCTGAGGAGCTTGGGCAGGAGGTGGTCTTGTGCCCATCCTGCCTGAGGGATCCCGTGGGCAGCTGCTTTGCCGCCGTGTGTATGTTGTGCTGGGCCGGATGGTTGCTGGTTTTTGTATCTTCTTATGCTGTAAAACTCCTCCATGTAGCAGGCAAGAATGGCAAGTCAGTGCAAGCAGAGAAAGGAGCCCGAGAATTCAAAAGCATGTGCTTATTTAGGAATTGCCAGAAGATAAGGGACAGATAAGACATTCATTTCCATTCATTTTTGACCTAATTGAAATATGGACCTAATCTGAAGTCTGTATATTTCCAAACTTGAAATGTGATTTGTCCAACAAGTATGCACTTGAAAAATGTGTACATTTGGGAGAAAGTGTACATGGAAAAAATGTGTGCTTTTGAAATATGTGCACAAATACAATTTCATCAAAGGGAGAAAAACATATGCAGAAATGTTCATGCAGAGTTCACAGTCCAATGTAAGCACAAGTCAAAATGAGCTTCAAAGTGGGCTTTGATGAACTCTGGTGAGCTCCAGTTTCACTGATTCACACAGCCCTGCAGAAGCCTAAGGGCAGCTGTGATCTGGGTGTAAGAGACAACTAGGCCACAATTCCACCACAATTCCCTAAAAGTCAAATCAACTTCCAAGGCATCCTCCAAAAAACAAAGAAAAGTGGCCTCTTGAGTCTGGAAGGAAGGTTTAGGGGGACAACTAAGAGATTATTATAATTATTATTATTGCATTTCTATACAGCCCATAGCCAAAGCTCCCTGGGCAGTTTACAACAATAATCATAGAATCATACACTCAAGTCACCCATCCCAATTCTGACCAGACCTGATCCTGCTTAGCTCCCAAGATTAGGCAGGATCAGAATCATCTTAGCCCTACTGTTGGCAGACCAGCACTGCACCCTGGTCACAAAAGATTATACCTGCACTTTTTAACATGCACCTAACATGTAACATAACATGAAAAGTCCATTGTTTTAAAACTTCAACCCCAAGCATCATACAGGCATGTTTGTCAGTGTCAGAACATCTGGAGGCAAACCCAGCTGTGTTTTTTGCATCTGGTGAAACAGCTCACCCCCACGGTCACTAATAAAATTATTGCCTGTCTCCAGCCCGAATGCAAAGGATCCAATGGCTGGTCACCTTCATATCCCCTATCATATAAATCAGAAGTGATGGCAGATGGACTGAACAATCTGGGACGATGTCCAAGTTTTAAAGAGAGAGAGAGGTCTTCTAAACAGACCTTGGCGATGGTGTGTGAGCAATACTGCAGATGTGTTCTGAATGAGGATTAAACTAAAGGACAGGTAGGGATGAGAATCTGGCAGAGATAAGGCTAGTTTCCCTTATGCAGCTGGGGCGGGGGGTTGGCCTAGGACTGAACCCAGCTGAGAAAAAAAGGAGATAATACGGACTTTCCACCCATCTTAACCTATTTGGAAGGGTGGGGAACCCAACAGTGCTGCGAGAAAAGCAGGCAATGCTCTGTGGCTGGAATGAGCAGTGGGACTGCACCACTAGGCCTGTCCCCAGACTCCACGCACTTCTGGTGCCTTGTCCGCTTTGCCCATAGGTGATGTGCACAACAATATGTCTGGTTTTAAAATGCAGACTAAAATGCAATTCTGGGCAGAAACCAGAGGGAGCAAAGTTAGCCCTGGAAAATGAGAGACTGAGATCAAGTCTGATGGATTTGGCAATCGCTAAATCTGAGACCTGGCAACCCAAGCGTGCTTTCTTCATCCCATTTCCCTACCATCTATTAGCTGAAGCTTTACCTGTAAGAAAAGCTTGCAAGACAAAGTTTAAACCCATAAAATATAATAGCATAGAAAGGTATTAAGGTGTAAGTTTAATATAGGAGAAATTTAAAGTGGTAACCAAGATAAATGTTGCAGCTGTGTAAAAATCTAAAAATGCACAATTTCAACAAGCAGAGGAGCTAACAAGGTTCAATTTGGATGCCAGGAAGCACTTCCTGACAGTTAGGATCCCGAGGGTGTGGAATGGGCTTCCATGGGAGGTGGTTGAGGCCCCATCGGTGAGGGTGTTCAAGGATAGGCTGGACATGCACGTGGTAGGCATGTCATGCGTGAAGGCAGCTGGAGCCAGGGGTCAGACTAGATGGCCCGGAAGACCCCTTCTGACTTGCTCTGTTTCTCTGTTCTGGGCTTCTATTCTGATCAGTCCATGCATCAGAATGAGCTGGTGGAATGCATTGTTTTGCACTCTGGGTAGAAGTTTCCACTTGGGGATGCTCCCTCCACCTAAATAAAGCCGAACAATAAACACCCTTCTCTGTGAAAAGAAAAGTAGCAAGGACGAAACAGTGAAGCTCTGTGTTTTGCCACATGTGCCCGTCTTCCACTTGCGGGGACTTTGTTAACATTACAGGAAGCTTCCAAAAGGAGCTTCCCTGCCTTCCACCTGAACTGGCAGGATCCATTCTCTCCCACCTGGACACATTGGCGCCTGATCCTGCTGCGTGTCTCGGCCTCGGAGAGCCTTCCCCGAGCCGCTGAGCCCTTTGCAACAGCTGGAATGCTCCATCATGAAATTCGTACCGTGATTAATAATACATACTTTAAGTGCCTAAAATAGCTAGGCAGGGCACTGGAGGCGTCCTTTGCCTGCAGCTCACAATCAAATTAAGAGAGATGGAAAGAGTAAACCGGAAAAAGGCATAATGAAAAAAGGCAAAATTAGCAGGGCGCGAGCCATAAAAGCATCATTTATGGAAAGGTGGAAAGAACGTTCATTTGAAAGTGGCCAAAGAGAAGCCAAGGAGGGCTCTGCAAAGGTAAGGAGCAGCAACAGAGGAAAGACAGCTCTGGGAGAGAGAAGAGGGATAGAAACGTCAGGGAGGCGGAACCTGCTATCCTCCGAAGAAAGATGGAAGGAACTGGCACGTTTAGCCTTGAGCAGAGGAGACTGAGATATGCTAGCATTTGACAAGTCACACTCAAGAGAGCCAACATTCTTAACAAGGGGCATTATAAGTATGCAGATTTTGGTTGAGCATTAGGAAAATATGCTAATGCTAAGTATGTTTCTTAATGCTCAGGGCGGTCAGACAATGGAACCTGAGATGGTTGGCCCACCTTTGCTGGAGGACCAGAAGCAGAGACTGGGCAGCCAGTTTCAGGGATGCTTCACACTGGATCCCTGCACTGAGCAAGGGGTTTGGCCCAAGGGCCCCTTCTGTGGGTCTATGCCTATGGGATCAACAGCATGTCCTCTGGCACATAATGCAGAACGTTAAAGTACCCACAGGGCACATAACCCAGGAGACGAAACGCATTCGTGCCACTCACAGGTGAGGGCTCCATGGAACATTGGAATAGCTCTGAGCTCCTGGATAGTTGCTGAATCTTTTTCTGGAGCTTCACTGCATTTTTCCATTTTACTCAACAACCCCTGCATGGCCATTCACCACTAGCTCCAGGCAAGAATGGGCAGACACATTTGCAAGTCGAAATGGGCATTGTTTAAAATCCACACATTTGTCTGCCTGGGGAATGCTAGTAGTTTTGGTACTTTCTCTGTCTAAACAGGCATAGGATCGCATCCTTCCTCAAAGGATTTCAAGGCTGCCTTTCAGGGCAAAACCTCCCAGATCAACAAAAGCAAGATTCTCTTGCTTCCATTGATATCCTGAGAAGCAGGACAGGGCCTGGAACAGGGGTGCTGAACTGCAAACCATGGACCAACCCCTGATGGTCAAACCTTTCCTGGCCCTCCGCCCCCCCCCCCCCCCGCCTGCTGATTGTTTGGTGGTTTCTCAACTTTTATGCATTTCTCTCCCATTCTGAATGGCTGAAATGCTTCTCTGAACTCTGACTTACTGGCAGGGAGCACTTTAAGTAAATTAACCTAGCATTTTTGGTTGCTTTTCACCTAACCTTCTTTTACTTTGGCTGTTTCCCTTTGGCTTCTGGTCTCACCCACCACAAGAGCTTCTCTGAAATTGAATTTGATCCTTGGGTTGAAAAATGGTTCTGCTCCACAGGCCTAGGGGCATCCACATCCTCTTTCTCCTTGCTGTTTGCACTCCTGGCTGCCCTCTTGCCAAAACTGAAAGCTGGAAGGCTTTGTCTGTGTGGGGGCAGGCTCACATTTGACTTCAGTTCGAGGTCTGCATATTGGTGCAAGCATATGCCAGAGCATCCACAAATGTGGGAGCATAGGAACTGCATTTCCCATGCCTCGACCTGGTCCAGCATTTCCTGCAAGCACCCCCCACACCCACCCTCCTTGTTAGAATGCTTGCCAAAGGAATGACAGAGGGAAACAGATTGACTAAGGCTTCTGATGGACCCCAGGGAGCAGTCCCGGTTTGCTTTTGGGGGTAGACCTATCAAATCAAAAATCTGAACCCCCTTCTTGTTATCTGAACCCCCTTATTGCTTCATAAAGCCAACTGAAAGCATTTGTATACATCTCACACAAGCCCCTTCCCAGGTTATACCATGGACAATGCTGCTGACCACACTTCCTTAGAGTCAGTATTTGTACCATTGGTCAACCAACACAGAAAAGGACCTCTGGCTGGTGCATGACTGATTTAATGCCTCTTCTTCCCAGTGTATCAGGGGACTGTTTTCCTGATGTGCTATTTATGTACTTCCCAGTCTACACCTTGTGGAATTTAATTTAGCACTGGAGATAAACCGCAAGCTATTATAACTCCCTGTGACAAGCACCAATTGTTTCCACTGAAACACAAAGGCTAGGAAAAGGTGGAGGCAAAGAGAGGTGATCCTGCTTACTAGCCTGTATCATTATTTCTGTAACAAGTTGACAAATCAGAGTGCTCCTGATTAATGGAGGAATTGCTTCGGTGCAGTTTTGCAGAGAACGAGCTTCAGAGAATGAAGATGAAGCCGTGGTTGCAATATATCAGCGCAAGTGTGTGCATTGCTGTCAGTGATGAGTCAACACTCATCAGCTCGGTCTGGAATTGGCTCAGTAATTGCAAGGTTTCTTGATTAATGCTCTGGGTGAGGGTGGAAAGATTATCCATTTCCCACAAGGTGATTCTCAGCGTGTAATGTTAGTACATGCAAATCCCTACTGCCTTCTGGGAATTGTAGTTTCTAGCTTCAGTTAGCGTAATTTAAGAGCCTGAACTGTTCCTCGGAAAATAAATACTCACCAAAACCAAGATATTTACCAGTTAAAAGACTGTCTGGTCTGGGGGCCAATTCATGCTGTTTACAACAACCAGTAAGCATGGTCTTCCCAAAGCGATACTGTCCAGATGTTTTGGACTACCATGGCTATCATTCTCAACCAGCATGGCCCATGGCCGTGGCAATGGCTAGGCAAGATGGCCATTGCAGTCTCACACATCTGGAGAGCACCAGACGGGGAACAGCTGAACCCCAAAGAACATTCAGTGCATGTGCCATTAGGTTTCTGGCATGCTGGCTATAGGCTATACATGCCCAGATTTCATTTTGATTCTGAGCTGGGGAAGAACTTACTCAGAACATGACACTAAGTTCTTGGCTTGGTTGAGCTGTTGAAAAAGGCCAGCAAGGAGCTCCGCCAAAGGGCCTCAGCTGACATCTGAAAAAACATTATTTAACCTTTGATCAGCTGATAATTGGATAAGGTTAATCAGATCCTAAACTTTATTAAGCCACTCAGATGTTTTTCATTTGGTTAACCCTGTGCTAACTGCAGGAAGTAAATGTAACAATGAAATATGAATACCTGCGGAAAGAATACCTTCCCTTCACTAAGTGAACTGCACTACCTGAGTACTTGCTACCAGGCCAGGTTTAAGGCTTTCGTACAAGTGTATAAAGTCCTGAATAACTTGGGACCAGGCTAGCGGAGAGAGATCCTTCTCTACCAATCTGCACTGCCATGGAGGTCACTGGATGACATGTCCCTGATAGTTCCATCTGGACCTCTGGCACTCTCTACTCAGAGAGAAGAGCCTACAGGGTGGTGGCCCCCTTTTGTGGAACTTCGTGCTTCTGGAGGTCAGGCAGATGCCAAGCTTGTGTTATTTCCAGCACCTCCTGAAAGCAGGAAGCTTTCTGATATAGCCAGCCACAGTTTCACTGACATACTTTTATGGATCTCATTTTTAACATATTGACTGGGTTCACACCACACGAGAAACCGTGGTGACCTAGAAGCCAGGGATGGGTTGTGGTGTTGACAGAGACAGCAGCATGCTTTTAACCCCACACAGTTCACAAACCCTGTTATTGTTACACTCTTTCCTTTGTATAGTTCACCATTCCCAGATCTGCACACTGGAATATGGCATAACAGACCAATTTTGTGAATAAAATAAGGGCACACATTCCATAGGCATACCTAAAGGGCAAATTACAGGGTTTCTTTAACATGTTGTTGATGTTACATCATCATAATTATATTAAGATTCTTTTACTTGAAAGAGCATATTGTAAGCTGGCCTTTAAATTCTGAACAGACCTGTTGGAACACTTCGCTATATCCACAGAAATGGGGTACAGCCTGACGGGAGTACGTTGCCCTTGCTTTCATTGCTGTGGCTGAGTTTATTTCCGCTGGTGGGTGCACCCCCTGAATGCAGGCCCCTCATAGGGTGCTCCCACTAATAGAAAAAAGGGGGGTGCCTCCAAAAATCTGCGCCAAAGGGTGAGGAAGCCAAGCCTTAGAAATAACCCCCTTCTCCCGTTCCATCAGGGAGCTGATCTGCCAGATCTTGGTCCTGCCCAAGCACAGAGGGAGCCCTTCTGTTCACAGGGCCCTAATTAGGTCCTGAATTTCCTATTTAATCCTCTTCTAGGGAGAAAGAACCCACTGAATCATTGCAAGCATTATCTAGTTGAGAAAAAGGGGGGGGGGGAAATGAGATGCTTTCCGGGGACGGGGGGTGGGCAGCAAAGCATTCCTGCAGAGAGAGAGCTGTGTGAGTGTCACCAATTCTGTGAGAGGCCGAGCGCTGCTGGATGCAGTCCTGACCTGTCTGTAAATTTAAGCTCAGGTGTGTTGCTCCATTCCTGGTGATTCTGTTGGATCCCCAGCCCAGTATGATTCTCCCACATCCCTTGCTGCTGCAGTTCCTCCCACCAGGCACAGAATACCCTACAGGACATAAAACAACAGAAACTGGAAATCTAAATTCCAGGGGAAATAAGAAAGCTTTCACCTGACTCGGGAAGGGGCACAGTGTAGGTGCCAGGCGAGCCTCCCTGGGAGGGGCATTGCGGAGCCAGGGTGCCCCAGCAGAAAAGGCCCTCTGGGCAGCAGCCACCCGCCTGGCTCCCTTGGACAGGTATGGCTCTGGCTGTGGGAATCCAGTTTTGTGCTCATTTAGTCACTGCCCGTGCACACAAATGCCCTTTCCCCCACTGCATGAGCAAGCTGATGAATCAGGCATTCAGTATCAGGGAGGTTTTGTGGCCCGCACAGCATGGGACAAGGTACCCTTTTAAAGATGGGTGCGACGTCCTCCCGGTCTCGGTATAAGTGCTAGTTTCTCTTCTTGGGACTGGGTAGGGCAAGGGCAGACACACAATACCGTGATCTGGATGCTCACAAAATCACAGTGCCACAGCAACAGCCTTCTCCAGCCCGGTGCCCTCCAAGCAATGCCCAGGATCCCTGGCCACTGCCTATGCTGACTGGGACTGAAACTTGAGGAAGCAACAGATTGGGGAAGGCTGATGGGTCCTATCTAGCAAAAGAGGCAGGAGCTGGGCCAGATTTTCAGCTGCTGGAAAATTCGTATTGGTCAAAATCTTTGGCATGTCAGGGGAGCTGGGGACCCTCCCACCAAGACCGATTTCATACTATGAAATGTATTTTGCTCCCTGTTTCAGGCTGCTGGAACCCAGTAGGATCCTCACATGAAGTTGTTTGCTGGGAGTTTCAGGACAGATGGGAAGAAATAATTCGTCACACAGAGTTAAACTATGGAATCATTTCCACAAAATTTAGTGATGGCTACCAAGTTGGAGAGCTTTCAAAGGGTTCGGGCAAAACCATGGGTGACCACAAGAATAGCAGGGACTACTAGTCCTGCCTGCCATATGCTGCTTCCAGTATCATAGGAAGCATGCTTACATACACCAGTTGCTGGGGAACATGGGTGGGAGAGTGTTGTGCACCAATGCCCTGCTTGTGGGTTTCCTGTGGGGAGCTGGTTGGTCACTGTGTGAACAGCATGCTGGATTAGATGGGCTCTTGTTTTGTTCACACATACCTTGCATCTTTGGACTGCTCTACTGAATCTGTCAAAAAATCCAAGAAGTTCAGTATTTTGCTTCTTGCACTAGTCAAATACATTTATTTTTTACTTTATTTTTATTTTATTTGGATATTTTTATCCCGTCAAATTATGTTGCACGTCTCTGAACGGCTTACAGACTGAACACCCAATAAATACACATAAACCCATAATAATCCATTTCTCCAGCAAGCCCTCTGAATATGGAGGCCCCGTAGGGTCCCACCTGGAAGCCACTTTAGAGCAGATGATGACCCTCAGGGCCAAAAGTGGCCCACCTGGAGGCCAAATAGGGACCTCTCCGGTTATATCTGCTCCCTCTGGCCCTTCGCCCTCTCCCTTACCACCAACCATTTGCCTTTTCATATTCTAAACAATTGAAATGGCTCTCCTAAGTTTTAGTTAATGACAGCAAGAAGTTTAAGCTAATCTTTGCTGGCGTTGTTTGTATTTTGACCCCAAACCAATTGCCTTTATTCTTCCATCTTCTGGAATGCAGCCCCCAAAAACTTCCTGAGCAATAAATACGATCCTCAGGCTGAAGGAGGTTCAACAGCTCTGCCTTTAGATCCTTCATCCGATGCCCAACAGACATGACTGCGGCTGACTCCTCATGTTCACACTCCCCTTGATGTTTGCAAACCCCTAATTATGGATTCCTTACATCAAATCCTGCCCGAAGCCCCGAAAAGAACAATGGGTGGTGCTACTCCATTTCTTAAACCTCACCATCCTGAAGATCATATCTACGTAAACCCAAAGAAAAACATGTACCCACTCCCTCCTCGGTTGCGCCAGCAGACAGAAGGCAACCCTGTGCGTGCTTTCTCAGAAGCAATTCTCAGTGAATTCTGTGCAATTTATTCCCATGCGAGTGTATATAACATTGCAGTGGAAGGCAAGATGCAGGGAAGGAGTGTTGGCACGTACCCAGCTCCAAGTACTTTGATTAGACAGCCTGGTGCTATTTTGGACTACAAAGCCCCAGATGCCCCAGCCAGCATGGTCAATGGATGCTGAGGTCCTACAGATTGCCTACAGCTCCTTTCAGGCTGAGCAGGTCTGTGGAGAAGAAGGCATTCTGGAGGACATTCATTCACTGGGTCACTGTGAGTCCAAGACAATTTGACAGCCTGGCATGTAACAGCCATCACCTTCAGACTGCAAAGGAAAGAGCTTTCTGTGACCTTCATTATCACAAGAAGAGCAGAGTGCAGAGTTAAGCTAAGGAATTGGCTACTATTAATTCTTTAATATCTTAAGATTTGGTGTGGAGGTCCTTCTTCGGGAGCCCTCCTTGAAGGAGATTAGGAGGGTGGCTACCCAGAGAAGGGCCTTCTCAGTGGTGGCACCTAGCTATGGAATGTGCTCCCCAGAGAGGTCCGCCTGGCACCAACTCTGTATTTTTTTTGGCACCAGGCTAAAATCTTTTTATTCACCCATTATTTTAAGGTTGGTTTTAATGTGGGTTTTATTTTATTGGACTTATTGGATGCTGTGCTTCATTTTATTCTGTTTTTATTGACCATCCCAAGACTATAGGAGTTGGACAGTATATAAAAGCTTTAAACAAACAAACAAATGAATAAATAAATATTAGAAAGCTTGATGGTCACCAAATTGGATAGTCCCACCTTCTGTCTTCTTCTAAGAGAGGAAGGAAGGAAGCGAGGAAGTTTTGTGTAGAGAAAGCCCCCAGTGCATTCAGCTTAAAGGATCTGGTGGCCAACAACTAGGAAGGACTTGTGCATAAGATCCTGAAGAACCACTTCTGGTAGATAACATTGGGCTATGTGGCCAAAAAGGATGGCTTGATCTAACAAGAAAGTTTCCTGATTTTTGTGTCACATCCATAAATGAGCACCCAGTGCAGGCAGATGAAAGAAAATGAAATAGATAGGTGTATGAGAGACACCATTGAATTCAATTTCACTTAAATAATGCTGGGAGATGTGTTTTGTTTAAGTGATCTATTAGAGATTCCCGGGCCTTGTTACTTCAGCTTATAAATCTGCCAGGCTATATACCTATTCATTGCTATGCATATGGAACACATAGATACCCAAATGTTCTTATCCTTTGCCGAGTACTCAAATTCAAAATGTGCCCACTTTGATTTCAAACTCGGAGTTATCTGCCTCAGGTACTGTACCGCGTCCTGCACTGGTATAGCAGCTGGGTCCCTGTCCATTCAATAGTAAAACAGTGGGAGCAGTAATTCCCTTAAATGAGTCTGCTCCTCGCTAAAGTCTCCTCCATTGGCTGTGTGGGACACCAGACTCACAGCTTTGCAGACGTCAAGGAGAGACAAACAGGTTTGCATTGCACTGTTGCCAAATGCACTGGAATGCCTACAAGCAGACTGCATCTTGGACAGAACGCATGGCATCCAAATGATGCATCCTCAGGCAGCAGATCCGAATTGCAGCAAGTACTTCCTGGTGGTTAGGACCCTGAGGGCGTGGGATGGGCTTCCAGGGGAGGTGGCTGAGGCCCCACCGGTGCGGGTGCTCAAGGATAGGCCAGGCATGCACATGGCGGGCATGTCCTGAGCGGAGCTGCTTGGAGCCAGGGGCCAGACTAGATGGCCTGGGAGGCCCCTTCTGACTCGCTCAGTTTCTATTTTTCTATGTTGCCAAGAATGTAAGAAGAAAAGTCACCTCTTCTTGCAAGTTTTTCTTTTAAATATACTTAAGGTTATGCTGTGACTCTTGTTGGACTGTACCCTTTCATAGTGCAGGTGTATTAGTGAATGCTGTAGATTGGACACTGTAGGGCAGATAAAGGGAATTGTGTCTTCCCCTGGGGCATAGTTAAAACGAAGGAACTTACTACCACAAAGTGTAGCAGTGACTGCCAACTTGGGGTGCTTTTCAAGGGGGGTTATTTGTGGAGGGCAAGGGGTCCCCTGCCTAGTAGTCATGATGACGTGTGCTGACTCCAGTATGGGCAGGAGCTTGTCTCTGAACAGCAGCTGCTGGGAAGCAACAGGGAAAGAGGAGTTTTCCTCTTGATGGGTTTCCCTGAGACATCTGGTGGGTGGGTGGAGGGGGGCAGGTGTCCTGCTATGTGAAGAACGGGCAATTCTCTGTTTGAAGGTCTGTCCGAGGAGAGTCCTCTATTCTGCATATGTCCTTTGTTTGGAGGACTGTCCAGTCCAACTCCAGTTTAAAGAGCAAGAATCATAAAAAGAGGTGCCAAGGCCTGGCGTTCTCCATTCTCAGTAAGCACCTGGCTAGTGGCCTGAGCAGCCAAACAGCCCCCAGGTTGCTGCTTTCCAGACCAAGGTGAGATCCATTGTATTTCTACTTGAATTATAGTCATGATATCTAAATTTGCACTATGGGTAGGGATCCACATATGCAAAGTTTGCCCAGCTGGGCGCTCTCCTGTCCTCCTCTTTTGGCAAGGTATAACTGGCCACTTAAAACGAGGAGATGCCAGATCAAATCACGCCAGAGCTTTCCCTGGAAGTAGAAATGACAAACGTGAAGATCTCATACTTTGGGAGCATCATGAGAAGGCAATCATGCTAGGAGAAGTTGAAGGGAGAAGAGGAAAAGGAAGACCAAGCAGGAGACGGACCAGTTCCAAAGATATGGCCTTGATTTTATAGATAGGAATTTTGGAGGGTGTTCATGTTGGCCTTAAGTCAGAAATGGCATGACAGCATGTAACAGCAACAAACTGGCCACTTGACTGGCTAGCCACCATGGCAAGCAGACTGGACAACATTTGGTGCAATGAACCAGCAGAGCTTTTCTTTCATTAACCTTTAAAACCTTAACAGCCTAGACCCGGACCCCTTAATGACTTCCCACACAGATCTGCCTAGGCTCTTAGATCAGGTTTCAGGGCCCTGCTCACTCTCCTAACAGCATTAGATACACAGTGGCAGAGCCTTTTCTGTAGTGGCACCTAAATTGTGTGCTGGCTCCCTGCCCCGCCCCCAGTTCCTTCCCTTTTGGAGAGCAGATAAGCCGTTAAGACCCATCTGTTCCAGCAGATCTTTTGAGTTTTGCAAGTTGCCGTCTTGGATCACTAACTGCTGCCTGTGGATGTGTTACTATGTTAGTTCTGCCCATGTTTCAGTTGTCCTATACACTCTGTTTGGGTGCTTATCTTTTATAGTAAGGTTTTTTTTAACCAGGCTGCTGCCTGCTTTGAATATGAAGTATATCAGAATAAAGATGCACAGAAGGTCGCTGTCTGTTTTTAAGTGGCAGAGCTGAAGACAAGAAAGAGGTCGCATCACATGCAGTTAGAAATGGTACAGTCAAGGAAGAAGCGAGTGAGATAGTCCTCCTGCCACAGCAGGGCCAGGTCTTTGAACGAGTGATGGGTACCCTCCCTCCGCGAAGCCACCTTCTCAATGCCCTGTTCCCCGGACATGGCAAGCCGGCATGGAAAAATAGCCATGGAGAATCAGCGTGTAATCTGAACGCAGCACAGCTTCTGCAGGGCAACCTGCTTTTGGAAGTAAGCCACCTTGAACTGGCCCTGGGATGCTCACAGGGGCTTGGAATTTACAATGAAAAGAAAATACACTGTTAATGTTTATATTGAAAAGAAAAAACACTGTTAATGTTTATATTAATTTATTGTTGTAAGCCGCCCCGAGGCTTCGGCGAATGGGGCGGCATAAAATGTTTTAATAAATAAATAAATAAATAAATAAATAAATAAAAATATACAGTGATGGGCAGGTAAACGTGGCATAGTTAAAGGAGGAGGAGGAGGAGGAGGAGGAGGAGGAGGAGGAGGAGACGAAAAAGAAAACCAATCTATATACAGATCAACTCAGAAGATGAAAACTTTCCTAAACAAAATGAAACAAAAAACGCAGCTCTTGTAAACAATAGGAGGAAATCCAGGAATCTGCTGTATACCAAGTCAGCCTGTGGGACCACCTGGTTCAGTATTGCCCGTACCAAGGCCATTAGGTCGGATTTGTCCCACCTGTAGTCCCAGTCCAGCTCTTTAGGGTTTGTTTGTTTGTTTGTTTGTTTGTTTAAGGCATTTGTATGCCATCCTTCGCAAGAGCCTCAGGACAGCTTACACGAATAAAATTCCAAAATACATAACAATATTATAAATAACGTAAAACATTCCACAATATATCCTCTCTTAATTAATAAAAGTAATAAAAATAAAAATGCAACTGTATTAAAATTAGCAATATTAATAAAATAGTATTTGTTTTAAAATGGAGATTAAATAAAGTCTCCAGAATTTTATGTATTTTGTATAGAAATACATTTATTTATGTTTTGGAAGCTGCCCCGAGGCTTATGCGAATGGGGCAGCATACAAGTTGTCCAAATAAATAAATAAAAAGGTCTTTACCTGGCTCCAGAAAGAGTAGAGGGTTGGCACCAGGTGGACCTCCCTGGGGAGCATGTTCCATAGTCTGGGTTGCATAGATAACGGTGCTGGTTCATTTCGCCCAAACCCTTTCGCCAAAAACCAGTCATTCTGAGATTTCCCCCACTGCCAAAGCTTGAAATGCCTCTCCTGAGACTTAGCATGGCAAGGAGAGCTTGAAGCTAAAATACGCCAGCAATTTTTGGTATTTTGGCTCTGTTCCTTTGGCCCAGCCCCACGGGGAGGCAATCCCGAAGAAATCCTCCAATTTGTTTTCGACCTTTGGGCTGAAGAGGTCTCCAATCTGATGCTGCCCCTGTTTGCAAAAATGCTCTTAGGGACACAGAAAGTGGTTTGGCCAGTTTCACTGAGCTGGTGTTGCTTATACAGGAACCTTTCCTAACTCTACCCAGGGCCATAACTATAGAATCTGGGTCATTTTGCATGAAAAAATATCCTTTAACACCAAGCTATGTCCTTCCCAAATAACGAAGCGTGCAACTGAACTATAAGAGGCCATATACATGTGCCAATTTGGACTTTCAACTCCCAGAGTTTGGAGAAGTTAGAACAAAACTGGAGGCTGAACTAGGGAACGTTTGCCATGACATGAAACAAATGTCTTTCACAGAGTACTGTGATCTCCGTTTGCTATTGTCTCTTGTGGTCTTTTGCTCTGCTCTGCTGTAATATGTTGGCAAATCACATCCAGTCCTGTGTTTTTACTTTGCATGGGGTGGTAATTTCTCACTTTCAGGCTGCACTTTGGGTGGGACAAAAGCTGAACCCACTGTGGTTCCTGTGAGATGATATCCCTGAAGTTTGTTTGCTTCTGGCACTTTGACAAAGATGTTAATCTGCCGTTTTCCCTCCCCTTCCCCAAAGGGAAAATCACTAGAGGAGGGCTTGAACTAAACTTGAACAAACCAGTTTCTGCCAATGCTCAGCAACATTTCTTACTTATTAGTATCTTGCATTGCATCGCCAACACACCCTGACCTGAAGTTGCAATAATATTCAGAGTGAATGCAAAAGCCTGACTTCTTGTTCCCTGATGTTAACTGGACATGAATATTCCAATATATATGGCTCAAGGCCTTCAACTGTTGGCCTTACAGTAGATAGCAAGCTCAGATGGCTTGAAAATGGGGATTAGGCAAATTCATGAAGGCTAAAGTCACTTGTGGCTACTGGTCATGAGATGCTTGTAGTGATGATATGCTGACAACACATTCCTCTGAATTAGGGAAAAGGGAAAGATTTGTTTAGTTTGCATTTTAATACAGACTTACCAGATCTATGCTCCCCAAACCAATCCACCAGCTGAAATGCATTTGTACATCAGTGGTTGTACTTTTCTGACTTTTGTAATGAATTTCTCAAAAAATGCATGTGCATGTGGACTGTGTGCATATGGAGGGAAACTATGCACATGAATTCATATGTTTAGCTCCTGTATAGACTGAAGTGTCTGATCCTGCCTAATCTTAAAAGCTAAGCAGGATTGGGCCTGGTTGAAATCTGGATGGGTGACTTACTATGTTGTAAACCACCCAGAGAGATGATGATGGTGGTGATGATGATGAATTTATGGCAAGAATGCACAAAAATGTTATATTTTGGGGCAATGCTTTGCAAAACTGGATACAAAATTATACAAAACTTTGTGCAGATTAAAATTAAAAATAAAATTTATGAAAAGTGAGGATCTGAGCCTGGGTGAAATGGACAGAATTGTCTGTTCCTCCCAGCTGACAGGGGAGAACTGGGAAAGAAGGCTTGCCCTCGGGTCCTTTTGAGATCCCCATTTCCTCTATAGGAAATGTAGGACCAAAAGGACCTTTGGACTGATGCAGCAAGGCTGCCATGGTGTTCCAAGGAGAACCGCTTCCTTCATGGCCAGAACAATCCAAGCAGTGCTGAAACTGGGAAAGGAACGGCCTGCTTCTTGTGCTCATCTCCCTGCCCAGAAAATGAATGCTGGGTTGAAAAGGCCATATTATATGAAACATCTAATGCACACAAATGAAAATCACTCTGTGCCAGCAATGGGTGACATACTGAGAGGTCCCCAGCCCCAAGTACCCATCTTCCAAGGTTCCATTTGGATGCCAGGAAGTACTTCCTGACAGTTAGGACCCCCAGGGTATGGAATGGCTTCCACGGGAGGTCGTTGACGCCCCATCGGTGAGGGTGTTCAAGGATCGGCTGGACATGCATATGGTGGGCGTGTCAAGAATGGAGCTGGCTGGAGCCGGGGGTCAGGCTAGATGGCCCGGGAGGCCCCTTCTGACTCGCACTGTTTCTGTGTGTCTATGTTTTACCCTGATGTCACCCTCCACAATGCCTACTTGACCGTTCTCTGCACAGGATGGTAAGCTGCAAGCCAAAAGACTTGGCTAGCACCGGCAGTAGCCATTTGGCCAGGAAGCAGCTGAATTCCACGCTAGTTCCTCCAACTGGAGGAGTGGAAAGAGTGACACTGGCTCAGCCTTCGTCCGAAGGGGTGCTGCAGATGGAGAGGGTGCGGATGAATCCTGAGCCATCTACAGCCTCCCTTGCCTCTCCTAACCTTGCTCCCTATGGAGAGAAGGGCTTCAGGGTGTAGATGGGGCTGGGGGGACAGGAGAGAGGTCTTGCACAGAGGCCAGATGGGACAGCCTGGTAGGCCAAAGCAGGCCCAGGGCTGGAAGTCCTCTATTCCTGCTAATGCCTTCTTAGCCTCGGTTGCTGAGTGCTGTTCAGACCCAAACAGTGCATTCTTATGGCCGTTCTCGAAAGTATTCAGGCATGAATTTTTATGACCCACTAAGGGGAGGGAGTTCCTTATTGCAGGCAGACCACCAAGAACACCACTTGCTCTTGCTCTTTGCTAGATGCATGACCATAAAGCACAGACTTTATAAAGGAGACAAGTCAGTCTCTAAGGCACAGATTATGGATGAAAGAAATTGGGTTGGTACGCTATAAATTTGCTTACTCTTGTTTTCACCTTGGCCAGTGTTCATCATGACATCTTATAATGCTGGATTCCATTTGCTGTTTGTGTGCTGCAGGGAAAAACACTTAATTTTCCTTCCCAGCCCTTTTCATTATCCACTGGCAACATCGAGGATGTGTCGGTCTGTCATTAGTTGTAATGGCTATGTGGAAACGCCAGGTTCAGAAGCAGCATTCCTCTGAGGACTAGTTGCTGGCAAAACAGAGAGAAAACAGGACTCTTTTACCTTGTTGGGTGGAGGAGACATCTAGGTGGACTTTGATGAGACTCTTCTTATATTTCATTCTTCTTTTCTGGCCCTTTCCATCTTTAGCCTTGAAAGACCATATGCTAGGTTGTCTCTGTTCTGAGTCAATTTGCACAATGCCATCATTTCATTTCTTTCATTTCCATACTGCTGCACAGCTGAAGCTCTGGGCAGTGTACAATAATGCATTTCCCATGTCTACTCAGAATCGGTCCCATGGAATTTGTTTATTTATTTACTTATTTAAAGTTTTTATATGCCGTCCCATACCAGAATCTCTGGACAGCTTACAAAAAAACAAAAACATACCAACAAAATGTTCAGTAGGACATCCTCTCAGGCAAGTGTACATAGGGAACATGGCTCATTAAGTTCTACTAGATCCTGGAGAAGAGGAGACTCCGAGGGGATCTATTGGCGACATACAGGTACGCCAGGGGTGTCACACAGAGGAGGGTGGAGACCTGTTCTCCCCTGCAGAGGAGGCAGGATGCGCTCCAACAGAGCCAAGCTCAGGGAGCCAAGGTTCCATTTAGAAGCCAGGAAGCACTTCCTGACAGTTGGGACCCCGAGGGTGTGGAATGGGCTTCCACAAG
Source organism: Varanus komodoensis (assembly GCF_004798865.1). Classification (NCBI taxonomy): domain Eukaryota; kingdom Metazoa; phylum Chordata; class Lepidosauria; order Squamata; family Varanidae; genus Varanus; species Varanus komodoensis. Next base: position 56,275,323 of record NW_025335761.1, read on the forward strand.
AGGTCGCTGAGGCCCCATCGGTGCGGGTGTTCAAGGATAGGCTGGACATGCACATGGTGGGCATGTTGTGAGCGGAGCCGGCTGGAGCCGGGGGTCAGACTAGATGGCCTGGGAGACCCTTCTGACTCACTCTGTTTCTATGTTTCTATCCTGTTGGCAACAACATACTGAGCAATGCCCTAAGCAATCCTAAACATGTCTACTCAGAAGTCAGTCCCATTGAATTCAATGGGGCTTAGTCCTGGGAATCAATAGATAGGACTGCAGCCTAAGCGACACCGAATTGGATCAGGGCTAGGACGTTTTTCCGTATCGTTGCAGGTCCAACCAAGAGCTGGTGGGGCTTCTATTACGCATATCCATCACCAGGCTAGCTCCCAGTTTCGGAGGCTCTTCAGCAAGGGACTCCACACCACATGTGCGTGAGCCTTGCCAGGCTCCAGGCAATGCAACAATGACTCATGCACACAACCACAAGCGCAAGTGGCTGCAACAGGCTGGTATGCCGACCTGGCAAGAGAGCACCTGGCAAACTCTGAGGAGGCAGCAAGCAAGCTCAGGTCCCCGTTCGTGCTAAAACTGGAAGTGCTGGATCAGATTTGAAACGGGCTGTTCTGGTTATGCGTGTTCGGGTGGGGAGAAACACTGGGGGTCCCGCACGTGTGTGCGGTCTCCGCTCTGTATGTATATAGTGAGTAGAATGACTCATTGCCCCGAGGCAAGATTGGAAAAGAATCTCCGGAAGAGAGAAGTTTGTTTGGCACTGCATTCCTGATGCAGCTACAGGGAAACTTCTGCGCGCGCTCTCTCTCTCTCTCTCTCCCTCTCCCTCTCCCTCTCTCTCTCTCTGTCTCCCCACCCCTGTATGCACATTGGTGCTTGCAAGGTAGTCTTAGAGACACAGTCAGTATTGAAAGCCACCCGCCCCATTCCTCCGTGTCGGAGGGGGTGAGTCAAAAGTCATGTAGTACTTTCTCCCGTGCCTGAATGAAGCAGTCCAGCTGTTCCCTTCCTGCAGGAGGAGATTGAGTTTCACGCGCCGCGTGAGCTGCAACTTCGCGACTCCGCTCGGAGCGTGGCCGGGGGCCACGCAGTCCTCTGCCCGCGCGGATGGGCGGAAAGCCCCTCCAAGGCTGACCCGGGCAGGCGCTCCGCTTTCCCTGCCCAGCTTGGCACGGCCAGTCGCAGAGGCTGGAGGGAGAAAAGCCGTGGGATTGGCATGCGTGGTCCTTTTTCACTCCAGAGCAACTTTTGGGATCTTGTGTTGGCCTGTTCGTTGGTAAGTCTCTCTTCCCCTCCGCTTATTTTGCTTCCACCAGACTGCAGATCAAAGTGAGCAATTCTGGTTTGGGGATCGTAGTGGTGTGTGCTTTTGCACGGTGCTAAAGAGATCGCATGTAGATTGGAAGGATTGCACTCGGGGATAGCAGTTATGTGATAAGTAACACAAATGTCTTATCTTGTTGTGTCATACCCTCCCTTATGGCGTGTTGTGTTGCAGAAATGACACACCTGGGGGTGTGGGTTTTTGAGTCACTTAGAGGTTAGGCTTTTTTAATAAAAAAAAAAAGGAATTCTAGCACAAGATAACAGGAGATTGATGGACAGTTTGTTTTATGAGTTCTGGGAGAATAGACAGGCCTTAAAGGTGAAGGGAATTTATACCTTTCAGGCACATTTCGACCTCTGTTGTTCTTCTCTCCAATTGCTTTCTCTTTGGATTTAAGAGTTTGCAATCAGATTGTTTTCATCAGCCTTTCTACACCGGATGGCCTAAAAATAAGTTTGGATTCCGTCCTCTATCATCCCCATCCATGCTGCCTGGAGGTGATGGGAGTTAGGGCCCAGCACATCTGGAATGCACTGTATTGGGGGTGGCTGCTACACTTCTTGACTCAGAAATAAGTCCCACGAAAATCAGTGGGCAAATGTCCATTGAGCTGCAGCCTCAGGAAGCTTAATTGGTTTTGTATGATCATGCGAAAGTTCCACGTGCCGCTTTCTTACTGCGGCAGCCTTGTGTACAGAAGCTGAGCTGCAAGACATTCCCAGTGGAGGTGCCGGGGGATCTCACCTCCCTGTGCACTCTAGGGGGCTTGGGGGGCACCGTCTCTCAGCCTCATCTTGCTACGCACTCCGTTTCCAGCATTGTGTCACAAGGCGGTGTGCCCAAGAAGCCGCGTGTCTCATTTCATGGAGCGTAGAAGGACACACCCATAAGTGTTATTGGAAATAAAAGGGGGCAGATGTGCTTTGCAGTGGCTCATGTGGGAGGGCTGTGAAGGGTGGTCCGCAAGTTTCATCCCTGTCGCACCAGCAGTATCCACAGTCTGCACTCCTTTGTCTCATGCAGAGGTGTACTGTCCATCCAGCCCTCGGTGTGCTGAAGGCAAAGCTGCGCTTCTCTTCTGAAGCAGAACTTCTGGGTGTGGGAAGCTGCACGGTGTCTCCATCTGCAGAGCGCATGAGAAGGTGCCTTTATTCCATTTGTCCACACCAACTCTGTGGCACCTAAGTTGGTCAGCAGTGCCTCGCCAAGCTTTTGGACAGGTGTTTCCCAGTCTTACCTGGAGCTGCCAGGGTTTAACTCAGGGCCTTTTGCATGTTATGCTGTTCACGGTTCAGCAGTGTTTCCCTCCCCATTGGGAAACACTGAATCCCTAAATGTGCTTCACGATAGCCAAGACCCCCATGCGTCCGTGCACATGTACTCAACCCGATTAACTGGCAGAAGAGACTGCTTCCATGGCTTACAGAGTTTGCAAAGATCAAGCTGGTTTGCGTCCGTTCTTTGCACACGCCATCAACTTCAGAACAACACTTTTCTTGATCACCTTTTCTAAACAGCAAGGCATGCATATGTCGGTTGTCTTCATAGTTAAATACAGTAATAATTGAGTCTCCTTGCAGGCTTTCAGACATACTTTCAAAGGAAACATATCCAACTGTGAAATAGTTCGGTACTACGTGAAAATTCACATCCTACAGGTGATCTAGTCCAAGTTAAGATTTTCTGCAGCTTGATCTGAGGCATGTTGACTAATAAGTAAAAAGTCTCATTCAGCTCAATTAGACTTTTTGATGTATTGTGGATGGATAAATGAAGGGGCAGCTCACTGAATTTTTCCAGGATAATGAGAATGTCTACAATAAGTGCTCACCATTAGCCGTGACTGTAGCGCATCTTTCTTCTTCTTTCCTAAAGCATTTTGTTGCTTTCATTGCCACTGTTCTGGTGATGATTTTGAGCTGAACTTCTCATGGCAAGGCACCTGAGGTGGCTCCATGTCTTCTTTCTATTAGGTAGCTCTCAGTCACTTTGTAGCCTCCCAGGCTGCCCGCTTGGAGATGTAGAGAAAAGACACCAGGGGAGGAGGAGTTACTTCATGACATCTTGTCTTCCCTGGGTTTTCACTGATACGTGGGGAGTCAGGGTGGCTGCAGGATGCTGGAATGATGATTGTAGTATGAAAGGACACCTCTTTGTAAGAGTAAGATAAGCAGGCAAACCACAAGCCCCAGCCTTGAGCATTTCTCTTACATGTCCTTCTCCTTCGAGCATTTTTTCAAAAGCAATGTCTTTCCCATTGTATTGAATGGCAATGGAAGAAATTGTCAGCATTGGACTAATTGTAACCTGATCGATATGCAGAACATATTAATATTAAAGGGGTAAAAGGCAGGTTTGGTATCGTATTAGGGCAACATTGGCTAATGGCTAAAGGGACGGGATTAAATGCTAATAAATAAATAAATATTCCAGTTGGGAGAGCCCCTACCTGGTTTTTAGATGAACTGGTCACAGTGTTGTGATACCAACTCTTCATCAACCAGTAAGTAACCGTTGGATGTGATATGAATTTAAAACTATAAAGACAGATCTATTCTTTATTTATTCTCACCTTTTAAAACATTTTCAAGGAATTTTAAGTGCCCCCCATTCATTCCCCAAGATCCTTTTCCCACAGACAGCTCCAATAGCAGGACAAAGGCCAAAATGGTATTTTAAATGGCCTTTGTCATTATAGATATATGGCAATCCATACTCCTCCCATACTCATGATCAGGTTCAAAAATAAATCACATCATCTGAGTTCTTGGGAGAGCATGAATAAAGGACTGGACTGTTGGAAACTGCCCTGAGATCTTCAGCTATGGATAATATAGCAGTGAAATAAATAATAATTAATAATGGAAAGAATGTTGGTTGTATAGTAATATTACAGAGAGCCAGTGTGGTGTAGTGATTAAGAGCACAGGACTGGGACTCAGGCAATCTAGGTTCTAGTCCCCGCTCAGCCATGGAGCCAGCTGGGTGACTCTGGGCCAATCTCAACCCAACCTACCTCACAGGGTTGTTGTTGCAAAGCTAAGACTGAGAGCAGAAGGTGGGGGATGATGTAAGCTGCTCTGAGTTCTTTGTAAGAAAAAAGGCAGAATAGAAATTCAATTAATTAATTAATTAATTAATTAATTAGGTATTTCACGCCATGCACTGTGAATTACAGCGGCCATATCCCCCACTTAGGCATGGGTGGATAGCTTGAAGTTTCTGAATATACAGGGCCTTCTGCCACATTCAGATTCACCAATGAGAATTCTGGAGTCTGCCATTTTTGGTGTCCTGCACTGAGCAATAGCCTCTAGGCCCCATTCAGCTCTTCTGTGATTCTGCGATACTGTAACTCGGGGGGCTAAGCAGTTCATGGTCCTCCATGGGCCATGGAGGACCCCAACTTTCCTCACATTGTTTATACCAGCTTGGGCCAATTGGGGGCCTTGGCCAAGACATCGGGAGGGCCATGCCTTGTTCACCCCAATGTAGCTACATCTCCACCTGAGAGTAGAATTTACTAGCCAAAGAGGTGGGTTCTGCTTCACTGAAGGGGCTCCTTGCACTCAGTGGAGGGGTAGGCTAGATGATCTCTGAGGTCCCTGCCAACCCTGCAGCTCTATTTTTCATTCTTGTCCTCTCTTAGAAGCAATTATTCGTCAGCTACTTTTCCTTCTCCCCTAATCCATGGGTTGTTGAAGTAGGTAAAGAGACAAGTGCTGTTCCTTGCACTCCACCACATATATTATTTAGGATTGTTCATTTCAGGAATGATAGCAATTGTTACAATGATGACTTCAGGAACTGAGTTCTGGCAGCTTTCTTTCTGTCTTTCTTTCTTTCTCTTTTACTAATCGGGACTACATATCTACCAAATCTCTGTTTCTGTTCTACTGCAAAATACCTTCAGGGGCAATCCTGTAAATGTTTAGACAGCAAAACTCCCCAGCACCCCACTCCTCTGCAAGGCAGGTTGGCCGGGAATGCTGGCATCTGCAGGACTCTCTTCTGTCTCTTCATGCTTGGATATGCACCCTTAGAGAGTGATCCTATGGCCTCTGTACCCCTAGAACTGCACCCTTGACTATCTGGATGAGCAAGTGAGCCACCGGTCTTTGCAGGAGGGGCCAGATCCAGATTTGGGCATGTGCCTCTGGGTGGCGAAAGTGGGTATCCCTGGTGCCTCCTTCCAAAGGCAGCCCCCCAGTCACCCCCCCAAAATGCTACACGGGGGGGCTGTGGCGCAGGTCATCCCAAAACTGGAGCAGAGTCACCTTCCAGAAGCAAAGTCCTTCTGTTGAGAGAAAGCAGATCTTCCATCCTCTATGAAGTTGCATGTAGGTGGATTAGGGACTGTGACCTGTTTGGCTGGATCCCAGCACACAAGTCACAGGATGGGGAGCACCGCAGTGGCAACATTTTGGTTGCTACAGAAGCCCCCTCATGTGCTCTTGGACCAGAGGACTGGGAGCAGAAAACAAGTCCATGTCAAAAGAGAAAGGCCACATGATTAGCATTTAGCAATCAGGACTGTCAGCATCATGAAGTAAGCAGCCTTTGCAAGATTCCGGCGGCCGCTGATCAGGTGCAGAATGTGATTGTACTAAACTTTAGAGATGCCATTTCTTTTCGGTTCATCTGCTGGATGTGGGCTTGCTTTAATCAAGGGAAGCTGGTGATGCTTGGGTCTCCCAAGCCATTGCAGCTTTCACTTTGAACCCTCTAGGGGCTGTTTGTGGTGCTGAACGCCACCCCCAAAATAGGTTTGCCCCTATGGAGCTCCAAGACAGCTATCTGCATAAAAGCTGCAATGGATAAGGAACCCCATGGACTTCAGTGTCACCAACTGCCCTGGCATCTATCCATGTGAATTTTAAAGAGGCACTGGAATTCCCTCATTCCTTTAGTGCCACACCTTCTAGAGGAATTTGAGATCATGGCGTATGTGTCACAGGGTTCCTGAGCAGAGCAGCCAGGCGGATGAATCCTCTATTGCTACAAAACCCTTTTCATGCAAGCCACATTGGGGGTCTTTTCCCCTGAAAGGCAGCTTTGAAACAAAGCAAGTCATAGGAGAGTCCTCACAGAGCCGCTGTTGTGGCACATCTGGCGCATGCCGCTCTTTCAAGGCTACATTCCTTTTCAGAAATCCTCTGTTCCAGCGGTGGCCAGAACCAAAGGCAATGGGGAGGGCCAAAGCACCCCAAATGCTGGTATATTTTAGACTGAAGCCCTTGCTGCCAATCATGAAGCCTGGGAAGAGGCATTTCCATCCTCTGGAATGCACACCTGAGAGAAGCTGTGAAAAAACTGGGGGGGAAACCAAACTGTTGGTAGCTGGGGGAGGTATAGAGCCAGAGGAAGGGGGCCTGGCCCTCTAGCAATCCCCACACAGCCGGATGGAGCCTCTCGGCTTGAGGTTCTGACCCTGTACTAAAGGATATTTTAGATAGACCCCCCTACCACCACCCATCTGACTCTCTGCTAAAGGGTATGATAGATTAGGTAGCTGGGTAGATATATCTACCATAGAAATGATCGATTAGGTAGATAGATAGGTGTGTTAGTGTTATTCCAAATTTTCGAGTTTATTGTAAGCTGCTCTTGTGGGTGGGATCTGCACTGGGCTCTTCCCATTCTTACAGGAGCTATTAATCCAATTTTCTGATTTAATTATGGGATAATGCAGGTTTAATTGCTGATACAGAGCGTAAACCTGCTTCCTTTGATGACTCTGCTTTTTACTGTTTTGGTATAGCAGTTTTGTACTCTTTGATTGGAGCCTTATATAAATCTTCTTTGGGGAAAGTGTGTTAAAGATGAGCTCAGACACTACTTAAAGGCAGTTCACTGCAGATGGCTGCTTGCCAGTCTATGATACGCTTGGATTTTGTGTGAAATGCATCACAGTTTTTGTGCTCTGGGAGGAGTACTGTACTGGCAAGCTTCTCTTTGTGGATACTTTTCTGGGCCCCGATGGTAGAGAATATTTTAAGTTACATTATTCATTGTTTTATGAGCTCAGTTTTTATTCTCAGCTCTGAGGTCAACATGCCTTTATTTCTGCACGTCCAAGCTTGAAAGTCCCACAAGCCAGTCAATAATGCAGTGAAATATATGCTGAGGCCGAGCATTTCGGGTAGGCCTGGACACTTTGTGTCCCCCAAGCCCAGCACAGGCCCCTAGCCAGGAATTGTGGGTTTATAATTCCTGAGCCAGTACGCAGTGGGCTGTGCAGAACCTAATTCAGTCTGAGGGCCAGATTTTGGGAGCCACATTCCAGTGCTGGGTGAGACTGAAAGCAGAAGGGCAGCACCAAAAATATCAGCCTGTTTTGAACCTCTTACTGCCCGTGACAGCCTTCGTACAGAGGCATTTCAGCTTTTTAGAATGCAGGGAGGGGACCCAAAGGCCAGGAAATCACCCAGTGATGGGTGGGTAAGGGAAAAGGGGTTTGAGGGAAATGCCACAGGGTCAGTGTGGTGTGAGAGCCAGTGTGGAGCAGTGGTTAACAGCGTGGGACTGGGACTCAGACAACCTGGGTTCGAGTCCCCGCTTGGCCATGGAGCCAACTGGGTGACTTTGGGCCAGTCACAGACTCTCAGCCCAACCTACCTCACAGGGTTGTTGTCGTGGGGATAAGATGGAGGAGGAGATGTAAGCTGCCTTGAGCCCTTTGTAGGAAAAAGGCAGGATATAAATCGAAAAATAAATAAATAAAATTTCTGCAAACTGGATCCAGAATCTATGCAAATTTCCCAAGCACGTAAAAAAGCACGAATTGCAGCCTGCGTTAAAAGTGAAAGAACGCAGCATTCTGGCTCAGCTCACCACTGAGCTGTGGTTCTTTCTGGTTTCTATACCCTTCATGCTCTGATTGTGCAGAGCAACTGTTGGAGTAAATACACAAACACACCCTCCTTCTCCAGGATCCTTGAAAAACTTGCATAAAGTCAATAGTTGTAGCTTTTTTAATTTTGGTTTTGTTTTTTTGGCATGGCTTGACTCTCAGGCTAATTGAGAGCAATCTGACTGATTTGAGTGGCCCTTTTCCATATTTGCTGTCCAATCTTCTAAAATGCAGCATGGAAGTCAGCGAGCTCTCTTCAGCTCTCCCTGCACACTCAAGATGAGGAAAGGCTGGGAAGCAGAAGATGCACAATGTGGCTTTTTTCTGCCAGGCAAATATTAACTCTGCTCAGCTGCTCCTACGGTTGAATGGGTATATTCTCCGCACCATTTAACTTCGGTGGCCTTTGCTAATGCCTTTATTGTCAGCATGAAGTGCAGACAGTGAGTGTACGCCTCACATCCGTATGACTTTCTCAAATGCCAGTTGACCTGCTCAGGTTGGATTCACTCGAGCAGACAAGCAGCATCTGCATGAAATCGGAACCCTCCTTCCAGCCACCTGAACCTAGGAAGCAGCTTAGCACTGAACCTCATTCCTGCTCTGCCTGGTCCAACGTGTGCTGTTCTGACCGGAAGCAGCTCAGGCCCTCTTGGACGGCTGGGTTCGCCAGCAGTGCTACTCATGATCCTTCTGGCACAAGGGCTTTTGCATCTTGTGGCCCTCTGGATGATTGCACCACCCATCATCCTTCACCATGAGTATGCTGGCTAAGGCTGATGGGAGCTGCAATGCAAGAACATACGGAGAGGCACAGGTTGTCCACTCGCGTTGTAGCTGAAGATACCTGGGACTTTCTGCATGAAAGGCATCCTGGAGGCGGGCCCCAGGGCCAAATCTATCACACCTGTCTCTCCAACATGCCCGTCCTGCCTTCCTTAGAGGGCCGCTCCCCCTTCTCTCGCAGACTGGCTGCCGGTTTCCTGGCTTTACACAGTTTTTCCCAATTGTAAACAATTGAATTGCTTCTCTCAAGGCTTAGTTAGTTAGTTGTTGTTGTTCAGTTGCACAGTTGTGCCCAATTCTTCGCAACCTCTTGGCCCACAGCATGCCAGGCCCTCCTGTCCTCTGCTTTCTGGAGTTCACCCAAATTCATGTTCGTTTCATCAGTGACAGTATTAACCATCTCATCCTCTGCCATCCCCTTCTCCTTTTGCCTTCAATCTTTCCCAGCATCAAGGCCTTTTCCAAAGAGTCCTTCCCTCTCATTAGTATCCCTCTCATTACTTACTGGCTGAAATATGACTTATTTGGAGCTGCTTTGGAGGGGGGTTATTTGGGATAATTGGGGCCCGCCTCTTTTCTCTTTTGCTTCTGGGCACTCCAGCCCTGGGCACCAATGCAATGCAGTTCCTAGGTGTTTCTCCAAAATTACTTGGGTTCTGGGGCTGAAAGAGGCTCTCCTTCGGCTTACTGCATGGCACCTATAGCCAAGCAGTCCAGTCTTTCAGTTCTAGTTTTCTGGCCACATAGCTAAACCATCAGCCTCACACCAAAATTATACTGGAATCATCCCTCCACAGCTAGTCCTAGCCAAACAATTAGGAGCTCTTTATATAAGGCCTCTTTTGCCAATGCTAAGCCAGTGCACAAATTACAGAAAGTGTGCATGAGTTTTAATCCCAAAATCCCAAGCCCACCCCAAATCCTCCCAGGTTTAGCTAAATCAAGCCTCCCCCAAAAAGAGCTGCTAACAGATAGTGGGGTGACTCCCTTGTAATTCAAGCAATAGATAACCCACCAAATTGCTGGGACCATTGTTTAATGGTTACTTGTTGCTTAATGGAAGAACTCTATTTGCTCCACAAAAATATTTACAGGAATTTATTTATTTATTAAAACATTTCTATGCCGCCCCATTCACCGAAGCCTCGGGGCGGCTCACAACATAAAATTAAAATACAAGAAATAACAATATAAAATAAGTCGCCCTGACCAGATAAAATAAGCAAATAATATTAACAATTAAAATGACGATTAAATAAAAAGGTCTTTGCCTGGCTCCGAAAAACAAATAACGATGGCGCCAGGCGGACCTCTCTGGGGAGCGCATTCCATAGATTGGGTGCCACTGCAGAGAAAGCCCTCCTCCGAGTACCTACCCTCCTAATTTCTTTCACGGAGGGTTCCAGGAGAAGGGCCTCTCCCGCAGATCTCAAGGGGCAGGCGGGCATATATGGATGTAAGCGCTCCTTCAGGTAACCAGGACCCAAGCCGTTTAGGGCTTTATAGGTCATCACCAACACCTTGAATTGGGCCCAGACTTCAATGGGAAGCCAGTGAAGCTGAAGGAGGACTGGAGTCATGTGAACATGATGCCCAGTCCCCGTCAGCAGCCTGACAGCTCTATTTTGAACCAATTGAAGTATCTGGGCCGTCTTTAAGGGTAGCCCCATGTAGAGCACGTGACAGAAGTCAAGGCGGGAGGTCACCAGCGCGTGTGTCACTGTCGCCAGGCAGTCGTACTCCAGGTAGGGGCGCAGCAATTTACAACATTTGCAACTCCTGAGCCAACGAGGAAGTCAAGTTAGAGCTGTATGCTGAGATCCACACTTTCCAAAGCCTGGTGAAGTGGGTTGGTAGGTGGGCAGCAGTGGGCAAAACGTACACCCAAAAATGCATGCATACAAAATGCAGAGACAGCGAACAGCGCAAGCTGGTTTAGATGGGTGGGAAAGTGCTTTCAACATCTGTATAACTGAAAAAAATCAAAGGGAAAGGTGGAAGAAGCTCGCAGGAAAAGCATGTGAAGTCGCATGAGGATTTGGAGGAAAAACAAAACCTCACAAACAGGTGGAAATAAGCTGAAGCTTGACGATCCAACTATCTCAGTGAAAATGAATGTTAACACGTAATCCTATGCACATTTAAAAGACACAAAAGGGCCTTTTTCTGTCTAAACTTAGAATTGTGTCATTACTGATCTGCCCATCCTTAGCTGGCACTCCATCCCACATGGATGCGCCTCAGGAAAATATGGGCAGTGTCGTGGAGCTGCAAAGCATCTGCACAGACGTCCCGGTTTTGTGCACAGCATGGCATTTTTGCGGCCACCATGGCCTGGAAAAGGGCCGTTGCAACTGGGCAGGTCACATGCAGAGTTTCCAGGTAGGGCTACTGGTGCACCACAATTTTGTTATATGGACATCTCTCATTTGCAAATACAGTTGTGAGTTTATACACTGCCAGGAGAGCTGTATGGAGCTCCTAGCTAGTGAGAAGCATCCCTGAGACTCTGTATAGTTCCTTTGCACCCTAAATAATACTAAATGGGTTATTACTGATGTTGTCACTATTATTTATTCCATTTCTACACTACCCAGTGCCCAGAGCTTTCTGAGATGAAGAACCCACGAGGGTTAGAGGGATGGTGTTCTTTTAAATCGGTCATGGGCACTTTCAGCAATATGTATTTTCTTAGGGGCCTCTGAGAGATAAAATCCATTGCAGTGTTTCAGAAGAGTGTCCCTTGCCATGTGATTGCCGATATTTCCTGTTTCTAGCAGCAGTGCATTTCCTGTTTCTAATATCAGCCAAATGCAGAGGTACACAAAAGCAACCCTGGCATGTGTGTGGAATCTTGGAAAGAAGGCCAAGGTTGGGACGTGCGCCATTCCCTCTAATACAGGAAAAAGGTGGTCTGTTTGTTATTTCAAAGGAACCTTTCCCATTATTCTAGAGCAGCTAGTTTTGGCCATTAAATCTGTGGAGATCATGCATGTCAACATCAACATTTCATGCTTCCTTAAAAGAGAACAATGGTGTTACCATTATGCACTGAGAATGGAGAGCAAGATCCTCCAAAGCTGCTGGATACCAGGTCAACTTGTTTCTCGTTCTGGCGGAACAGTGATCTCCAGGCTGGGTACCTGGCAGGTGGGGATCTACCGGTTCTTCTCTGGGAGATCTGCACCAGATTGGCTAGGATTTCTGACTCCCAGTTGGCTGCCAAAAGCACAAATTCAAACATTCTTCACTGCGCACACAACACACGCATCCCTTCCATTAGGGAGCTTCAGCTATGGGCGATAAAGAAATCATAGAATCATAGAGCAGTAGAGTTGGAAGGAGCCAGAAGGCCATCGGGTCCAGCCTCTGGCTGTCGCAGGACACCATCCCATTTAGATGACTGTCCAAACGCCTTTTGAGCATGTCCAGCGAGGGAGAACCCACAACTTCTCCAGGTAAAAGGTTCCACTATAGTACTGCTCTGACAGTCCGGAAGGTCTTCCTGATGTCTAGGCTAAAACTGGTTTCTTTTATCTTGAGTCCACTATTCCATGTCCTGCACTCTGGAATGAACGAGAAGAGACCTTGTCCTTTCTCTTCGTGGCAGCCATTCAGAGGGCTGTAGAGGGCTATGTATCTTATCTCCCCTCAGTCTTCTCTTCTTGAGAACATGTTGAACTTGCCCAGGTCTCTCAATCTTTCCTTATGGGGCTTTGCCTCCAGTCCCTGAATCATCTTTGTTGCGCTCTTCTGTACCCTTTATAGCTTTTCTGCATCTTCCTTAAATGTAGGTGCTCAGATTGCTCACAATACTCCACATGGGGACTGACTAGTGCTGAGCACTTCATGTGTTTTGAGAGTGATGCTTCTGTTAATGCAGCCCAAAATAGTGTTTGCCCTTTTCGCAGCTGCATCACATTGTTGGCTCATATTTAGCTTGCAATTCACGACAACCCCAAGATCCCCATCATGTGGCAGTGCATTTGATTTCTTGTTCCCAGCGGAGGATTTGGCATTTGCCCCTCGTAATGTAATGTAATAATAATAATAATAATAATAATAATAATAATAAAACAACAACAGCAACAGCATTATGTTGTTAAGAGAGAGTGTATACAGGGTGGTATAGTGGTTAGAATGTTGAACCAGAACTCAGAAGATCCAGATTCCAGTCCCAAGTTGGGCATGAAGCTCACTGTGTGTCTTTGACTCAGTCACTCATACTCAGCCTGTCCTACCTCACAGGGTTGTTGCTGTGAGGATCAATTGGAGAGGAGGAGGGCTGCGTAAGCCGCTCAGGTTACTTGCAAGAAGAAAAAGGCTGAGATGCAAATGTAGTAATAATAAATATATAAATCAGTGCAGGAGCTGAAAGGAGAGAGACGGTGCTGGGTTCATAGAGGAAGCATGCAATGGAAGCTCTGCGTGGGGCTACCCTTGAAGACGGTCCGGATACTTCAGTTGGTGCAGAACAGAGCTGCCAGGCTGCTGACGGGGACTGGGTGTTATGTTCACATGATTCCAGTCCTCCGTCAGCTCCACTGGCTCCCGATTGAAGTCCGGGCCCAATTCAAGGTGTTGGTTATGACCTATAAAGCCCTAAACTGCTTGGGACCTGGTTACCTGAAGAAGCGCTTGCATCCATATATGCCCTCCTGCCCCTTGAGGTCAGCAACAGAGGCCCTCCTCCGGGAGCCCTCTGTGAGGGATATTAGGAGGGTGAGTACTCGGAGGAGGGCTTTCTCTGTGGTGGCGCCCCATCTATGGAATGCGCTCCCCAGAGAGGTCCGCCTGGCGCCGTCGTTATTTGTTTTTCGGCACCAGGGGAAGACCTTTTTATTTAAAAGTTATTTTAATTGCTAAATTATTGTATTAATTAGGATTTTAAAATTTTTCGCCGAGAATGCACCGGGGGCTTTTAAATGTTGTTGTTGTTGTTGTTGTTGTTGCTTTTTTCTTCTTTCAATTGCTATATTATTATTATTTATGTATGTTTTATGTATTCTTTGTGAACCACCTCAAGGATTTGTTGCGATGGGGCGGCATAGAAATGTTTTAAATAAATAAATGGTGCTTGTTAAACATTAGAGCTGTGAGGTTATTTGCTAGAGAAAGTCTAGTAAGGCTGGAAGGAGTCATGGCTTCCTAAGTGTGAGAAAGACTAAGTAAAAGCAACAGAGAGAGGGGGAGAGACTTTTAAGTATGCTAATTCATTCTTCGAAAAAGCTATTGGGAACTGGGTGACTTTGGTATGTGAATTCAATTCTTCTCTAAAGAAAAGGCTTCCTTCAGAAATTGATTTGAATGCTAGCCAGTGTTTTCTTCAAGGTTTGCTGGCAGTGCACAAGAGGCTGTTTTGTGTGAATTCCCTTTGCAAAGCTTCCTTCTCTCCTGCCACACCTTTAAGCCACTGTTAATGCTGATTCAGCAGAATGCGCCAGATTTTGTATACCAGTCGATCAGGTTTCTTGCCAATCGTCCTCCTCATCTTCCTCTCTTGCCAGAAGTAAGGTTGTGAGGAGGGTGTGACCAGGCAATGGCCGTTGAAGAGGTGTGGAGAGGTCTGGGCCCCAGTTCGTGGAACCAAAATGCCATCCCTGAGACCAAAATGCCATCCCCGAGTGTGTGCGCACACACACACACACACACACACGGCTTACTTCTGCGCAGAGACTGCACTATTGCGCTCCAGCTTTCTCTTCCTCTCTCAGGATTGCTGCGAGTCTAAACAGGAGGGGAGAAATTTGTACCCTGCCTTGAACTTGTATGAGGAAGGGAGGATAAAAAGGTATTCAGCAAACAAATGATCTAATGCTTGTTCGTAAATAAGATGCTTTGGGAGGGTCCAATGAGCTCATGTTTAGTATAATCATTGTGTTATCTTGGTCAAAAACAAGAATCAAGCTCATTTAGGCATAATTTCTAGACATAATCAGTAAATGGACAAATACAGGAATATCCAAGCTGTTTTTGTTGAACTCTATATTTAACTGTCCCTAAGGACAGTGCTATACGTAAAATATATTCTTTGTAATAGAATCACTTAAATTTCATGTTAGTTTTCTTTTCTTCCTGTTTTTTATTTTGTTTTTGTTTTGATTTTTGGATCTCACAATAAAAGATAAAATTTAAAAATAGGGACCAAGTTCAACAATACTATTTTATATTTATTTATTTATTTTATTCCTTCCTTGCGTTTCTTTAAGGGCCATTTCCCAACCTGTCTGGAAAGTTCACAAAGAAAGAACCATAAAGTGAAATAATATATATATACATTTAAAATGGAATATAACTGAAGTAAGAACCAAGATAAAAGCCCCAAAATTGCAAAGATCTAGTAATGGCCAGTGCTGTGTGACTGGTCAGACTAGGACTTGGTTGAGCCGGATTCTAGTCTCCCACTCAGCCAAGGCGCTTGCTGGATGACTCAGGCCAACCTATCTCACAGGGTTGTTGGGAGGCTAAAATGGAGAAGGGGGCCCATATAAGCCACTTTGGGTTCCTTGCAGGTAAAAGAGGTGAGATAGAAACATTAAACATAAACAACACGTTGTTGTTGTTTTTTAAGTGAATGGATAAAACATCTGGGAAATTAAAGAGGTCTTTACCTGGGACTAAAAGCCAGTCCAGGTAAGATTCTAGTCCCTTAGAACTGGCAGACTCACAGTGTGACTGCAATTCCTATCAGCCCCTATGGCAAGGGATGATGGGAGAGGTAGTTCACCACAGTTAGGTCAAATGCTTTCAGCCCTGCAGTTGCAGGGGAACAACCCTTTGTATTCCATCCCGCCACACTCCCATTTCCTAGGAATCCTTTTCAGGGCAGCTTGTGCATCTCCTCTATGAGCTTCGTTTCCTTCTTCTGCACTCCACGGATTCTGTGTGCACATTCCTGTGGTTCTCAGGACTGCTGAATCACTAATCCAGATCTCCTTGTGGGTACCAATTGGGTCTGTCAAGGCAGTTCCAGTTCTGCGGGATGCCTAGATGACATTGCCTTTAGATTGGCCCTTCCTCTCTTGGCAGCCTCTGTCAGGCTTCTCCTCAGTGCCCTGAGCAGCAATGCTGTGGCTGCCATTTACGCTTCCCGCAGTGCCCTGCAGTGACAGTAAGCCCGGCCTTCCATTTAGCCTTGTGCAGGGCATTGTGGGAATTGTAAATGGCAACTACAGCACTGCCATCTGCTGCTGCTGAGGGGGGCAGTTTGGAAAAAAGGTTTAGGCCGGGGGAGCAAGTTTCAGTGCTGGGGACCCCTGCCAAGAAAAAAGGGAGGCGCCCAGCCCTGCAGATTGCACTTTGGCAGTGTCCGAATGCCGCCTCAGTTCTTCAAGGTCTACATGAAAGGACAGTAATAGAGTGATCGTCTTTAAAAGAGAGATAGGTTTCTGTCCTGGAAAACCGCAGTTCCAGAGTGCCGTTCTGCTGCTACAGATTTTCCAGTCATGACAGTAGCTTAATTCTCGGAGAGCACTAAGTGTTGTTATAAATAATAAATCTTGGCATCACTGCGGGAGCTGCTGAACCCGTAGGACTGTCTCCCTCTGAACTCATAAAAGGGACAGCGTGCCTGGTCCATTTGCAAAGGTGCCACTGCAGCCCTTCTGGGGATCTCTACGGAAATTAAGCAGGACCATTCTCGCCATTTGCTTGACCTTCTAAATCAGGGGTCCTCAAACTTTTTCAACAGGGGCCAGTTGAAAGGTGCCAGCTATGGGCGCAGGCTGCCAAGGTGGTGTGGGCGGGGGGCACGGGCCGCAGGTGGGGGGGTGCATGGGGGGGCGCACGCAGCGAGGCAGGGGTGGGTGCAGAGATCGTTTTCTCAAGCTCCAAAACAGTCTCCGCACAAGCAAGCCGCTGTCGCACCGCACGCGCACAGTGAGTCCAAAACCTCTATGGTGGGCCAGATAAGTGGGCATGGCAGGCCGGATCCAGCTGGTGGGCCGTAGTTTGAGGACCTATGCTCTAAATCAATCTTCCCAGTTCCCAGGTGTGTTGGACTACAAGCCCCATGATGAGTGTTGTGAGGACACTCTGCAGAATTCATCCCTCCCCATTCTGCAGCCTCTCCAGTCTGCAGCCTTCCTCTTGCAGTTGGCCCTGTCTTGGAAAGTGAGCCGAGTCGAGAGGAAGCCTGTGAACACTTGTGGAAGCTCAGCTGCACAAGCAGCAACCATCTGCATCACACGCAGCACCAACATTACAAGCGCATGCGCGGAAGAGGGTGGCCGCTTGTGTGGCAGTTGTGCAGAGCTCAGTCCAGCGTGGCTTTTCCTATCTTCTTTTCTCAAGAGCCAGTGCAGTTACTTGCACATGGAACGGGAGGAGACTCCATCTTGCCCCTTTCTGCAAAGCATCTTGGGACAGCCCTGTTGCCACGGGCCAGGCCAGACTCTCTGTCCCTCTATTTATTTGCTATATTTATACCCACTTTTTTTCCTTTCAAAGAAGGCACCTTACATAAACTTCCGCCTCTCCATTTTATCCTTACAGCAACAACCCTGTAAGGTAGGATGGGCTGAGAGTCCATGACTAGCCCAAAGTCACCCAGCGAGCTCCATGGCTGAGCGGGGCCTAGAACCTGGAACTCCCAGATCCCCAGTCCAAACCTCCACCCGTTACTCCACACTGGCCCTCTAGCTCAGAACTGCCTGCAGTACTTAGAGCTGTCTGTCCCACTGAGGTCTTTCCAGGCTCCACCAGCCAAGGTACTTTTTTAAAATGGGAGATGCTAGACCACTAAGCTCTAGGCAGCTTGGATTCACCCCCAAAGGCAGCCCCTTTCAAGCAGTCCACTTGCAAAGGCGTATGTGACAGTGGCAAGATTTCAAAGTACAGGCAGTCTCTCTGAGGGTGAGAACCTGGCAGTCCAAGGCACGACTTCAGATATAAAATCAGCTTTTTAATCCTCTGGAAAGGGGCTCAGTTTTTCTAACCCAGCAAAGAGCAATAAACAATCTGCATGCCGGGTGTTCTAGGCTATAAAATGGGGCAGGGTAAATGGGAAAGATGGAGACGGTGTTAGCAAATATGTCACAGATGATAAGATAACATGCAGTAAAGATTCTTTTCTCCTCTGAGTTACATTTTGGTTGCATTGAGACTCTTAACGATTTCCAAGTACGCAGAGTAATTTCCAGTCCGGGCAACTCCCTGCTGGCGGGGGTGGAGTTTTGGTTTTACTTTTTTTTAACTCAGAAAAATATCTTGACTCTAAATCTCTCCTCTCCAAAACACTCTGCTCTACAGTAGTTTGGTTCAGCTTCTGCAGCTCATGTGTCTTGCAAATGGGGAAAAAGTGAATGGTGTGGACAAATATAAAAATATAACATGGCAATGTACTAGAAAGACAGACAGACACTTCTGTAACAAAAAATGCAAAATGGCTTAATTAAGATATACAGTTTTGGCTGTATTTTGAACTTTTGCAGACTTTAACATTCGTTGAAGTGATGGTAGCTAAAAGAACACACATGTATACCCGGAGCCTCTTTTCTTGACTTGTATTAGCACAGACATTGCCAAATTTCTAAGTCTCTCTGTGTGCATTGAAGGCAGGGATCATGAACCACTGGGAGTGAAAGTAAATACTATAAGCCCCAAAGTTCCTTCCCTTGACCTCGACCCCCACCTTTGGTCCCTGAATAAATACTACTGAACATGGTCAAATATTCCCAGGGATCTTGAGTGCTAGAAACTTACAAAAAAGGAGAGGAGAACATTTCTAGGATTGTAGGGAGAGCATATCAGCAGCCTGGCTCATCCTTTCATCAGTGACAAATCAGAGCAGGATTTCAAAATGGAGCAAAGCTTTGCTGTTGCGGCTGCAAAGGAACCCCAGTTACAGCTTTTGGGTTCCAAAAAAGACTCATGGGTGGAAAATCATGAGTAGAAATCATGTGAGTGGAGGATCCACCCAGCCCTCAGTTGCTTATTGTCCTCTGTGAAGCTGCATGCAATTCGGCAGAATAATAGCACCACAGTAACAAGGTGTTCTTCACAAGGCTTTTCACACTATTCAGCCTGGGATTTAAACTCAAGCCTGCCTTAAACTGCCCTGGAAACAGGAAATTGCCACATCAGCATTGGGTCAGACAACACAGAAACATAGAAACAAAGAAACTGAATCAGAAGGGGTCTCCTGGGCCATCTAGTCTGACCCCCAGCTCTAGCTAGTTCTGCTTACAACATGCCTACCATGTGCATGTCCAGCCTATGCTTGAACATCCTCACCAATGGGGCCTCAACCACCTCCCGTGGAAGCCCATTCCACACCCTTGGGCCCCTAATTGTCAGGAAGTGTTTCCTGGCATCCAAACTGAACCTTGGTTCCTTGCACTTGGCTCCACTGGAGCGCGTCCTGCCCTCCTCTGCAGGGCAGAACAAGTCACGACCCACCTCTGTGTGACACCCCCTCACATACCTGTATGTCGCCAACAGATCCCCTCGGAGTCTCCCCTTCTCCAGGCTGAAGTGACCCAGTTCCCTCATTCTCGCCTCATACCCCATCCCCTGCAAACCGGCCACCAACCTTGTGGCCCTACACTGCACTGACTCCAACCTGGCTATATCCTTCCTGTAATGAGGAGCCCAAAACTGAGCACCATACTCCAGTTGCGGGCGCACCAGAGTTGTATAGAGTGGTAGTAATGCCTCCCTCGATCTAGAAGCCACGCTTCTGGCTATGCAACCTTGAATCCTATCCTGTTGTGAGATTCTAAAGCAGGAGGGAGAAACTTGTGTCCCTCCAGATGTTTTGGTCTACAGCTCCCACCTGCCCTAGCCAGCATCGCAAATGCCAGGGGGTGATGGGAGTTGTAGGCTAGAAATTCCACAAATTCCAAGAAATCAACATCTATTACTTTTAAAGACCCAAGTAGCAAGCATTTAATTGCAGAACCAAGAAAATGGCGCTAGAACAGTCTGAGGTGAACGCCCAACATAAATCACACTCAAAATAGACCTGCTGAAATAGATCAGTCTCTTAAAACAGTCATAATCATTTCAGTGGGCCACTTAAGATGGATCTTAACCTGTAGCTCCAACCCAACAGAACGAAAACCTAAAATTAACCCCTCACGGTCTGCCCATGGCTACGGCAAGAGCCTCATTCCCACTGCTCAAAAAGAGCACTCGTGTCTCCGAAGAAGAGGACAAGAGGGGAGGCCAAGCTGCGTACCATTAAAATATTATTTATTTATTAAAACATTTTTTATGCCGCCCCATTCGCCGAAGCCTCGGGGCGGCTTACAACAATAAATTAAAAGTAATTATAATATAAATTACAATAAATATAAACATTAAATTAAAAATACAAAAATACAATATAAAATAAGCCGCCCTGGCCAGATAAAATCTAGTAATACTAACAGTTAAAATGCTGCTTAAATAAAAAGGTCTTCGCCTGGCGCCGAAAAACAAATAACGACGGCGCCAGGCGGACCTCTCTGGGGAGCGCATTTCATAACTTAGGCGCCACCGCAGAGAAAGCCCTCCTCCGAGTAGCCACCCTTCTCATTTCTTTCACGGAGGGTTCCCGGAGAAGGGCCTCTCCCACTGATCTCAAGGGAAGGCCAGGCATATATGGATGTAAGCGCTCCTTCAGGTAACCAGGACCCAAGCCGTTTAGGGCTTTATAGGTCATCCCCAACACCTTGAATTGGGCCCGGACTTCAATGGGAAGCCAGTGAAGCTGACGGAGGACTGGAGTCATGTGAACATAACGCCCAGTCCCCGTCAGCAGCCTGGCAGCTCTATTTTGAACCAACTGAAGCATCCGGACCGTCTTCAAGGGTAGCCCCACGTAGAGCACGTTACAGAAGTCAAGACAGGACTTATGCATAGAAATGGGGACTCATTTAACCATAACTATGGCCATCGTCTTTCCTGCAACAACCCAGAAATCCTGGTTTGAACAGCATGCTCAAAAACCCAAACACGGGACTGTTTAGCTCCTCCTACTTGCAGTGGGAGTGACTGGGCAGCAGGAACCATTATTCCCCCCTTAGTCGTAACAACAGGGTACTGGGGTTGTTGCGTCCTCTCCACATAGCCACTGGTTTCAGTATGGCTAACTCCCAGGTGCTCCAGGTGCGTAGCATCATTAGCATGCAGTGGCCCTTCACACTGCATCCCATAACCCCCTCTTCATAGGAAAAGCCTAGAGTTGGAGGGATCTAAGAAGATAAAAGCCTTGCCTTTGGTCGATTGGAAGGGGACAGCTCTGAGAAACTACTCCTGCCTTGCACAAATCATCATGCTTAATGCAGCTGCCATGCATATATTGCTGGCCACCCTGTTCCACAGGCTGAATAAACTTGTTTCTGCTGCCTGACAGCCTAGGACTGAAAAGGCACCGCACCTGGCAGGCAGATCAGACTACACCTTGGCAGGTTAAACATGGTGCAGAGCTGATTGGAGGTTCCGGAGCTGGGCATCGCTGTCACATGGGCTGCTACCTGTGGAAGGACAGGCCCTGATTTTTCAGGAGGAAGTGCTGAGGTTTGGGCCACATGCTGTGAAGTTGAAAGGAATCAGGCCATCTTTACTGCCTACGGGGATCATAAAACACCCACTGCCTGAATTTCTTTGTCCTTTTGACAACAGGACAGCTTCTGTGAAATATTGGTATTCGCCACTGGCTGCCAAAGCTTCCAGCAGAGAAATTCCAACAAGGCCACAAAACCTGTATTTCAAGCATTTCTTGATTACTGTTGTTTAAAAAAAGACACCAGTTGCACATGTGTGTGCATGTGTCCTTTAAAAACTGTTTCCCTGCAGAATTAAAAGGAATCCAAGCCCTCTTCTGCCTGTGTTTTCAGTAATTATCTGCTATCGTGGTCCAACTGAACCTTTAAAAGTTATTAGCTAACTTAATAATACCATGCAATGCAATGCAAAAATGCATTAATAACAACAAAAAATTTAAAAGGGAAAAAAACTATATTTGATGTATTTTATGCTGAAAACAAAGGGTGCCCCCTCAACTGAACCTTCTGAAGTCCTTGATGGATGGAAGGAGGGAGGGAAGGACGGACAGACAGACAGACAGACAGACAGACATGTACAGCTGGGGACTGTGCAAAAAGCACAGTTCCTGATGGCAGATACGATGTGCTGGCAGTTGTGGCCTGCATGTTGGCGCACCCTGCAAAGAACAGTTGTGCAAAGAACTGTACATGTGGCAGGGGAGCTGGACTCGTGGCCAGGATCCCGTAGCCCAGATGCCTGAGTAGGCACTCTGTGCCCTTCCAGAGTGCAACTAGCTGACCATTGGCTGGGCTCGCATGGGCTGATGGGAGCTGCCATCCAACCACGTCTGGAGGGCCCCAAATTGCCCACTCCCGCCATGTGCACACCTTCCCTGAACCTGCCTGTGCTTTCTGAAGAGTGATAAATCATCGCACTCTGCCACCATCTTGCTGCAGTTTTTTAGCCCTTTCAGGGTCAAGAACTGCAATTTTGAATACGCTTGGGGGGCACGTTCAGCCCCACGTCCTAAATATTTTTCTATAGGGAAAAATAGCTCTTAAAAATACCATTCTGCAAAATGACCTCCAAGCTGGGAAACCTGCAGGGTCAAAATGCTGAAAAAGCACAGACCGGATAAAATCCTGACCCCCTTGAGAATCACATATGCTGTCAATGTTTAGGACAGAGGTTAATTTGCAAATAGGGGCTAGTGAAAATATGGGGACAGAGCAGCTAATGTCAACAAGGAACTGTTAGTTTTTCCTACAAATGAGACAATGCTCCTGGTGGTTAGTTCTCAAGAGCGGAAGGAAAGTTTTATTTAAAAATGAAACCACAACAGAACTGATCTCATGTTACCGAACGTGCATCAAATGGGGAATGATTCCAGATGCAAAAATTGCTTGATCATGTTTTCTTAGATTTCACTGAACAAATTTAGATTTTTGGGTTCCAGTCCAGAAATAGTTAGCCAAGACAATTAATGGAGGCTTTCTTCTTCTTGAAAATAGCATGGTATTATTATTTTCTTTTTAAAAGGGAGAAAATGGAATGTAGAATTTTTAAAACAACATTTTCTGCAAGCTAGAAAATGATGCTTTTTTAAACAAGAAAGAAGTAGCTGTGCACATCAGAACATAATCATTTCCTTTCAGGAATGAGAGCAAAACCCACTGAGGACCTCTCTGCATGAGGAGTTTAACCAGGTGCTTTGTGGAAGCTTTTTCTTCCATCCTCTTTGTTCTCTTTTTTCCATTTCGCACATGCATTTTTCCTGGGTTTGTTTCTTCTGCCCTCCTATAGGTTGTTTATGCTAACACGAAGAAGTATAGTGCAATTGCTGAATTACAGGGGCCTTTATTCCAGTTTGTCCCGCCTTTAAAACTCATTACCTTATTATCTCTAATACATCGGATGGCTGCAAAACATGGGAGAGGCCCTGGAGGGGATGACATAATGTGAAGGACCTGCCAGCCTCCATGAGTGAAGGAACATGAGCATGCAATAAATGCCAGGTGTAGAGGAGTCCCTTGTCCGGGACTTTTTCTTCCAAGACTCACCTCTAGGAAGCACATAAAGCAACTGCTGTCTGCTCTTCCTTGCCTTCTGCATCTGCCCCTCCAAAGCATGGCTGCCTCTGAGCTAGAAAATTCCACTGAAATGGCAATCCGATTCACTAGCCTTCCCCGACTCGCTGCCCTATTGATGTGGTCGACTACAACCCCCATCATCCCCAGCCCACAGCATGCTTATCGTGTTGGCTCAGGAGCCTGGGAGTTACAGTCAAGCACATCAAGAGGGCACTGTGTTGGGGAAGCCCAGCACCCATGCTTACTATGGAGTACATCCCACTGAACTCAGTGGAACTTACTTCCGAACAGACACATATAGTCTTGATGATGAAGACTGCCATGGGTGGATCTGTGCTGAACTCTTCCTTTTCCAGTTGTCTGGAAACCACTGCAGCCTTGTCTGGTCATGGATTCCATAAGACAAGGAGATTACAAGGACCAACAGGCCACATGCAGTCCAACCATTATCAGATAAGCCTTCAGGGGTTTCTAAATCAGGTACAACTCAGCCCATGTCAACCATCCGCTGAAAGCAAAATTGATAATGGTACATAAGTTGTCCCCCATTATCATGGTTTTTTTTCTCAATTTCCATTGTTCAGGCTGTCAACACTGCTGCTTCGGTGGACAGAACAGTGACTGGGTTCAGAAAACACAATGACCCACACTCACAGCTTGAGTATAGCTTGAATGTAGGTTGTTGTTGAACCACTGGTTGTTGCTGAAACATGTTCTCCAAACCTAGCTGAGATAAACCATGGTACAAAACCCACAGTTCACAACCCAACAATAAACCATGGTTTCTCTTCATCAGTTTTTGGTCATTGACAAACCATATGATTCAGCAAACCACCCAAGATTCAACAGTATCCCAGTCAATATCACCCACAAGAGAGAAGAAGCAATGGGCTTGGGAAAATTGCAAGGTTTACAGAAGTTTTAAAAAACTGCTAGGAAAAAGTAATGGCAAGTAAAAGTAATGCAAGCTTGGGAACACCAAAATAACACAATAAGGACTGAGCATGCCCAGAGAATGCCAAGTGAAAGCGCTTCCAGAGAAGGCTTTTATTTTACACTTGCCCTGCCTCATTCAGGGAATTTCACAGGGCAGCTAGGGGTCCTCATCATCTCCAATTTATAAAACACAGTATTTTCCCCCTGCTTCTTCTATCTTGTTTCTTATGACAAAAGAAAAGAAAAAAGTTCACAATGCCCTTTGTTTTGTAGTGCTAGGAACTGTCCATCTTGGTAACACCTGGACTGTGGGAAGGAACCTTATGTGGGAAGGAACAAGAAAATGAACAGGAACATGTGACAATTTGTTTACTTACTTATAAATGAGTTTATAATTCATGATGTTAGCCAACAGTCCAGGAGGACTCTCTGGGCAGTTTTACAAAACACATGAAAACAAACCATGACAATGAAAGCAATGTACAACAGCCTAACACTCAACACCCATCATAGACACAAACCACAACAATATAGAATAAACATATGATATGATGTACAGTGCACACCTGAGAGTTTAAAACATACCAACGTTTAATTCAGTTGAAAATTAATAAATTATACAGAATTAAGATCAAATATTAAATTATCTAGAGAATAAAATTGTTTTTGCCTGGTGCCAAAAAGATTGTAAAGGTGTAATTATAAACATGCTGGGGATGACATGAGTGGAGCCAGCTGGAGCTGGGGGTCAGACTAGATGGCCTGGGAGGCCCCTTCTGACAAACTTTGTTTCTATGCCTCTAAAGAAGGCGCCAGGCAAACTGCTGCTGGGAGGCCGTTCTATGGGTGGGGTGCAGCCACTAAGAAGGCCTTCTTCGGTTTGCCATCCTCCTGTCCTACTTGGAGGGTGGCTCTTTCAGAAGGGTCTCCCAACTCAGACTTAGGGGTCAGGTAGGTCCTTCAAGTACCCTGATCCCAGGCTGCTTAGGCACCTTCTGGGACTTTTAGGACATGACAATTTTTTTGAAGGTCTGATGTCTTGATCTTTTAATTAAATAACCACAAATAGGCTCCCAGGGAACCTCAAAAATTCTGAGAATAGAACCTGACGACAGCACTTCTCCCAGAATTTTGCATTATAAATAAGTGCAGGAGAGGGGCAGGGGCTGAAGCTGGAGCCAGTCCTTTTTCTTGGCTCTCATTTTCAAATGTTTTCCACTCTCTCAGAATCCTTCCTCTTGGTGCTCATAAAGCTTTGGTGCCCAAAAAGTTGTTTCCTTGCTCAGCCTCCTCGTATTGTTCCTCGATTCCCCTTTTTCATTCCTCAGAGACACAGAGCTGGTCATAATTGTGCTTTTGGCTGGTAGATTCATGTGTGGTTCTCTATAGCAACAAACAAAACCATGACTCAGAAACTGGCATGGAGCTATAAACACTACTTTTTCCTGACGTTACCCAGAGTTTGCTAAATTTCTGTGGTGTGCTGCTGCTAGTCAACTGGGCAGGCCATGCTGTTGAAGGCTGAACTGAAATCTTTTCTAGAAAATGCAATTGCCATGGTATAAGGCTTTGCATTTCTAACATCTACATGGCCCATTTCCTCTATCCCTGCATCCCCTTGCTGGACATTGCTGAACTGGTGTTGTGTTTCTTACTGTTCTACAATTTTTAAAAGACTCTGAATATGTTTCATGGGTGGGAAGAATAAAGGTGGCTAGAAAAATTGTACAACTTATTCAAGCGTTTGCTTTTGCAAAGATGAAATACAGCTTCAGCCCTATGCCCTTCAGCTAGTCACTGGCCCAGTTCAGATGCAAGGAACCTGACAACTGGTGTGTTAGAGTGGAACGCTTGAAAAGCTTGGGGGATCCCTCCTCCTCTCCAGCCTTCAGGCAATCAGGAGACTTCCTAGTTTGTTAAGTCAGTTTCCTGTGTTGCCAAAACTGGGAAACTGTGGTTTAAACACTCCCTACAAACCATGTTTGAAACCAGGATCAAACTGTGGTTTGCATTCTTGGCTTGCAGGTGGCAGAGCCTTCTCTGTGGTGTGTATATAACATTATCTCCTGTATGGACAATTGTTGTTCCTGATTTAAGAATGCACATAAGATTTGACCCTGGTGGGCTACTCAGATTCAACACAGAGGTTTGAAAATCCGCTATGAGCACATGTCCAATGACATGAAAGGGTGACCACTGTGGGAACATTTCTCACTTCTCCCTGTTAGACAGAAGTCTGGTCATTTGAAAGAGGCTTGGGACATGATGAGTCTACAACTGGGAAATGGAGTAGCTAGTTCATTGGCAGATAAGGGCAGATAAAGAGACGTGCTCTGCATATGCAATTCATCTCCACACTGCACACTTGTTCAGTCCATTTTCTGCAGCTCCTGCTTTCGAAGGTTCAGTGGGGGCATCATGGACATGCAGCTCCCCCTGTGTAGCCCTAGTCGGCCTGCTCTTTTATCTTTCAGGCACCAAGTAAAAATAATTTTAGGTTTCGATGATAATATATTTTTGAGTAGGTGGATTGTATAGCTATCTGATTCTGCACCAGCTCTGCTTAGCCAGTCAAAGTCATGTGTTTCCCATCATGTGACAGACAAGCAGGGCCATCCTAATTAGCCCACGGAGGCTCCTCTCTTATGTTGCTGCCAACCTTCTGCAGCAAGGAACGTGCTCTCGCAAGTGTAAGAGCTCTGGAAATCCAGGCTCTGAAGCCGGTGGGGAGACTGCCTAAGGACCACAGGTTGTAGAAGTTCATTTTGGCATCCTATGAGGCGCTGCAGAGTCGTACGTGGGGACCCAGCAGAGGAGGTAGGGCTAGCAAAGGTGGTCCCACCCCTCACGGAGTACCATGGGATGGGGAGCACGTGGTTTCAAATATTTGAACAGCCCCCCTAGTTTGTTGTGCTGTGGGTGCTTAAGAGCGCTGTAGGAGCACCCCAGTGTAATTTATGCTGGTTTTACTGTTTCACTGCAGAGTGTCTGTCATTTTGAAGGGTCTGGTAACAGGGTTAGCCACATACATCTGTTTAATGAATTCTTGATAGTATTAATTATATGTAATAGGTTTTTTAAATGCTTTCCTCAAAGCAAAAAAAAAAAGACTCAAGGTATAACTTAAGACAGATATAAACATAGAAAATTGAAAGTAGATAAAGAAGAATTCATTGAAATATAACCACCTCATTAAAAAGAAAATCAGTGAAAGCACCAAAAAAATCAGACAGTCCATCTTATGGCATCAAATGCCTGGGACAATCTTAATCTGGCTCTGACAAGATAACGACCTTGGCTAGACTTCCAAGGGGCAGCATTACATAAATGGGGGACACCACCAAAAAGACCCTCTCCATTGTTACCATCCATCAAACCTTCCTCAGAGAAGGTTTTCAGAGAAAGGCCTTAAAGGTTGGTCATAGTGGCACTCCATCGAGTTTTGCAAGTCTGTCCTGTATACAGTTTAATGTTTCAAGCCAGCACCCTGTATTAGACTCAGAAACATATCGACATCCAGTGGAAGATGGCCAGAATTGCTTGGACTTTCTGGTCCCCTCAGCAATCAGGCAGCTAAATTTTGTGCAAGCTGCAGTTTCTAAACCATCTCCAAATGCAGCCCCACATAGAATGAACTGCTGCAATTTAACCTGGAGATTCTTGGAGCACATGGAAGTTTTTCCCTGCCTAGGTGGGGGGGGGGCATAGCTGGATTGCCAGTTGAAGAGCTCCAGGAGAACTCCCAACTCTAAACTCCTCCTTCAGGAGAGCGTAACCCCATTCAGAGTGGCAGAACACAATTCATCAGAAAAACCACTGCCTAGCAGCATTTTGGTCAAATTTGGATTGAATTTCAGTTTATAAACCCTGATCCAGTTCTTTTTGATAGTCAGGCATTAGTCTAGCTGCTCATATCCACATAAATAAGTAAGATTTAAACATGCAAACATTGAGTCATTATGGTGGTGAAAATGCCTTACTTCTCTGTGAGCTCATTTAGGATCAGTTTGTGAACTGCTGAGGCATTTTTGCTTTGTTTAATTCTTCAGCACACACATGACAAAATGGCAAGTGAGCAAGAGGTGGAGGGTTGATTCTGCTGGTGCCAAGCAGAGAATGATCCCCCAACTAGTATCTTCTTCTTGGGTTTGTTTACAGACTTCATGAAATTGGCCCCATATGCCTCCAAACTCTTTCGCAAATCTGGGGCTTCTTCCAGGAAATCAGCACAGAAGCTTCAGCTTGCAAGAAAGAGGAATAAAAGAATAGAAACATTAAAAATGGGTAGCAGCTGAATCCAGCCCTGCCCCTCTTGTGACCACCCACCCCTGAGCTGAAATATAGTGGCCAGTGGCCAGCCTTAGGATTGGCCCGTGTAACTGAGCCATTAACAGCCACTGGATCTACTTGGCTATGAAGCTGAGTGAGTGACTTAAGGCCAATCAGAGTCAATCTACCCTACCTCACAGGATTGTTGTGAAAGTAAAATGGAGAGGGAGAGGACCATGAGTTTCTTGCAGGAGGAAAAAGACAGGAAAGGTTGCTGTTTGTTTCCAGTGCTGCAAAAGTTTCGTAGGTGAACTCCTGCATATGATTCAACCACTCCTAAAAATCAAGAGCAGGATAAAATGTTTCATACGGCGGGGCCTTTTTGGTCTACCCTAAATATAACACATCATCCACAGATGGGAATAGTCCAGCAAGCGCTCAGTAAACCTCTCGGTTTTAATGCTGGACTGGGTGCTAGAAGATGATGCCAGACACATTACAGGGCTGGTGGACTGTCTGCAGCCCTGTGGGTCTTGAGATCTTCAGGCCAGTTTGCAGCAAAGACTGAGCACAAAGGCCCTGCAAGGACCTGATTGTGGGGCAGAAGGCTCAGACCCTATGGTCTGGGAGGGTCCCCAAACAGGTGGTGAAGACTGTCTGCAAGGGAACGTGCTTAAGCGACAGCTTGCTGGTAGAAGCTGAAGCCGTGCCTCATTGTAAATAAAGCATCTTTAGTGTTTATTTATTAGATTTATAAGCTACTTTCCCTTACAACAAACTCAAAGTGGCTTACTTCAATGCTCCTGCTGTTCTCAGACTTATTTATTTTTCAAGTTCTATGCTGCCTTTTTCCTACAAAGGGCTCAAGGCAGCTTACATCATTCTCCTCCTCCATCTTATCCCCACAACAACAACCCTGTGAGGTAGGTTGGGCTGAGAGTCTGTGACTGGCCCAAAGTCACCCAGTTGGCTCCATGGCTGAGCGGGGACTAGAACCCAGATCGCCTGAGTCCCAGTCCCATGCTCTTAACCACTACACCACGCTGGCTCTCTCCACACTTATCCCCACAACAACAACCCTGTGAGGTAGGCTGGGCTGATTGCCTGTGACTGGCCCAATGTCAAGGTCTTGCACTTGGGACACAGAATAGGTGTCACAGGTACAAGTGGCTGGAAAGCAACACCTGTGAAAGGGATCTCGGGGTACTGACTGACTGCAGGCTGAACATGAGCCAGCAGGATGACACTGTGGTTGAGAAGGCAAGTGCCACCCTTGGATGTATAGCCTGAAGCATGGCTTCCAGATGTAGGAAGTGTTGATACCACTCTACACAACTCTGGTGCACCCACAACTGCAGTACTGTGTCCAGTTCTGGGCTCCACATTATAGGAAAGAAGTAGCTAGTTTAGAATGGGTTCAGTGCAGGGTCACAAGAATGGTAGCTGGGTTGGGAGGGCTTATGTATGAGGAAAGATTGAGGGAACTGGGTCTTTTCAGCCTGGAGAAGAGGAGACTCCGAGGGGATCTTTTAGAGACTTATAGGTATGTCCTGTGGAGGAGGGCTGTGACCTGTTCTTCCCTGCAGTGGAGGGCAGGATGCATTCCAATGGGGCAAAGCTCAAGGAACCAGGCTTCAGGTTGGAGGTCAGGAAATACTTCCTGCTGGTTAGGACTCCTGGGATACGGAATGGGTTTCCAAGGAAGGTGGTTGAGGCTCCATCAGTGAGGGCATTCAAGGAAAGATCAGACAACCACATGTTGGGGATTACATGAGCAGAGCCGGCTAGAGCTGGAGGTCAGACTAGATGGCCCAGAAGGTCCCTTCTGACTGACTTTTTTCTATGTTTAAAAAACATCTTGTCCAGCAAAAGCCGCGTTAGGGGCTGGATCACAACTCTTTCAGCTGGAGCCACAGATCCCTTGGTGGCCATCTGCTCTACTGCCCCACTGGCTGGCCTTCAGTTCTTGCTGAAATAAAGATACCAGGACTGTGATCTCTGGATTTGCAAAGCATTTGCCCACCAATGCTTCCCTTCCTGCTGCCCACTCCTCAAACCTTTCTGCCCCAGGTTTTTTTTTTTTTCCTGAAATCAAATTCCCACATTTCTTTTATCTACTCATCTCGTTTTCAAATAGGGGGTATCCTTACAAGATCGGCTCATTCAGAAACAAACACAGAGACTTTGAAGCATATCTAAATTAGAATATGTAAATATGTGCTTACTTCCCCAAATGAGCTCCACATTTTTAGTACCTAGGACTGCCCTGGTTACCTGAGACCCCAATTTCTATTTTTCAAAGCTCCACTTCTTCTTCCATGCAATCTAAAAAGCCAGCAACACCCAAGACCCTATCAAGTTCTCAGAACCAGTTCCTGGGTCAAGGGGCTCTCTGTAAAATAACCCCTAGTGGACCCCTCTAACCATACCTTTCCCAGAAATGAGGGGTCACCTGGAAGCAGGGGCAGGCAGGTGGGAAGCCACCCTTTTAAATTCCCCACAATCCCCCAGACTCACTCTGAGACATGGCAGAGATATTAAAATTCTGGCTTCCCAGGCTGAGATGCCCAATACAGATATCACCTGTGGGCCCTTCCAGAGTTCTGTGGTTCTGGCAGAGGGTTGCAGTTGCAAACACCCAGCCCACTAGCGCTCTTCAGAGCAAGCCTGTGCATCTTGTGACCCGCCAAGCTGAATAGCATCCACCAGTGTCACATGCCACACCACCAGGTGCTTCACAAACACCTGCACAGGTGCTGCCGTCCTAGTCCAAGAGCTGTGTTACGGCCTGGCAGGGAGGTGCCATACAGAGCTGAAGGGCTGGGTTTCCCGTGTGGCTCTGATGTTGTGCAAACCTTCCATTTTTAATTCTGCTTGCCTGCAGCCTTCTCTTTCTCAGCAATCAATGCATTCCCAGGCTGGCTGGGCAAGGCTTTGTCTGTGGATGGGTACTGCTTCCAGATCAATGAAAAGGCTGAGTCTCATCTCACATGCAGTAGGAATCTTTTTACTGGCCCTGTTCCCAGCTCTTAAACAGGAACTGGATGTGCAGACATGCCCACCTATGACGGTTCCCCAGATAAAAAGTTTCCAGCATTTCAGGGGCAAAAGTCAGAACATGCATACGTTTCTCTGAGCAAAGATCTCGGTGCAAGCCCCTGCTGTGATGTTTGGCTGAAGGCTCCCAGTACAAACTGTATCTGTTTAATACCTGCAATGCCCACCTGACAATGCTTTAAAAGTTACATGCAGGTACATTACAGACAGTTCACTATCTCACCCAGCAGCAGCATGCAAAATAGCAGGCTCTGCCTTGGTATTGCTGCATGTGTCTTTACAGGCATGTGCTCTGGACACAAGATGTGCAGAAATGTTTTTAGAGCCCTGAAGAGGAAGTAGATCTGTGAAGAAGAGCCACTCTAAAAACTCAGCTCAACAAACTTTTAGGAAGGACTCCCAAGGGGAAGAATCTGGGCAAAGTGCAGACCATGATTCATCAGGGTCCAGGAAATAGGGATTCTCAGGATCTCAGGAAGGGGTCACAAGCTGAAATAGCAGCTGCAGAACAGGCTAAAATATAGCAATTTTAGGCTATATTGATGGAACCCTAGTTAGTGTGGCCACTTATGAATTGCTGAAAGAGAGGATGTGCATCACCACCAAAGAGAGGACAATAATTTGCTTGGTATTTAAAAATAAAGACCTTTTTATTTAATCAATATTTTAATAAGTTTTAATATTGAATTTTATTGCCGTATTTTAATTGCAGCCAGAGTGGGTCGTCAATTTATTTATTGTTATGTATTTTGGAATTTTATTTGTGTAAGCCGTCCTGAGGATCTCACAAAGGACAGCATACAAATATCTTAAATAAATAAATATTTGCATGTGGTAATTTATACATAGATGTGCAGATTTAGAAATAAGTATAGTTTAAACAGAAATAAAGTCTATCTCACCATACCATGGAAGACTCTGGCTGTGTCAGCTGCATTCCCACCTGTTCAGCCACCTGCCCCTCCACTAACTGTTTGATGGGCTACAGTTTTTCTGGTCCATTGCCTTTAAACAAAAATTGGACAGAAGAGCCTTATAAAAAGAGAATGCCTTCAAAGATAGGACAGGCCTCTGGCGGTCCTTCAAACACAGCATACAAACTATGCTCTGTAAAAGCGGACACTTGGCCACCCTGGTTCCAAGATGGAATAGTTCTACGTTTATGATGTGCTGGTTAGATCTCATCTGGAGTACTGTATCCAATTCTGGACACCACAGTTTAAGAAAGATAGAGACAAGCTGGAGGGAACTCAAAGGAAGGTTAGGAGGAGAGTCACCAGCAAGGAATATGAGTCCCAGGAGGAAAGGTTCAAGGGACTAGAAATATTTTGCTTGGAGAAGAGGGATATGATAGCATTCTTTGAAAATGGAGGTGCTATCACAGAGAAGGTACAAAAATTTATCAACTGGGTTCAGACAACATGATAACCAATGCTCAAGGTTTGTGTTGGAACTAAGTGTGAGTTGTCATTGACCCATGGGTTGTTGTTAAACAAGATTATCAACCCAATTTCACTAACAAGCCATAGTTTGTTAACCACAAACAACCCATGAAAGGAACCCATGGTTATTTTTCTCCCTTTTTAATTTTTTTAAAAACAGAAAAAATAAACATGAATACAACATATCACAACAATAATATTATAACATAACAAAAACACAATAATTAAAGAGTAAATAATATAGTTCCCCCACCACCCTGGAGATCGATACAACTAGCACTTAACTCACATATTATAACATATATAATATACTTCAATTATATCCATATCCCCTCCAGAAATTCATATAATCTTGCTTAGGTTTACAACCTTTACCTTCTATCAGTACTGCTTTTACAACATCTTCCCAAATTTCATTATATTTATTTGCTTTCATTAACCCTTTTTTATTTTTATTTCTGTCGTGGAGCCCATGGTTATCAACTGTGGATTGTTCACAATGGTTTGTTAGCTTGACTGAGTTCAAACAACATGATAGCCCATGGTTCAACAAGAATTCACAGTTCAATGACGACCCACATCCCACCCATACTCAACCACTTAGCATGGGTTATACTGTTGTCTTGAACTCAGTTCTCTGTTGGTTCAAATGGCAGGATCAGATTTAATAGGCATAAGTTACAGGAGGGTAGATTTCAGGTGAACATTAGGAGAAATGGTCTCATAGTGAGAGCAGTGAACAATGAAACCAATGACCTCTCTTGCTGAGGTTTCCTGGCAGCTCTTGGACAACCACCTCTAGGGAATGCTTTAGCTTCAGGTTTCCTGGATTGAGCAGTGGGTTGGACTAGATGGCCTACAAAGCCCCCTCCAACTTTAATGTTCTAGGAATGACTGTTGCATAGCAGGCAGATGTTACAGGGAAAGGAAAAAGACCGGTAGAAGAAGGTGGTCTCACCTTTTCAAACAAGGATGATTCTGGCCCTTCAGTGGCCCACCCTGGAGAATGGCTTTCTACAAATGTGTTGCTGGTCACAGTTCCAAGTTGAGACCAGGACAGGCGAATGGGGCAATCACTCGATGTCTTTTTCTCATTAAAGAGTTATGTCTTATGACCCCAAATGTTCTTGTTGGTCACTTGAACAAAGTTCTTGTTCATAACTCATGTTCAATTCTGCTGCATAAACAGAGTTGTTGTTGCTGTTCCAATCACATGCTGTAACAATGCCTCTTCTGGTTCAACTGTCTTAGGAAAAGGCTTGTGAAAGGGTCAAAACTCCTCCAACAGGGTGACAGATGATGCCCTGAAATACATACTCTGTGTGCAGTTTGTACTGTTACTCAGCACCCAGACATCAAACAACTAATCAGTGTTCAGAAGGAATGGCAGAGCCAGGATTATGTCCACAATGCTTTTTCCTTCCTCGATTAGCTGATTGTCACTGTCACCAGCAACTGGATCAGGGCTACACTTAGCCCTGAATCTGGGTATGGGTACAAGTCTTTGGCCCTTTTCTTCTGGGGACACAGGGGAAAACAGTTTCTCCATAAGAACTACATTGCCAGTTTCTAGCCTTCTCCATACGGAGTACAAGACCCTGGGCCCAATCATCTGGAACTTGCAAAAAGCAAATTGAAATTGAAAAGCTGTTTTATGAAAATTATGTGAAAATAAAATAGTTTCAGGAGATAGAAATGGCTCTGCCTGAGGCCTAGGAGGGAGCTGGCAGAGTAGATACCTCTGGGCTAGCAGGAAGATCTCCTGCCTTCTCATTAAAACCAACTTAAGGAGCAATCCCACCACCTGTACCAGTGATGCTCATGAGTCCTGAACTTGGAGGTACAGAGCTGGGGGGTGGGAGGAAACAAAGGTAATTCAGCCCCCCCACCAGGTCATCAGCTTTTCATTTCAGCTACATAGCTAATATTGGCCATCCAGTTGAAGTACTTAGGAGGCAGTTATCCTGTCAGAAGATGTCTACAAGTCATAGGGTCATTTCCCCAGAAAGTAATCTGGAAAGCTTGGGAAAATAAAAAGGTTTTCACCTGCTGATGAAAGGACCTATTTGGTGAAAAGTAGATCTCCCTGGTGAGGGCATTCCATAAGTAAGGGGCCACCACCGAGAAGGCCTTTGCTCTGATCACCATCTCTTTACTTCCAAAGCTGGGGAAGGAGGGACACTAGCATTTCGCCAGAAGCATGACAGAGAAGGTAGATCCCCGGGGCCTGAACTATTTATTTTGCTAAAGTTACCTCCTCTTGGAGGCTTCCCTTGCAATGTTCAAATAAACAATCCTTTCTGCCTATAAAAGGCTCAGAAGTAATTCTAGGATTGCCAACTTCTTTCCTTGTATCTTCTTTAATTTAATACCTGCCTTACCTGCAGGTATTAACAAGGGATGGTGCATCTCTCAATCCTTTGCAAAGCTTCATCTTAATATTTTCACGGGCCAAGCAGTTGCTATAGGCACAAGAACAGGGCAGGATCTTTCTGGGTCGGTTTGCAATCCTATGCTCTTAAATGGATGCAAGTTGCATTTCCTTCAGCAGCAAGTAATTAGAGAGAGGCCTACACATCAAGAATTAGAGGAAAGGCTTCCATAACAAAGATTCCCCACCACCACCAATGCAGTCTCCAGCCCTGGAAGCTCTTTTTTCTATAAGTTATGCACGGATTAATTGGCCCTCTGTGAGCTCCATAAATCCCCCGAGTTCCAGTGGTCTCATTAAATGGCTGTTTCTCATTGCTACGACTGTCAGTTTTTTGCAACCAATCATTCCATTTATGGGATTTTTTTTTTTTTGCAGAAGTTAGACTGTGCTTGCATAAAAACATTACCAATAAAACCACCAGTCTTCTGATGACTTCTGAACACAGAACTAGTTTTCGACTGGCTTCTTTGATCATGTTGGGGTTCCCTCAGTCTAGCTAGTTACCTAGGGTGGTGAATCTAGTTTAGGAAATAAGCAGTTCTTTAGGGCGGGAAGGGATGTGTGAGAGCTGGAGGTGGAGTGAGAGCAGGGCCAGGGGTGCTTGACTGGAAATGAAGAAAGAAATGCAGGTTTCACAGGAGAGAGGCTAAGCAGGGAGGAGAGGGGAACATGGAAAGCTTCAAATTAACCCTGAGGGAGAGGAATACAAGGTAGAGTGATAAGGGAACTGGAAAGTATCTTCTGGAAGGCTGCAGGAATTTCTTGGCAAGCCTGGAAGGAAATTCATCTTGTTCTCTGGGATGTGGCCCCTGTCAATTTAAGAGCTCTGAGGAAGAGAAAGATAGTCGTTCCACAGATACATTCATGCAAAATATCCTCCTAGTTCAGAATATGAATTTGGGGCATGGGGGGGGGGCGGGG
Organism: Varanus komodoensis; assembly: GCF_004798865.1. NCBI lineage: Eukaryota > Metazoa > Chordata > Lepidosauria > Squamata > Varanidae > Varanus > Varanus komodoensis. The sequence goes on from NW_025335761.1 coordinate 56,311,912, forward strand.
GGGTAAGAGGCCCAGCTGTGCAGACCAAGTGAAAAATTGGCAATTTTTTCAGCATTCTTCCAGGAGGGATGCCTCACCTTTACAGAAGACCTACATCTTGTCACAATGTCTTTGTAAGGGGAAAAGTAATGAGAAAGAAAGGAATTTGGAAGAAGAAGTCATGCAGGGTGTAATAGTTTGGATCTGGAGATGGAGCTGCCTTCAATAGAAAGACTGGAAAAATATTCTCCTCGGTCACCGGGATGGCCTCTTTATATCGGAATATTTTATCCCTTGTTCCATTCTTCCTTCCTTTATTCCTATTGATGTCAAGGGTCATTTTATTGTTTCTAGTAGCTGGTCCCCTTGAAAATGTTACTAGTTCTGAACTTTAAAGGCAATGGATTGGATTTAACTCATCTTTTTTTGCTTTGTATTTGAGGAATTGTGTGCATTGAGGGGAAGGCACTCTGTTCCTTTCAATGGTAGAGTGGTCACTTTCGAAGTGCAGGTACTCACCACAGATACACCCCCAAGGTGTGTCCAAAAATTCAGCAAGTTGCCTTGCTCCACTTCAAAAGCCCAATTCTAGCCATGTCTGTCTCTACTAGGAGCAAATCTTCTGTAAAGCAACTCAAAGGACTTTACATTACCACAGGGAATGATCGGATTGTTGCTGGGAACATTCATTCATCCCCCCCACCCCTGGTGCAAGGGCTGAGGTTAGAGGGGAGAGGAAATTTTGAGGGAGGGGACAAATGAGGTCAGCATTTCTGCTAATAAAAGAAGTATCAAACCTTGTATCCAAAAAAGGCAGGAGGAGCCATGCTGGGCAGGCAGGGAGGGCTCATCCCACCCAAATTCTGATCATGCAGTGGCCTAAGGAGGACATGAGTGCAGCAGCACCCTCCTACCCATGTTCCCCAGCAACTGGTGTACAGGGGTACCCTGCCTGGGAGGCCTGGCTCATTTCCCAGATGCTGACAAGCATCATGAGGTACCAAAACCTAATGGAAATCTCTGTGCACATTAAGGGGTGAGCATGTAAACAAGGCAGTTCATTCAATTAGGCTTACTAAAGAATGGTGTGGATGGATTTTTCCCAAATGAGTCATACTCTGGTGCTTGCCCCAGTGTGAATAGCGTATGCAGCCTTGCCCAGCCTGATGCCCGCCACTTCATTGGACTGGAACTCCCAAAATCCCCGCCCATGCTGTCCGTCACAATCCAACACATCTGGGCTGGAGAAGGTGCCCTGAGAGAAAGCACAGGAGGACTCGTGGGGAGAACTTTATGGAATCATTCTCTGGTATTGTTGCTTTTGATTTATTCATTTTCGTGACTGTAGGGTACAGTCCTGCTGGGATACCCTTAAGCTCCTGAACTCAGGTTTAAGGGCATCAGTGCAGAGAAAGAGTCTTTGCCTCCCCATTTTCCTGCCCGGCATTCTCTCTAAATGAGCTTTATCTTTATCTCATCTAAATGTGTTTCAGTGAGGTGGTGGCTGGGGCAATTTCAGAATAGCTCATATCCTGGCCACTTTATTCTCTTCTCTCTCCACCCGCAAAAATGCCTCTTTCCCCACCACTCCAATGCCACTTTGCTGACTTTGGAGGACAGCCAGCAGAGGTCTTTTGAAGCTACAAGGGAGTGGGAGCGGGGGATAGAGCCCAGATGTCCAATGATCAGAGTGCTGTCTCCAGCCCTGGAGATGGAAATCCAGCCTTCCTTATGGCATCTCATAGAGTTCTAGAATAGTAGAGTTGGAAGGGGCCAGAGGGCCACCAGGTCCAGGTCCCTGCTGTTGTAGGACACCAGTTGACACCATCCCGCTCAGATGACTGGCCAGTTTCCTTTTGAATGCCTTCAGTGTGGGAGAGCCAACCCCCTCTCCAGGCAACCACTTCCACTGTCACCAACCTATATGTCACCAACAGATCCCCTTGGAGTCTCCTCTTCTCCTCTCTGAAAAGACCCAGTTCCCTCAGTCTCGCTTCATACGCCTTTCCCTACAATCCTTGTGGCCCACTCTGCACTAACCTGGCTATATCCTCCCTATAATGTGAAACCCAAAACTGAACACAATACTCCAGTTGTGGGTGCATCAGTCATATAAAGCGGTAGTAATACCTCTCTCGATCTAGATGCCACACTTCTGGCTATGCAACCAAGGGTGGCATTCGCCCTCTTGACCACCGTATCACACTGCTGACTCATGTTTAGCCTGCAGTCAACCAGTACCCCGAGGTCCCTTTCACAAGCGCTGCTCTCCAGCCACTTGTCACCTAACCTGTACTTATGACACCTATTCCTGTGCCTCAAGTGCAAGACCTTGCACTTGTCCACATTGAACGCCATCCTGTTGTCTCCTGCCCACTTCCATAGTCCGTCCAGTTCCTTCTGGATCTGGAGTACCTGCTCCTCAGTTGTGGCCACTGCCCCCGTTTTAGTATCATCTGTGAAACTGATCGGCAGACTGGTCACCCTCTTCCATGTCATTGATGAAAAGACTGAACAGGATCAGTCCCCAGGATAGGCCCCTGGGGGACCCTGCTTGTCACTGGCCACCATCCTGATGATTGCCCATTTACACAGCCAAAGTATTTATGGTTTTGAAGGTGAGGGGAGCACAGAAGCACATGGTCTTCCCATGCTCAACCAGATGCCCATAAATCTCAAGTTCAGAAGTTTACAATTGCAAGGGTATATAGGGAAACAAGAAACATGCAACTGCCTTCGAACTGTATGGCTGAGGACAGGACATAAACCTTAAAATTTAGCCAATTTTTCAGTTAAGGTATTCATGAGGCCACAAGGGCCTGTCTCTCCACCTCAATTTGCATAGAAATGATGATTCAGTAACAAGCACCCACTGGGTATCCATGAGTCAAAGAAAACACTCTCTTAAGTGAAAATGTTCTTTGATCCAGATGAGTTATACCACTTCCCTCATGGGACAAGTTGGTCAAAAGCAACTGTTTTATGTTTCCCATTTCATAACGACGGAATGAATGTGCAGATGATGCACATGAAGTGTGGCAGGCAGAAGGGAAAGTTAAGAACGTTTTTAAAAAATTAACATTCATTGGTGGGGCGGGGAGATCTAAACTAAGTATTTTGACTCATGGCATCTGGCATAATGCTAATGCCAGACCATCCTCCTCGTGCCTTTCCTGTCATTATTATCCCAGTTATAGCACAGCTTTTCATAGGCTGTATTTTTTTCAGAGGGAGATATTCCAGCGGGTGCTTAATTTCCGGTACTGCTTTTGCGGGAGAAATGACTTCAAGTCAGCTGGATGGGAAGGGCCACTGCAAGAACAAGTGACAAAACAGTAGCAGCTGTAACAGGAGAAGTCTGATCAGTTTTTCCCATTTTGCTTGCGCCCAATCCACCTTCGTTCACGCTCGCTCGCTCGCTCGCTCTCTCTCTCTCTTGTCCACCTAGTGATCAGGAGATTAAATGTAAGGCCATTTCCCTTCTCTCTTCCCCGTCCCTTGAACAGCTTAAGATTCCAATGTCCTTTCAAGTCTTCTCAGTTGTCTCCTCTGTCCTCTTGCTTCAAGGAACAACTAGCTGAAAATTCATGTCTACTCAGAAGTGAATCACACCATCTCCAGTGGCCTTGTTCAGAAGTAAATCATACGCATGGGAAAGTTGGCATGGGAGAGCGGCTAACTTGCTTTTAAAAGTAGTTTTTGGGTGGAGAAGAATGGGGGTGCTGATCCTTCACCATGGCCTCCTCCTCTTCTTCTCTCCCTACCTCTTCTTCTCCACGTGAGGAGAGAGAGGAAGTTTTACCCATTAATTTGTTCCCTTAAAAAAAATGCACTCCTTTGCTTTTTCACTCCAGTGAATCTGTGCATAACTAATCAGTCTTAAAATCAAACACACACAAAACCAAACAAACCTCAAAGGAACATTTCCCTGCACACCTTCGTTTTTGAATCTTTCCAGTTCTTCCACATTTCAACTGTATGTGGCACAAGATCACATTTTCAGCACAGTGGAAACTGTTGTGTATGCATTAGCATGTGCCCCACCTGTGATAAACATGGGATTCATTAGCATGTGCATTTTGCATAAATACCACATGCAGAAGGGCTGTAGCATAGAACTGGCCTTAATCAAGTTTGCATGGATATTTAAGCTTCTAGCATGATGCCTTTATGATAAGGAAAGCGATACAGAAACAATATGCCTTCTAAGTCCTGTTGACCTGCACTTTTGCTGAAATCGAAGCCAAACCAAAGGATGAAATTTTGGACACTCCCTGGGGGGTGTAGCCGTGGGGGCTGTTGTGATGTTGAGCACCTGCACTTCAAAACCAAACAAACTTCTGGGGAAAATATCACTTGTCTTATCAAAACACTGCTGTATTTCTGTGAAGTTATTAACAGTGCAATTCTAGACATGTAATTCAAAAGTACACTACCTGAGTTTTATAAATCTCAGGTGCATATGTATATGAATTGCAGCTTTAGATATTTTAGTCTAATAAATGCCACTCATCTGAGTTTAAACTGTCTTGATCTTTGAGGAGATAATGAAGAAAAGTTACGTTGCTCAAGACCATACTTGGGGTGGAAGAAAAGACTGATCAGCAGATGCTGAATCACACTGCCTTTTCTCTTCTGTCCAAACACTGTAATTCTTTGCATTTAAAGAACATGGCTTTCGAATTAGAAACGGTTTCAGATCATATTGAGCTTTCAGTCATGATGACTGACCAGGGGCCAAGATGAATGTTTAAAGATGCATTGAAGAGTGGAATTTCAGAAAGCAAGTCCGTTGGGGTTTTGTTTGGGAGCTGGATGTCTAAGATCTCATGAAAAGAATTGTTTTATATCATTTCAGTTTAGCATTAGGTAATGTCTTCCATTTGTAATTAGATCTGAAGAGGAGATGCTCTGCAGGGAAAGTAGAGATACTGCTGTAAACTGATGTTTGTGACAGCATAGAATCACCGTTAGAGGGCCACTGGATCCAACCCCAAGTTAAAAGCATTTGGGCCCAAGTCAAAGCATCCCTCTCAGATGGCTGTCCAGCTGCATCTTGGATGCCTCCAGTGTGGGAGAGCCCATGAACTCACTATGTCATTGGATCCATTTTTATATTGCCTCAGATTTTTCCTGATGTTTAGCCAGATTCTGGCTTCCTTTAACTTGAGGCTATTATTCCATGTCTTGCACTCCAGGATGATTGAGAAGAGGTCCTGGCCTTCTTCTCTGTGACAGCCTTTTCAAGTACTGGTAGAGTGCTATTATATTTCCCCTCCTCAAGGCTAAACATGCCCATTCTTCCTGTCTCTTCTGGTACCCTGATCATCTTTGTTGCCTTCCTCTGCACTTTTTCTAACTTGTTTGCATCTTTCATAAACTGTGGAGCCCAGAATTGGGGGTAATACTCCAGACGGGACCTAACTGGTGCTGAGTAGAGGGGAACTAATACTTCATGTGATTTGGAAGTGATGTTTCTATTAATGCAGCCCAAAATAGCATTTGCCTTTTCACAGCCACATCACACTGTTGACTCATTCTCATCTTGTGATCTACAAATAATTCTGACATCCTTCTTGTGTGCAGCATTGTTGGGCTAAATATCCCCTGTGCATTTGATTTCTTTTTTTCTTGAGTGAAATAACTCTTTTTGTGTTGTTCATACTGTAGAGATAGTGCTTTTAGCAGATGGATGACCAAAGATTGCTCAAGCCAAATGATGCACTTAGGGAAAATAAAGCAATTATGTACATTCATACATCTTCATTGCTGGTCAGGTCGATTTTAATGAAAGATTAACAACGCTAAATACTGCAGGTGCATGCTTTTGGCTAGAAAATGTTCATTTTTGGATGATTGATTAAGGTTGCTCTGTGCTGAGAAAACATTTGCACCCCAGCCCAGCAAAGCAGATTGGCTGATTATGGAAGAGGCCTTTCTTATGCAGACTCTTGTGGGTGTAGTCACACAGCTGGAGGGCCTCTTTTTGCCTATTGTCATGCTCATCTGACCCCTGGTGAATTGAACAGATACATCTTTTGAACTGGATGGGAATATCAATTCCCTTCAAGGTTGCTGGTGATGCTGCACAAGTAGAACCGGACCAGGTGCCTGTTGCACGGGGAATGTACAACAGACATTATACTTTAAGCAAACTTGGATCTTTGAGGTAGCAGCCCCACCAATGGTAGGAGAATCAGATCTCCATTACCGGGGCTTTAATGCACTGGCTGCAATCCAGAGCAGAACAAAGCAGATTCCCGCAGATGTCTGGGAGCCACCAAGTGAGATGGGGGTGGGGGTGATGAGCAAAAAAGAGAGGCAAAGAAAGGGATCAAGCAACCCGACATATTTCCCTTGCTCCCTACTCCCCACAACCCCCCCCCACCACTTTCCCTGCTGCTTAGATATCACATTTGATGGATGTACTCTACCCACTGTCTGGGTAGAGAACCAAGGGTTGTTCTCAGTCGTATTTGGAAAACATCTGCCCCATTCTTCCATCTAACAAGGCCTTGACAAGATCCATGCAAAGAACCATAATAAAAACTATTTTAAAAAGTTAAACTTATTGAAACAGCAGGTAAAAGCAGTTCATCACTCAGTGAACAAAAACAAAATCCCCCACATGAACACACCTGGAAAGGTAGCCAACCAACAAATAGCAGTTTATGTATAAAATTAAACAAGCACCCTTATATTTAATTATTTGTTCATTCAATGTATGGGTCACCCTATATCCAAAGCTCTTAGCTGGCAGACAGTATTTTTGAAATGCGGAATAAAATCAGTGGCAACATATATTAAAAGAGCTTTAGAAAAGAAGGTGGCAGGAAGAAATTGGGAAAAGAGGTGGCCCAGCACTTTTGGTCCAAGCTTTATCTTTCTCTGGTTTCTGACATGCCCATCCCGACAGAGGAGATGATGGCCCTCAGCAGAAGAAAGGCTGCCCACTTCGGTCCTAATGCTTAAAAGATAACGGACAATATACTTTATTAAACAGAGCTTTGCACACACAGGATACAACATTGATTTGCTTTCTCCTGCTGCAGACAATAGGAACCATTCAATTTCATGGGAAAGAATAAATGTAAGATACTTCTGGGACCCAAGAAAGTGCAGAGCAGTAAAACAAGCAGAATACAGTTTTACTGACATAACTTTAGCATCAACAAACACTTAGCATGAGGACTCTCAGAATCTGTCAAGACAATCTGGTTCAGTGTAGCTTGTTCGGAGATAACATTTGGGTTAGAACTGTGCCAGATTCTTGTGTGACTGTCCTCCTCCATTTTGTGCCCTCCAGATGTGTTGGCCTACAGATCCCATCATCCGCAGCCAGAATGGCAGTAGCTGCAGTCCAATACATCTGGAGAGCACCGGGTTGGAGTAGAATGCTTCAAGTCTTACCTTTTTTGCACAAATCTCCCCAAAATGTACAGTTTATAGGTAGAAATGCATGTTTTGGTCTTTGCTTTTCATTTTTTGAGTTTTTCTACCATTGAATTTGCATAAAAATCTGAAAAGTGAAAAACCGGTCTGTATATCCACAGAATCTGTGTAACTCAGGAAAAACCAATCCACTGCAGAATTCACGGTTGGATTTCTAGAATCCAAACTTATTTGAATTGTTTACAGGTTTGCCCAGCATCCCTATATGGAACCTAAACACTCCAATAAATGCACACCATTACACTGATAAGTATGTCTTATTTGCTTCCTGCTGAGTTTATTTATGAACTTTTTCAATGATGGAGGGAATTCTTCTGTGTCTAATTTCCCTCCAGATGAGTCGGCAGCGTTTCCCTCATCAGCTGCGCTATTCTGTGGCCCTGGAAATGCAAGTTCTAGAATTTAGCAAACTCATTTCATTAGGTACTAATTTCAAGCCTCTGAAAAACAAGAGTAAATCCCAGACTGAGCATATCTTACTTTTCCTCGGTAAAGAAATGGACTAAGAAGTAGATGAAATGACTGGCTGTGGTCGCTTTTTATGTGGCTAACTTTTTCAAAGTTTTTACTCTTTCATAAATCCTTTACAATTGATGCTTTGTTTCAAGCCGCTTTTCACAAACATGATGGAATTCATCACTAACTATTTCCAGTGGACACTGGCCCACTTTCAAAACAAGGGAATAAGTCTGAACAAAAACCGTAGGAGTTATACAGATCAGAAGAACATTTTAATATCATAAGACTATGAAACACAGTCCACAAAGAGAGACTTTAAGAAAAAGTGAAATGTGGATGCCTGTTTCTCTGTCATGAGGCTAAATGGCTGGTAAAAACAATTAAGGTCTGGTATTTGCTAAGGCCTATGTTCTAGCCAGGAGCTCACTCCCAGTGGGTGGGTTCACACATATATTAAGCCACTTTGGCAATCAGCCACAGTGGATTGGTTGTGGTGCAAACAACCTACAGTGTGCCCAACAGACAGTTGTGCTGACCATGAATTTCCCCCCACTGCTTGCCTCCCAGTCCTTCCGCAAGTATCCCATGGGACTTGGCCTTGTCTGTGCGCACTGCACACAATACCTTCCAAACATACAGGACAAGAGGATGGCTAAGGAAGAATATAAGAGGTACCAGTGCTTAGAACATGGGTCCTCAAACTAAGGCCTGTGGGCCAGATCCGGCCCGCCATGCCCTTTTAACTGGGCCGCCCCACAGGTTTTGCACTCGCTGGGCGTGGGTGTGAGCCGGCACACAGCTTGCTCGTGAGGAGGTCATTTTGGACTCGCTTGGAGAAACGATCTCCCCATAAGCAAGCTGGCACCTCGCCATGCGCGCGCCCGGTGGGGGCTTGCTCACGAGGTCATTTTGGACTCGCTAGGAGAAAACGATCTCCTCATGAGCAAGCCGACGCCTCACATGCCCCCGCCCCCGTCCCCACTTTGGCAGCCTGCGGCCACCACTGGCACCTGAGGACCCCTGGCTTAGAACATGGCTTGACCTTCATAATCTTTTGCTTCTCCCAGTGATTAGTGGAACTAGAATAAATTATGCAAAATGAATAAAAGTCCCTGAATCATATGGATTATAGAATTCAGGATTTTGGGATACAGATATAATGGTCGCTAAGTAGATGGGAAGTGGAAGGGAGATATCACCTCTGCTGAATGTGGTGGACATCATGAGATGTTACAAATTTGTGGAAGTCATCTGAAAAGCGTTCTTTTGTGAAAAAGCACCCATTCCTGAGTATCAGCAGAAAGCAATTTTTAAAAAAAGAATATTCAAATGTGAGTTTGTCAGAATCTCTGAATATGAAAATACTTCAGTGTACATTGCGAGTATGGAGGCTCATCTGAGCCCTGCTTAATGGAATAGACTATTATTATGTTATTACTATTAAATGAATGTCCCATCGTTTCCTGCTTGCATTTTTGCATGAAAGAACAGATGTGTGTTCTAATGAAGGACCACTATTATTCATAATTTATTGCTATATCAGCAGGGTTATCAGGGCCATGATGCTCTTGCATCTGAGTGCATTTCAAGTTCTTGCCTTTTGTGAGGCTTATAATCTTTGTTTTTCACTGCTATTGTTTGATGGGTTGTTTAATGATTACAGCTTCTGGCAGACAACTAAGACCAGAGGACACTGAGGCTGATGGAGAGGCTGATGCGGAAGATGATTCTGTGAGTATCAGCCACTGCTTTTACAGCCTCCATTTTGTGTAATTGAAAGGTTACTGGAGTTTCATTTCCTTTATAGCAGGAGCTAAGAACCATTTCCTCCCATGAATTGGAACAGAATCTGCATTACTGCCTAAAAGATTCTGTGGCACCTGACCCAGAACAGTCCTCCCAAAAAATGCTTCATTACTTCCATTTATGATAAATGCTGCTTCAGGCATTCAGGTGCATACTAAATATGATATCATTGTTATTTCATGCCTCTTACGCAGCACATGACTGACACTTACTTGAAACTTATCAGACCCATGAATTCAAACTGTGCCATACTGGTTAGAAAGCCTTTCTGAACAAAAACAATGCCAGCCTCAGATTAGCTCAAACTAGAATTAACATAAAAACTAAGTGTCAGGACTCCATGGCTGAGATTCTCCAACTTATGGATTCATAACACTCTCCATTTCCACATGTTCCTTTGCAATACCTAATTAAAGCGACCTTGCTTTGGCCTGTGTCAGCTGACAGACACCTTGTTCACATGACACAAGAAACCACAATGGGCTGCCATCACGCTTTGTTTCAGTCGCAAGTCATGACAGCCAAGCCTGGAGCATTCTTTCCATCTTGGATTGTTTTCCATTAACAAGCTTCCCTGTGTACCCATGGATTGTTGTTGGGTGGTTCTGGTTGGCTTGTCTGAAGCTGGCATGGCTTCTTTTGATTTGTGAAAATGCATCCATAGATTTAAATGCCAGTAACAAGTCATCCTTCTCAGAAAGGATGCCCAGTTCTGTCCATGACTATGTGCACAGAAGGATTACCCACATGTGCTGATTCTTATGGGTTTGGGAGCGCTGACATGCACATGGACCGCCACCAGCTGCAGGAGTTTCCTGGTGTTGCTCTGTGAAAGGGCAAGTACAAAGGAAATATACCTGCCTTTATCCTCAAGGTCAGTAGTGAGATCCACTCACATATATATGTGCCTGCAACCCATATACATACATATATTTATATATGAGTGTATGTGCATAAAAGGAGATGCTGGCTCCTGTCTTAAATCATGGCTTTGACTCCCTTTCCAAAAATGCTCAAAAACACAGGAAGAGCCTGGGGAGATCAAATCCAAAGTCTGCCTCCTGGTCCAGCATTCTCTTATTGGCAGCAACTAAACAAATGTCTCTTAAAAGCTCAGTATTTTGACATTAAAGCAGGAGACCTCCCTCTTTGTTTAACCCCCCCACAAGTTGGCCATATTGACTCTGAACATGGTTACTTTACCATCATACAGCAAACATTTCTAGCTTATACAATGTCTGTTGAAGAAAAGGGATGTGAAAATGTCAAAGCATTCCCCTCTTCCATGGTCTGCTGTGTAAAACTTGGGGTCTGCATTGTTATAGCTGCTGCTCCAAGGCTCAAGAAGTAACGGAGCACACCTGACGGCTCTTGCTCACTCTGTTTTTGTTCAATTTCTGCAGGTTGATGAAGTGACAACTGAAAATATACGGCCAAGACCACAAGGATCCTCTCCAGTTTACGAGTACTGCATAGAAGACGAGTATTTTAACAAAAAGGCAAGACTTTAAACAAAGGAGTTTCATATTAATCTAATTATTAAATGGCAATTTCTCCTTCCTGTGGAGCTATTGACCCGATTCTTATTGCTTTCTTTAGTCTACTGAAGATAACAGGATAACAAACCTTGAGTGTGGGTTGTGGTTGGAGTGTGGGTTATCATGTTGTCTGAACCCAGCAAAAATAATAAACCATGGTGAATTATTCATAGTTCACAACCCAACAGCAAATCATGGGTTTTCTTTATGAATTGTTTCTGATCAACAAGACATTGTGGCGTAATACAAGTGGATACAGGAAACAGGATAACCCACAGTTCAACAGCAATCTTTATTTCAACAGCCTAATCAATTCATATTCAGTCACTGAGTGTTGATTGATGTGGTCTCTGAACTCAAGCAAAATTGATATTAATTGGTCAATGAAATATCTATTTATTTATTGGACAACTTGTATGCCGCCCCATTTGCATAAGCCTTGGGGCGGCTTCCAATACATAAATAAATATATTTCTAAACAAAATACATAAAATACTGGAGACATCCTAGTAGCGGATTTAAAATCAATAAATAAAGTCAACATTTAAAATAACATTTAAATAAAAAGGTCTTGGCCTGGCGTTGAAAAACAAATAACGACGGTGCCAGGCGGACCTCTCTGGGGGGCGCGTTCCATAATTGGGGCGCCATCGCAGAGAAGGCCTTCCTCTGGATACTCACCCTCCTAATATCTTTCACGGAGGGCTCCCGGAGAAGGGCCTCTGCTGTCGGTCTCGAGCGGGAGGGCACATATGGACGCAGGCGCTCCTTTAGGTAACCAGGTCCCAAGCCGTTAAGGGCTTTTTAGGTGATAACCAGCACCTTGAATAGGGCCCAGACTTCGATGGGAAGCCAGTGAAGCTGTCAGAGGACTGGAGTCATGTGAGCACAACACCCAGTCCCTGTCAGCAACCTGGCAGCTCTATTTTGCATCATCTGAAGTATCCGGACCATCTTCAAGGGCAGCCCCACGTAGAGCACGTTACAGAAGTCTAATCGGGAAGTAACCAATGTGTGTGTCACTGTTGCCAGGCAATCGTTCTCCAGGTAGGGACGCAGCTGATGGATGGATAATAGGTGTTTTCTCTTCCTTCTGCCCCCTGTGCTCCCTTTCCCTGCCCTAAGAGTGTCCTGGGAATGCTATGCGCTGACTCATTTGATTTAATTCTTTCTTCTTTTTGTTGCAGCATTTAACATGAGAAGTTTGGAAGGGGCCTCTCTCAATGCATACACACACATTCCACCCTGAAATTCTGACAGTTGATTTCAGATTTGTACAAAATTCAGGCCTCCACTATGCAATTTGGATAGTTTTTCAAACTGGAGGCACAAATTTTGCACAAATTTCCACTAATAAAAGTACAGAGATCACATTTTAAAATGGAAATCCTAATGCTAAGTGGCAGTGAAGCCACTCTTTCTTCATTTGCCTCTCTGTTTTCTTTCCCCTTCCTTCTCTTGCAATGGGCTGGCACGCAAGGGGCAGATTGCTTTGGCCAGAGGTCTGCTGAGGGCTTCTGAAATTAGGCTGAAGGCTGCATAAAAGTTGTCTCCCTCCGCCAGAGGGCATTCTTTCTCGATTTCAGGAAGGAAAGTTGCCGGGCTGCTAAGAGTGGCCAAGCCAGCAGTGGCAAAAGGATACGTTTCCCTTGTTAAAAAAGGGGTGGGTGGAAAGAAACTCTTGGTCAGCTTGTCTATAAAGGAAAAGCCTATTATTCTTCAATCTCCCCTCTAAAAAAATCTAATATTTGTGGACAGTTCCCACCCCTGCCCCATCCCTAAAAGTACCAAAAATTGGTGGGACCAGTAATGGTCTAATGATAATAGTAACGACTGTAACGCCACCATGAAAACCAAGAACAGCCTATGTTCTGGAATGCCTTGACAAATAGAAGCAACTTTTGCCCAGGGCCCAAATGATAGCATAAAAAGTCGAATCATTTTGCCATGGTATCAAGCACAGAAATTATTTGAAGATACATAGAGGCTACTGACAATATCTGGAACCTGCACTATACACCACAACAGGGGAAGGACATGTTTAAGGGGAATGGTGGGGAAACAATGACCTTTGTATCTTTCCCTCTGCCAGAAACATCTACACACAAGACCTGAACAAGCAATATACAGCTCCTATCCCAGGCTGGTTGGGGCACCCCTTTCAATGGCTGTGGATGCACTGCACCATTTTGTTACAATACACATGTATATAGATTTGCCTTTGAAAGCTGAAGGGGGCTTTTTACTCAATTATTTTCTATGCCTTCATCCACAATGCAAAGTAGTTGTTAAATAATATTATGGGTGAATGATGGATTATCACAGCTTCAAAACACTTGAAATTAATTGTCTGTTTCAATACTTGGCTAATTCACCCAGTCGTTTTAACATAGCTTTGGTTAGTTAGTCTGCCACCCACGTACACATCCACCCAGAGTTAGTGATTTCAGGAGAACAGGTGTCCAGAGAGTTTTGCATGGTGTGTTCAAATCCATCATAGCTGAGCATGAAAAAAATTTGCTTACATTTACAGCTTCAGCAGGATATAGAGAACAGACAAAGAAGGGATTCTTCTATCAAAATGAGTGATTCACAGGTAAGATTAAGTATCTGATAAATGCCAGGTACGCCCTTCAACAAAGAAGAGCATTGTGCTCAAGTTCTTTAAAGTGCACGATGCCTCGCTCTGTCTGGCCATGGAAGTACATGCAACCTCAGTGTACAAATAGGAGCTTTACTGCTACCTGCAGAAGATTACTTCCCCCATTGTTTCAGTTTGTTAGGCTGCACAGGGCCAGTTGATACATGTCATGGGTGTGAAGGATGTCTGTGCAGACAAAAATGAGAGATGGTCCCACTTTCCTTGCCACAAATACAGTAAGTAGCGTGCGACTGAGTATACAAGTAATCACCATCCACACAATTCAAGCGCCACACTGTAAAACAACTAAGAATGGATGGATCATTGGGTGGGACATTTTTGTTTTTGTTACATCTCTGACTTTTAGCAACCTTATGGATAAATTCATAAAGGACCCTGTCATTTACAATCCTGAACAGCTGTAAATTTGAGGCTCTGGCTTTCTTTATGGAATTAAGCCATCCTCATCTTTAGTCTTCGCCATTTTCTTCTGCCTTCGACTTTCCCTAGCATGATTGTTTTCTCCAGGGAGTTTCACCTTCTCCTGATACGCCCGAAGTATTTCAGCTTCAGTTTTGTCCTTTTGCCTTTCAAGGAAAGCTCTGGATTGATTTGACCTAGGACCGACTTGTTTGTCTCTCTGTTGGTCCAGGATACTTGCAAAGCTCTCCTCCGGCACCATGGTTTGAATTTTCTTCCTGTTTTCTTCACTGTCCAGCTTTCACACCCTGACACAGTGATTGAGAATGCAATAGTATTGGATGATCTTGGCCCTGGCCTTCACTGAAATGTCCCTACACATGATTATTTTTTCTGGGCCTTTCATTGATGCCCTTCCATGTCTCAGTCATTTAATTTCTTGGCTGCAGTCTCCCTTTGAATTGATGACTGGGCCACAGTATGCAAAGCCTTTCACAATTTTAATTTCTTCATTAGTAACTTTAAAGCTGTGTTGTTCTTCTGTAGTAATGGTTTTTGTTCTCTTCATGTTACACTGCAATCCTGCTGTTGCACTTTCTTCTTTCACTTTGATCAGGAGTTGTTTCAGTTCATTGCTGCTTTCTGCCATATAGTGTTATCTGCATATCTCAAACCATTAATGCATCTTCTGCCAATTTTTACTCCTCTTCCTTCTGATTCTAATCCAGCTTTCCTTATATGTTCTACGTACAGATTGGACACATAGGGATAAAATGCGCCCTTGATTTTAGCCTTTGCCTGTAGGAAACTATTCTGTTTCTTGTATTCTGTCATAATAATAGTTTCTTGTCCAGATACCAGTTATGCATCAGGACAATCAAGTGCTGAGAAACACCGTTCCCTAGCTTCTCGTGATCCATGCAGTCAAAGTCAATAATACACAGAGCGATCTTCTTCTGAAATTCTTTGGTGCACTCCAATAGCTAGCATGCATCTGCAATATGATCTCAAGTGCCTTTTCATGTTGGAATCCAGCTTGAAAATTGGCATTTCTTGCTCCACATGAAGTAAAATTATTTGTTACAACGCCTCAAGCATCACTTGCATGGGAAATCAGTGCAACGGTCCTATACTTGCTGCACTCCCTTGCATCTCCTTTCCTAGGGATTGGAATGTATTTTGAACTGTGGGACATTCTTTTGTTTTCCACATTTGTTGGCATATTCATGTTAGGATTTGGACTGATTCATTCTCTGCAGCTTGGAATGCTTCTGTTGGTGCCCTGTCTACTCTGGGTGCATTTGAGCCATATTGCCTGTCTAAAGCAGACCACACGCTCCCTAAACTGCTCCCTGGAGAACATCCAACTCTTAGTAAGTGGCAAGGCAACAACCCACTGATTCCTGCCCATCACAGAAGGCTGTGCTGTGCTGAGCTGAAGGCTCTGTACACATCCAGGGGTGTGTTGTATTCTACCCATATATCCACATGCGATCCCAATTCTGTGCCAAGAAATGCTGGATTCAGAAAGCATTGTTTGCACAATTCATTCTACAGTGTTTTCTATTGTAGTCTGGCTTTGCTTGTGATAAGATGGGTATGGACACTGAAGACCCATTCTACACCACCCTAATATTTTTTTCAGTGAGTTTTCTGTTTGCTGAGATTTCAGCAGATATCACCTATATGATAGCAAGCATAATTTTGCAGCCTTAATTGCTAGAAACTTAAAACATACATGCATGTATATGTGGGTGTGCATGTATGTACACATATATTCATACATACATAAAATGAACTAATTAAAATTCTGATTCTTAGAAGGCTGCTGAATTCAGGACCAACTAATATATTCTGTACCTTTCCCACATTCTTGCAGAATTATGACCTACAAAATATCTTCACAGAAACAGAATAGTAGAGTTGGAAAGGTCCTTGATGGCCATTGGGTCCAGTGCCCTGTTGCTGCAGGACACCAGTTTACATCATTCTACTTAGATGACTTGTCTAGTTTCACATTGAATGTGTCTTCTGTGGGAGAGCCCACAACCTCTCTAGACAATTGGTTCTACTGTCGTATTGCTCTGACAATGAGGAAGTTTTTCCTGATATCTAGCCTGAATCTGGCTTGTCATGACTTGAATTGTCCTACACTCTGGTATCAGTGAGAAGAGATCTTGACCTTCCTCTTTGTGACAGCCTTTCGGGTACTTATAGTGGGATAGCTTGCCCCCCTCAATCTTCTCTCAAGGCTAAACATGCCCAGTTCTCTCAGTCTCTCCTCACTGGGCAATATTTCCAAACCCTGGATCATTTTTGTTGGCCTCTTCTAGACTCTTTCTAAGAATGCATCTTTCATAAATCTTGGTGCCCAGAACTGGACACAGTACTGCAGAACTACTAATACTCATGATTTGGAATACTTCTATTAAAGCGTGCAATTGCCATTTTTGCAGCTGCGTCACATTGTTTGCCCATGTACATATCCACAAGCCATGGTTGCCTCTGCCTATTCTACCCATGCTGATCAACTGTTCATTCATAGAGTTGCCATAGGTTGAAGATGACTTGATGGCACATAACAACAATCACCTGCTGCAGGGAGGAGGAGAAAACAGGCCTGAAATCAGCCCCCTGCCCTGAACAGGTGATTGGCACCATCAAAACAGGCAGACCTGACCATATATTCAATGCAACATTGTGTAGTCCTGATATGACTAGAGAAACCACCAATACATGGAAGTCATGGAGGGAGGAGGAACCCAGAAGGCAGTCTGTCCATGCATTCCTCTTGCTAAACTGAGACGCAACCAACCACAGTAATAATTTATCATTCGTGCTGAAGAAAATGTTTTAAATAAATAATTTAATTTGCATGACTGAAACAAGAGTCAGTTGTTTTAAACTGGAAAGACTGCAGTCTGGGCTGCCTGTACAATTTTATCTGACTTTTGAGTGCATGCAAATGAGCAGAATAGTACCAGTGAAGCAGATGTAGTTTTGCTGACTTATGACTGTCAAGGTTAAACTGAATCTGCTGAAGGTAAGGCCAATCTGGAAAGCCAAATTGTGTGGGAAGGTTCACATGCAGATTTGTCACAATGAATCTACCTGTTTATCCAGGTTACGCAGGTGCCTGATATATTTGTGGTAAGGTAGACACCTATGAAATGGAACAAGATATGCAAGTAGCTGAACTGCAACAATTCTATTGAATTATTATATTACCAAGCTCCTAAGTATGCATTCATTTGTCCAAACCAAGAAAATCTGACAATATTCAAAGCATGGGTCATCATGTTATGGTCTCTGGATGAAGGAATGGCCTTAAGAAGCCATTAGTCTTCTGTTTTGATTTTAAACTGAGAGGATTATCCTATGCAAAGGTCACTGCCGAGCTGTTGGGATCCAGATGAAACAGGCCCTAACAACTAAGAATGATTTATTTATTAATGAAAGATAAGTGTGTGAACAACTTCTTAACAGTCTACTGTGTTGTTTATTGGATATGCACCAAAAATTAAATTGTGATAGTTGCATTCGCAGTAATCAGGCCACAAGTTCAGAGCAACACAATCTCCAAACTTTTGCCCTCCGTTTTATGATAAATGACTGTGATCTGAGAGTTAGGAACATCCTATCAAGGATAGAAGGAGCATGGAAACAAAGGTCATCCTTCTCCTGCCCTGTGAAATTGTCTATCCGAGTCCTGTGCTTGCATGGAGAACAGCCTGAGGTGCCATCAGGATGCACTATATTCCAGCAAGCTTCACTTCTCCCTTTCTTGCTCCTCCCCACCCCAGAATCCATAAAACACTGACTCTGGGATCAGTCTTCTCAGAGCCATATATGGTGTGGAAAGAACCATACCAACTACAAGATCAGAGGGAGGATGCACCAAGGATGGAATCCTAGTGCCAACTTTGAAATGTCTTTTCAAGGTCAGAATTAGCATTACAACCTCTCCTGTGGTCAGCTAAACAGCATCCTGCGGTCATAGGACAGCACCCTAAGTTAGTTTTTAAAGGCCAGAGATCACTTTAGCACTGTGTCAAGTGTGGGCAACTTATGACATCACCAGTAGTGAGAGGGATGGGAGTTCTAGGCCAAACCATTTGAAATTCCCACCCCGATCTACATGATGTTCAGAAGTATGCATTTGAGGTGTCTGGTAGGTGATGCTTGTGATGCTATTATATGTGTTGATGTTATGACAGGAACAATTTGAAGTCTTATATACTGATAAGAAATTAGGTTTGATCATATACTTTCGGGACACCTAGGAGCCTATGGAGGTGACCTTGCAAACTGAAGTGGAATCTGGCGCAAGCGGATTTAGTGTGACTGGTGGAGGAGCTGAAGGAATATTTGTGAAACAAGTGCTCAAGGAGTCCCCAGCATCAAAGTTATTCAATCTGAGAGAAGGTATGGTATGGCCTTATGGTATATTCAATTGGTTCATTGGAAATTAACCAATTCATTTCACCAAAAGTTACTTCCAAACCTCAGAAAATATAGTCAAACATAATTATGGGATCGGATTCTGACTGGACATTGCTTTAGGACAAAACCTTTGTGATAGCACATGCCTTTCAGCCATAAAGGAAGCCTTCAGATTTCTACAGAGAAGGGCAAAAGGAGATATATATCTTATAAATGAATGATTGAAAAAAAAATATCAGTAGCTATAGGAGTCATCTACCTAAGGCACAATCTTAAGCATGTTTAAACAGAAAAAATATTCCACGGCATGTCTGGCTGAGGCATACTGGCATGTGTAGGATTTTTTCTGTCTACACATGTATAGGATTGTGTCCTTAGTCAATTTATTTGGAGCTTCTGTTCCAGAAAGGAAACCTTTAGTGGTGTTGATGTATAAATAGTCTGCTGTAGCTCAGCAGTTAGACTATAAAAGCAAATGCACACAAAAATCTTGCTCAGCAGTGCTCATACAAAATTAGGGCAGTTTCATATGACCAGATACAGCCATTCTGTACACCAGAGTGATTCCAACCCCTCTGCTGCCCCAAGCACCTGGGGATGTTTATCTGCCTGCACTTTGTTTTGTGAATGGCTGGATAACAATCCTGCACCCCTAGCTCAGAAGAGTTTTGAACAGAGCCTATGGAATGACCTACATTCAGTATACATGTTCATCAGTTAATCAGTCTGGGCTGCTTGTTATTCCATTGCAAATGGGCCAATCCACTGGGCCATTTTCAGCCATCTAGTTACAGTGTCTCAGAGAGGCATCGAAGGATGCTGGAGCAGCTTCCAGATACCTTGTCTCCTTGTTGCTCCTGTCTCCTCCCCTCTCCACCTCCCAAAATGCCCTCTGTAACTCCTTTCCAAGGTCATATTCCCAACCTTGCAGAGCAGTCCACACCAGCTTCTATGAAACAGGGGAGATAGAACAGAGCACCAGTTCCCCAGCTACAAGGTCAGACTGCTGTCTCCAACCTTGATGCTGGGAATCCAAATTATCCCATGCACCTAAACACATCACAATGCACAAGGGTCATAGGATTGTTTGTTCCAAGTAAGGGAAGCAAGCAGAAAGTGCTAGCATCTTTTGCAGCCATGGAAAGGTCTACAACTGGCTGGGGAATACTGGGAGTCACAGGACATTTTTTAGTCTCACCGTGTATAAGATTACACCTTAACATCAACATTTGGCAAAAGGTCATAAAGGTCATAAGCAATTTGCTGGTCTACCTGTGACTCAAGCCATAATAGTTACCGTATTTTTCTGTGTATAAGACAATACTTTTCCTTAAAAATATTTACCTAAAAATGAAGGGGTGTCTTATACACGGGGGGCCGAGAGGAGAACTGTGGGTGCGCTCGGGGGGGGATACTGGCACAATTATGGGCACATGGGCAGGGGGGCAGCGAGGCGGTGGGCGCGCGCGGGGCAGCAGCTTGCTCGCTTGGAGATCGGTAAGAAAAGTGAGGGGTGGCCTATACATGGGGACATCTTAGAGATGGAAAAATATGTACAGCCAGAATGAAGAAAGGATCTAGAAAACAAGGAGTTACAAACACCAGCTTTTGATGTTAGAAGTACTGTGAATGTTTCTATGAGTACATTGTGGGACCAAGTGCTGGTAACAATAAAATATCAGTTTTAATTTTGCAGTAAGCTACTTTCCACTAGATATTTTACAGCTATGATTTTGAAAGTCCCAGATGTCTTCTGAAGTGCTTCTGTGCACCTTGCAAGCCTGCCCTGAGTCCATGGACATAAAATTGGTGGATGTGTATAATATTTTGCAATTCAATCAGTTTCTCCTACCCCTTTACAGGTGATCAGCTTCTGAGTGCCACAGTCTTTTTTGACAATATCAAATATGAAGATGCACTGAAGATTCTGCAGTATTCTGAACCATACAAAGTACAGTTCAACCTTAAAAGAAAACTCACTGAGAAGGAAGAGGTGGAAAAAATACTTTCTGCAACACAGTCCAAAAAGGAAAAATGGAGCCAGGTAAGGTACAGCTGTGGCATGATCTTTTGGACTAAGATCAAAATATATCACACAGATAATGGGAAATATTAATTTGACCATCAATGTAGAAATCCCTCACATGGAAATAAAATCTCTAATGTCATATTCTTTTAAAAAGCACATTTCTAGACCTCATGGTTGTGAAAATTGGCTTTAAAGTGAAATCTTAGAAACCAAATCAGTGAACAAGCCTACTATGCCTTGTAGAGCTCCTTATCCTTATCAATGACTATCAAAACCAAAATAAATTATGCAAAATAGTAAAAATGGCAAAATGCATCATTTGAAAAATATATACTCACTTGCTTAATCTAAAGAGGTGGGTTTTCTTGGGGCAGAATTTATATTAAGTATTTATCTTCAAGGAGTGCATATGGTTCCCTTTCCCTGCCCCATGTTACATATCTCACTATGCCCAAAAGGTAGATTAAGCTGAGAGAAATGACTTGCTCAAGATCATCTAACTTGATGCACAGCTGCTGGTTTTAGAAAGATATTTTTTTCCTCAAATAATATTATTTAAATTTAGCATGCCATTTGATCTTTGGCTTTCAAGCTGGCTTACAGCTTTGTTTAACAACTATCATTCATAACAAGAAAACAAACACAGTAGCACACCACCAGGAAAAGACAGAACAGCAATACAACCAAATGCTATATACCCCCACCCAAAAATAAAAAAATAAAGACCAGAAAACTGTTTTCATCTAGTGTACACAGTTTTGCACTAGGAAAAAATAACATGAGGGAGTTCCCCACAGCAGGTGCCACTACCAAACAGAGCCTATCCCTTGAAAGCCTTGAACTTTACCTCTGAAAGCATGCCTTTCTGCATGTTTACACAGAAAAAACTCTTGCACCTCTTGGAAGCTTTACTTGGATGACCAGCCATGATATCCTTTGGCTGGTTGCATCCTGCACCAGGTACATACAGAGGAACACTCTGAGAGGAGGGCAGAGTGATGCTGAAGACCAGCCTTACCAAAAAAAGTGGCACTGCTAGACCAAGGGGCCCTGCCCAAGAAGTCCCACACAGATACCGTCCAGAGACGCTTGTAAGCTGTCCAGAGACGACAGTGATGGACAGCCTATAAATGTCCTAAATAAATAAAATACTCCTCACTGCTCCTCCTAATTATTCCCCTTCAGTCTGTGTCCACCACTCCCCACCACGCTCTTTCTTTCTCTGTCACTCTCTCCAAACTTCCTACGCTATTTCTTTCTCTCTGCTTTTTCTTTCTCCCATCCTGGTCCTTGCTCTCCCCATCCTCTCGCCCTTGACGGTGCTCCCCCTCTAACTTTTAGAAAAGGCCTAGTCCACTGCAGAAGAAGCTCCAATTGACCTTAATTTCTGCAGCATGCCTGTGGACCCGGGAGGCCATCTAGAGGATATTTCGAGAAATGAAAATGTCTGACATGAGTGCACCCTTCCCCCCAGCATAGGATATCTGAAGAGCGGACAGACAGACAACCCTGAAGAAAATTGAGAAGGGGAGAGAAAGAAGAGTGCTGGGTGGGGGGAACAAAATGTGAGTCAATGAGGAAGCAAGTGAGCACTAGTGTAGGGTGGAAGTCTATCTATCTATCTATCTATCTATCTATCTATCTATCTATCTATCTATCTATTTATCTATTATAATATTTATATGCCATCCTGTCACGAAGGCCTCAGGACGGCTTACATAAATAAATAAAAAATAATAAAACATAATACAAATGAATTTCAGATCCACCCTGGCTGCAGATTAAAACATATTAAACCAATATTAAAAGTTATTAAAGTATTGTTGGAATAAAAAGGTCTTAACCTGGTGCTGAAAAACAAATAATGATGGCACCAGGCGGACCTCTCTGGGGAGCACATTCCATAAATAAATAAATTTATTTATTTATTTAAATCATTTCTATACCATCTCATACTTAGATGTCTCGGGATGTCTTGCAAGTCTCCAAGCTGCAGGGGCCCATACATCTACCTGCTGGTCCAAACTGAGTAGTACCAGCAGGTCCCTCAAATGATGTCCTCCAAGTATTTTGGCCTACAACTCCTATCAGTCTGGCTTGCATGGCCACTGGTCAGGACTGATAGAAGTTCCAGTCCAAAACATCTAGAAAGCATCGTGTCGGGGAAGGCTATGGAAGGCCAATCTAAAACCACCCATATGCTGTTGTGTGTGATTAAGCCATCTCTTCCTCATAAACACACACAAGGAAAGGTCTTAATCTACAGCCCCAAACTGCAGTAATGCAGAACATGAGCCTCCCACTGCTCGTTGAAGACCTACAACAGGCCTGCAGCCCAATCTCAGTGCTGCCACTGCCATTTTGTTTTCTGGGAAGGAAAGGCCTCCTCCACAACTGCCCTTCTAACCTCAGAATTGAAACCATGTGCTAATGCACTGTTGCACTTCCTCATATTGGCCCAGAGCGTGCAGAGACCTCACCAGTTTACTGCTAGACTTCACCTCTACTTCACCTAGAACTACAGGAAATGGGTTGCTAGATTGGAGTGGGTAACCACTTTTGACAAGGTGAGGACCAATATCACAGAATGTGACAATGTCCTAATAAATAATGAGTAGAAGATCATGACAAAGCACATCTTCTGAGAAAGCCAAAAGCAATGGCAGAAGCCAAAGCAGTATTTAGCCATAACAGGTAGTGCTGTTTTGCACACAATACCTTTTTCAGTATCAAGATAGTTTCCCACAATAGACGCTATTGAGCACTGTGATTCAGTGCACCAAATGTTAACCTTAGATTCAGAAAACTAAACAGAAATTTCACAGAATTGCACATCCTGTAGGTTGAGAGCAAGACTCTACAAGTTTCCTTTCTAACATTACTGGAAACCATATGAGGTGAATGCTGAAGTGATTCTACATTCAGCTGATGGCCTTCTTGGCCCCTTCCAGTCTGGTTTTGTTATGTTAGAGAGAGATCAGTTTTATACAGAGTTGGAAACTTCATGCTAACTATGACCAAGTCTGGATACAATCCAATGCGTTATGTTTTGAAAATAATGTGATAAATACAGATTTCAAGTTCCCCTCAAATTTCCATTTATTTCTGAGGCAGATGGGGAACTATCATTGGTTTGCTTCTCTGTAGCTTCAATTATTTTGCAAATTAAACCATTGCTGCATATATTAAACACATGAAAAAGTAACATGTGAATCTGCACATGGCAATGTGAGAAATGAGAAAGCATTACTAAGGTTACCATTGCTTACTACACATGACAGAGGTACGTACCTTCTTCCCCTCCACCTCTTATTCCAGATTTGCATTGAAAAATAGAGCCTAGGAACATTGTGTCTGGGTTTCAGTGGGAAAAATTATTAAGGAAGATGAGATTAATTTAAATATTGGAAAAAATGATATTATGTGTATACTTGTATTCTTTGCCAGAGTTTGGTCTTTTGAATTGCTGATTCTTCCGGCTTCTTAAAGAATGTGATTTTTATGAAATGTTTACCTTCTTCCTCAAGTCTCATTTCTAATTGTTTGATTTCAGTGTCCCCACATCTGCTAGTACTTATGGTTTAAATGTTCACTGGTAAAACTACACTGAATATTTTTAATGTGGAATTTTAAATTAAAAATCTAGATCATAGCGATCATTTTGGAAATTCTCTTTCTCAGGGAAAAGAAATTCTGGAAATATCAGAGAAGACTATCTCAGAAGAAGACAAAGCAAACTTAATTGTAAAGCAAAGAGTTGGGCGACCAAAAAGAACCAAGAAGGACAGACTCTCCTGGCCAAAATTTCAGTCAATAAAAGGAAAAACTATTTTGGGACATAGGCGATCTCGAAGCACTTCAGATGCATATGAGCAAGCCATTCCAGATGTTTCTCCAACAAGCACAGACACTGAATCACAATTTCAACCAGAAGAAATGCATGTGAAGGCTAAAAAAGGAAGTCAAAAGAAATTAAAATTCCCCAGTATTGGATTCAAGATGCATAAAAATAGACAAGAAACAGAGGGAAGGATAAAATATGATGTAAAACCTCTCACAAAGTATGAAAATGACACTACCCATGAAATTCCAGAACTGATCGAAGTAGCATATGCTACTTCGTGGGATAAAGACAAAAAAGATATAAGTGAAACAAAATTAGAACATCCAGAACTTATGAAAAAATGTCCTGAAGTTGAACTGACTATTAAAAAAACCAAGAAGGAAAAATCCAAACAAACAACTACAAAACCAGAAACTACAATTGTGACCTCACAGATAGGAACATCACAAGCATTTCCAAAGATACGAAAAAAGAAACAGAAGGCATCAAAAGAAAAATTACAATTGGAAATAAAATCAGAGAATGAAAACAAAGAAAATGAAATAAAAAGTGAACTAAAAGATGTAATAACACACATAAAAGAAGACATAAATGTCACGGTACATGCAATTGATGCATCAATACCGACAACACAGGTTTCACTGGAAATGAAAGAACCACACCAAGGTATAGAGGCCCGTACAACTGAGACTGTTCAGAATGGGGGAGAATTCAAGCTGGAAGGAGTGGAAAGCAAATTCAAAATGCCAAAGTTCCAGATGCCCAAGTTTGGAATTTCACTTCCCAAAGGGAAAGGTGCTGCAGAAGGTGAAATCACTGTACCCTCCATGGAAGGAGAGCTAACTAAGCCAGAACTGAAGGACGAAGTGGCGCTGCCTTCTGTCGCTCTTGATGCAGACGGCACGGTTCCAGCAGTTGAGACTGAGGGACTAATTGTGGAAGTGGGCATGGCTGACAAGGGCACGATGAAAATGCCTGATCATAAGATGCCAACTGGGAAAGTCCCCAAACTGAAACCTCCACAAGTGGGCATCTCCCTGCCAAAGGTGGAAGCAGATGTCTCCCTGCCACAGGGAAAAATAGAAGTGCCAGAGCAGGACGTCTCCTTCAAGGCGCCGGAGGCAGAAGGCAGCATTGAGGGCACCGGAATGAAAATCCACATGCCCAAGTTCAAGATGCCCAGCATGCGGTTCTCCAAACCCGAAATCAAAGGGCCCAAGGTGGATGTTGATGTCAGTCTCCCTAAAGTGGATGCCTCTCTTCCGACAGTCGATGTCAGAATTACAAAGCCCGAACTGAAAACAGAGGACATTGCAGCTGGAGTGGGCCTCTCTGCACCTGACATTCGGGTGCCAACAGGACAGGCCCCCGTGGAATTCACAGCTCCAGAACGACATGTGGAGGGGCCGTCCACTGAGATTGCTCTGGACACAGACAAGGTGAAGCTCGAAGGCATGGACAGCAAGTTCAAGATGCCAAAGTTCCACATGCCCAAGTTTGGAGTTTCACTTCCCAAAGGGAAAGCAGCTGCAGAAGGGGAAATCACCCTACCTTCCGTGGAAGCAAGGCTCCCTAAGCCAGAACTGAAGGCTGAAGTGGTGCTGCCCTCTGTCGCCGTTGATGCAGATGGCACAGTTCCAGCAGTTGAGATTGAGGCACCAAGTGTGGAAGTTGGCGTGGCTGACAAGGGCAAGGTGAAAATGCCTGATCTTAAGATGCCGAGTGTGAAAGTCCCGGAACTGAAGACTCCTCAAGTGGGCGTCACCATGCCAAAGGTGGAAGCAGATGTCTCCATGCCAAAGGGAAAAATAGAAGTTCCAGAGGTAGACGTCTCCATCAAGGTGCCTGAGACAGAAGGCAGCATCGAGGGCGCAGGACTGAAATTCCACATGCCGAAGTTCAAGATGCCCAGCATGGGTGTCTCCAAACCCGAAATCAAAGGGCCCAAGGTGGATGTCGACCTCAGTCTCCCTAAAGTGGATGCCTCTCTTCCGGCAGTCGATGTCAGCATGACACAGCCCAAACTGAAAACAGCAGGGATCGGCCTCTCCGCACCTGACATTCAGGTGCCAACGGGACAGGCTTCCGTGGAATTAACAGCTCCAGAAGTACACGTGGAGGGTCCGTCTGCGGAGATTGCTCTGGACACAGACAAGGTGAAGCTCGAAGGCATGGACAGCAAGTTCAAGATGCCAAAGTTCCACATGCCCAAGTTTGGAATTTCACTTCCCAAAGGGAAAGCAGCTGCAGAAGGTGAAATCACCCTACCTTCTGTGGAAGCTGAGCTCCCTAAGCCAGAAATTAAGGCTGAAGTGGTGCTGCCCTCTGTCGCTGTTGATGCAGACATCCCGGTTCCAGCAGTTGAGATTGAGGCACCAAGTGTGGAAGTTGGCGTGGCTGACAAGGGCAAGGTGAAAATGCCTGATCTTAAGATGCCGAGTGTGAAAGTCCCGGAACTGAAGACTCCTCAAGTGGGCGTCACCATGCCAAAGGTGGAAGCAGATGTCTCCATGCCAAAGGGAAAAATAGAAGTTCCAGAGGGAGACATCTCCGTCAAGGTGCCTGAAGCAGAAGGCAGACCTGAGGGCACCGGAATGAAATTCCACATGCCGAAGTTCAAGATGCCCAGCATGGGTGTCTCCAAACCTGAAATCAAAGGGACCAAAGTGGACGTCGACCTCGGTCTCCCTAAAGTGGATGCCTCCCTTCGAACAGTCGATGTCAGCATAACAAAGCCTGAACTGAAAACAAGTGACCTTGAAGCCGGGATCGGCCTTTCTGCACCTGACATTCAGGTGCCAACAGGACAAGCTTCTGTAGACATAACAGCTCCGGAACTACACGTGGAGGTGCCGTCCGCTGAAATTGCTCTGGACACAGAAAAGGTGAAGCTCGAGGGCATGGACAGCAAGTTCAAGATGCCAAAACTCCACATGCCCAAGTTTGGAGTTTCACTTCCCAAAGGGAAAGCAACTGCAGAAGGTGAAATCACCCTACCCTCCGTGGAAGGTGAGCTCCCTATGCCAGAACTGAAGGCTGAAGTGGTGCTGCCCTCTGTAGCCGTTGATGCGGACATCCCGGTTCCAGCAGTTGAGATTGAGGCACCGACTGTGGAAGTTGGCGTGGCTGACAAGGGCAAGGTGAAAATGCCTGATCTTAAGATGCCAAGTGTGAAAGTCCCCAAACTGAAGACTCCTCAAGTGGGCGTCTCCCTGCCAAAGGTGGAAGCAGATGTCTCCCTGCCAAGAGGAAAAATAGAAGTGCCTGATGTGGATATCTCGGTCAAGACCCCTGAGGCAGAAAGCAGCATCGAGGGGACAAGAATGAAAGTCCACATGCCCAAGTTCAAGAAGCCCAGCATGGGGGTCTCCAAACCCGAAATCAAAGGGCCCAAGGTGGAACTCGACGTCATTCTCCCTAAAGTGGATGCCTCTCTTCCAACAGTTGATGGCAGCATAACAAAGCCCGAACTGAAAACAAGTGGCCTTGAAGCCGGGATCGGCCTTTCTGCACCTGACATTGAGGTGCCAACAGGACAGGTGTCCGTGGAGGTCTCAGCTCCAGAACTACACATGGATGTGCCATCTGCTGAGATTGCTCTGGACACAGACAAGGTGAAGCTCGAGGGCACGGATGGCAAACTCAAGATGCCAAAGCTCCACATGCCCAGGTTTGGAGTTTCACTTCCCAAAGGGAAAGCACCTGCAGAAGGTGAAATCACCCTACCTTCAGTGCAAGCTGAGCTCCCTAAGCCGGAACTTAAGGCCGGAATGGCACTGCCATCTGTCACCGTTGATGCAGACATCCCGGTCCCAGCAGTTGAGACTGAGGCACCAAGTGTGGAAGTTGGTGTGGCTGACAAGGGCAAGGTAAAAAAGCCTGATCTTAAGATGCCAAGTGTGAAAGTCCCGAAACTGAAGACGCCTCAAGTCCACATCACCATGCCAAAGGTGGAAGCAGATGTCTCCATGCCAAAAGGAAAAATAGAAGTTCCAGAGGTTGACGTCTCCGTCAAGGTGCCTGAGGCAGAAGGCAGCATCGAGGGCACCGAAATGAAAGTCCACATGCCCAAATTCAAGATGCCCAGCATGGGTTTCTCCAAACCTGAAATCAAAGGGCCCAAGGTGGATGTCGCCGTCAGTCTCCCTAAAATGGATGCCTCTCTTCCAACAGTTGATGTCAGTATTACAAAGCCCGAACTGAAAACAGGTGACCTTGCAGCTGGGATCGGCCTTTCTGCACCTGACATTCAGGTGCCAACAGGACAGGCATCCGTGGAGGTCTCAGCTCCAGAACTTCACATTGATGTGCCATCTGCTGAGATTGCTCTGGACACAGACAAGGTGAAGCTCGAGGGCATGGATGGCAAACTCAAGATGCCAAAGCTCCACATGCCCAAGTTTGGAGTTTCACTTCCCAAAGGGAAAGCAGCTGCAGAAGGTGAAATCACTCTACCTTCCTTGGAATCTGAGCTCCCTACGCCGGCACTGAAGGCTGGAATGGCACTGCCATCTGTTACCGTTGATGCAGACATCCCGCTTCCAGCAGTTGAGATTGAGGGACCGAGTTTGGAAGTTGGCATGGCTGACAAGGGCAAGGTGAAAATGCCTGATCTTAAGATGCCAAGTGTGAAAGTCCCCAAACTGAAGACACCTCAACTGGGCGTCTCCCTGCCAAAGGTTGAAACAGATGTCTCACAGTCAAAGGGAAAAATAGAAGTTCCAGATGTGGACGTCTCCATCAAGGCCCCTGGGGCAGATGGCAGCATTGAGGGAGGTGGAATGAAAATCCATATGCCCAAGTTTAAGATGCCCAGCATGGGTGTCTCCAAACCCGAAATGAAAGGCCCCAAGGTGGATGTCGCCGTCAGTCTCCCTAAAGTGGATGCCTCTCTTCGAACAGGCGATCTTAGCATTACAAAGCCCGAACTGAAAACAGACGGTATTGGCCTTTCCGCTCCGGACATTCAGGTGCCAACAGGACAAGCTTCGTTGGAATTAACAGCTCCGGAACTACACATGGAGGTGCCATCGGCTGAGATTGCTCTGGACACAGATAAGGTAAAATACAAGGGCATGGATAGCAAGTTCAAAATGCCAAAGCTCCACATGCCCAAGTTTGGAGTTTCACTTCCCAAAGGGAAAGCAGCTGCAGAAGGTGAAGTCACACTACCTTCCATGGAAGCTGTGCTCCATAAGCCGGAATTGAAGGCCGGAATGGCACTGCCATCTGTCACCTTTGATGCAGACATCCCAGTTCCAGCAGTTGAGATTGAGGCACCGAGTGTGGAAGTCGGCATGGCTGACAAGGGCAAGGTGAAAATGCCTGATCTTAAGATGCCAAGTGTGAAAGTCCCCAAGCTGAAGACTCCTCAAGTGGGCGTCTCCCTGCCAAAGGTGGAAACAGATGTCTCCCTGCCAAAAGGAAAATTAGAAGTTCCTGATGTGGACATTTCGGTCAAGATGCCTGAGGCAGAAGGCAGCATTGAGGGCACGGGAATGAAATTCCACATGCCCAAGTTCAAGATGCCCAGCATGGGTGTTTCCACACCCGAAATCAAAGGGCCCAAGGTGGAACTCGATGTCAGTCTCCCTAAAGTGGATTCCTCCATTCCGACAGTTGATGTCAGCATTACAAAGCCAGAACTGAAAACAGGTGACCTTGCAGCCGGTATCGGCCTCCCCACACCAGACATTCAGATGCCAACAGGACAGGCCTACATGGAGGACTCAGCTCCAGAAGTACACGTGCAGGGGCCGTCTGCGGAGATTGCCCTGGACACAGACAAGGTTAAGGTCGAAGGCATGGACAGCAAGTTCAAGATGCCAAAGTTCCACATGCCCAAGTTTGGAGTTTCACTTCCCAAAGGGAAAGCACCTGCAGAAGGTGAAATCACCCTACCTTCTGTGGAAGCTGAACTCCCTAAGCCAGAACTGAAGGCTGAAGTGGTGCTGCCCTCTGTCGCTGTTGATGCAGACATCCCGGTTCCAGCAGTTGAGATTGAGGGACCGAGTGTGGAAGTTGGCGTGGCTGACAAGGGCAAGGTGAAAATGCCTGATGTTAAGATGCCAAGTGTGAAAGTCCTCAAACTGAAGACTCCTCAAGTGGGCGTCACCATGCCAAAGGTGGAAGCAGATGTCTCCATGCCAAAAGGTAAAATAGAAGTTCCAGACGTAGACGTCTCCGTAAAGGTGCCTGAAGCAGAAGGCAGCATTGAGGGTACCGGAATGAAATTCCACATGCCGAAGTTCAAGATGCCCAGCATGGGTGTCTCCAAACCTGAAATCAAAGGGCCCAAGGTAGACGTTGACCTCGGTCTTCCTGAAATGGATGCCTCTCTTCCAACCGTAGATGTCAGTATTACAAAGCCCGAACTGAAAACAGGTGACCTGGCAGCTGGGATCAGCCTCTCCACACCAGACATTCAGATGCCCACAGGACATGTTTCTGTGGAATCAACAGCTCCAGAACTACACATGGATGTTTCATCTGCTGAGATTGCTCTGGACTCAGACAAGGTGAAGCTCAAGGGGATGGACAGCAAACTCAAGATGCCAAAGGTCCACGTACCCAAGTTTGGAGTTTTACTTCCCAAAGGAAAAGCAGCTGCAGAAGGGGAAGTCACCCTACCTTCTGTTGAAGGAGAGCTCCCTATGCCGGAACTGAAGGCTGAAATGGCACTGCCAACTGTCACCGTTGATGCAGACATCCCAGTTCCTGCAGTTCAGATTGAGGGACCGAGTGTGGAAGTTGGTGTGGCTGACAAGGGCAAGGTAAAAAAGCCTGATCTTAAGATGCCAAGTGTGAAAGTCCCGAAACTGAAGACTTCTCAAGTGGGCGTCACCATGCCAAAGGTGGAAGCAGATGTCTCCATGCCAAAAGGAAAAATAGAAGTGCCAGAGGTGGACGTCTCTGTCAAGGCGCGGGAGGCAGAAGGCAGCATTGATGGCACTGGAATGAAAATCCACATGCCCAAGTTTAAGATGCCCAGCATGGGTGTCTCCAAACCTGAAATCAAAGGCCCCAAGGTGGACGTCGACCTCAGCATCCCTAAAGTGGATGCCTCTCTTCGAAAAGTCGATCTCAGCATTACAAAGCCCGAACTGAAAACAGCTGGGATCGGCCTTTCCGCCCCTGACATTCAGGTGCCAACAGGACAAGCTTCGTTGGAATTAAGAGCTCCAGAAGGACACATGGAGGTGCCATCTGCTGAGATTGCTCTGGACAAAGATAAGGAAAAACTGAAGGGCATGGATGGCAAACTCAAGATGCCAAAGCTCCACATGCCCAAGTTTGGAGTTTCACTTCCCAAAGGGAAAGCAGCTGCAGAAGGTGAAGTCACACTACCTTCCATGGAAGCTGAGCTCCATAAGCCGGAACTGAAGGCCGGAATGGCACTGCCATCTGTCACCGTTGATGCAGACATCCCGCTCCCAGTAGTTGAGATTGAGGCACCGAGTGTGGAAGTCGGCATGGCTGACAAGGGCAAGGTGAAAATGCCTGATCTTAAGATGCCAAGTGTGAAAGTCCCCAAGCTGAAGACTCCTCAAGTGGGCGTCTCCCTGCCAAAGGTGGAAGCAGATGTCTCCCTGCCAAAAGGAAAAATAGAAGTTCCTGATGTGGACATTTCGGTCAAGATGCCTGAGGCAGAAGGCAGCATTGAGGGCACGGGAATGAAATTCCACATGCCCAAGTTCAAGATGCCCAGCATGGGTGTTTCCACACCCGAAATCAAAGGGCCCAAGGTGGAACTCGATGTCAGTCTCCCTAAAGTGGATGCCTCCCTTCCGACAGTTGAAGTCAGCATTACAAAGCCCGAACTGAAAAGAGGTGACCTTGCAGCCGGTATCGGCCTCACCGCACCAGACATTCAGATGCCCACAGGACAGGCCTCCGTGGAAGTCTCAGCCACAGAACTGCACGTGGAGGGGCCATCCACTGAGATTGCTCTGGACACAGACAAGGTGATGGTCGAGGGCATGGACAGCAAGTTCAAGATGCCAAAGTTCCATATGCCCAAATTTGGAGTTTCACTTCCCAAAGGGAAAGCACCTGCAGAAGGTGAAATCACCCCACATTCAGTGCAAGCTGAGCTCCCTAAGCCAGAACTGAAGGCTGAAGTGGTGCTGCCCTCTGTTGCCGTTGATGCAGACATCCCGGTTCCAGCAGTTGAGATTGAGGGACCAAGTGTGGAAGTCAGCGTGGCTGACAAGGGCAAGGTGAAAATGCCTGATCTTAAGAAGCCAAGTGTGAAAGCCCCCAAACTGAAGACGCCTCATGTCCGCGTCACCATGCCAAAGGTGGAAGCAGATGTCTCCGTGCCAAAGGGAAAAATAGAAGTTCCAGAGGTAGACGCCTCCGTCAAGGTGCCTGAAGCTGAAGGCAGCACTGAGGGCACCGGAATGAAATTCCACATGCCGAAGTTCAAGATGCCCAGCATGGGTGTCTCCAAACCTGAAATCAAAGGGCCCAAGGTGGATGTCGCCGTCAGTCTCCCTAAAGTGGATGCCTCTCTTCCAACAGTTGATGTCAGCATTACAAAGCCCGAACTGAAAGCACCCGGGATTGGCCTCTCCGCACCTGAAATTCAGGTGCCCACAGGGCAGGCCCCCATGGAAGTTTCAGCTCCAGAACTGCACATGGAGGGGCCGTCCGCTGAGATTGCTGTGGACACAGAAAAGGTGAAGCTCGAAGGCATGGACAGCAAGTTCAAGATGCCAAAGTTCCACATGCCCAAGTTTGGAGTTTCACTTCCCAAAGGGAAAGCAGCTGCAGAAGGGGAAATCACCCTACCTTCAGTGCAAGCTGAGCTCCCTAAGCCAGAAATGAAAGCTGAAATTGTGCTGCCCTCTGTAGCCGTTGATGCGGACATCCCGGTTCCAGCAGTTGAGATTGAGGGACCGAGTTTGGAAGTTGGCGTGTCTGACGAGGGCAAGGTGAAAATGCCTCATCTCAAGATGCCAAGTGTGAAAGTCCCCAAACTGAAGACTCCTCAAGTGGGCGTCACCATGCCAACGATGGAAGCAGATGTCTCCATGCCAAAGGGAAAAATAGACGTTCCAGAGGTAGACGTCTCCGTCAAGGTGCCTGAGGCAGAAGGCAGCATCGAGGGCACTGAAATGAAAGTCCACATGCCCAAGTTCAAGATGCCCAGCATGGGTTTCTCCAAACCTGAAATCAAAGGGCCCAAGGTGGATGTCGCCGTCAGTCTCCCTAAAGTGGATGCCTCTCTTCCAACAGTTGATGTCAGCATTACAAAGCCCGAACTGAAAGCACCCGGGATTGGCCTCTCCGCACCTGAAATTCAGGTGCCCACAGGGCAGGCCTCCATGGACGTTTCAGCTCCAGAACTGCACATGGAGGGGCCGTCCGCTGAGATTGCTGTGGAAACAGGCAAGGTGAAGCTCGAGGGAATGGACAGCAAGTTCAAGATGCCAAAGTTCCACATGCCCAAGTTTGGAATTTCACTTCCCAAAGGGAAAGAAGCTGCAGAGGGTGAAATCACCCTACCTCCCGTGGAAGCTGAGCTCGCTAAACTGGAACTGGAGGCTGGAATGGCAGTGCCATCTGTCGCCGTTGATGCAGACATCCCAGGTCCAGCAGTTGAAATTGAGGGACCGAGTGTGGAAGTTGGTGTGGCTGACAAGGGCAAGGTGGAAATGCCTGATCTTAAGATGCCAAGTGTGAAAGTCCCCAAGCTGAAGTCACCTCAAGTGGGCATCACACTGCCAAAGGCGGAAGCAGATTTCTCCATGCCAAAAGGAAAAATAGAAGTGCCTGATGTGGACATTTCGGTCAAGATGCCTGAGGCAGAAGGCAGTATTGAGGGTGCTGGAATGAAAATTCACATGCCCAAGTTCAAGATGCCCAGCATGGGTTTCTCCAAGTCCAAAATCAAAGGGCCCAAGGTGGACGTAGACGTCAACCTCCCCAAAGTGGATGCCACTCTTCCGGCAGTCGATGTCAGCATTGCAAAGCCCGAACTGAAAACAGGTGACCTTTCAACCGGGATTGGCCTCTCCACACCTGACGTTCAGGTGCCCACAGGACAGGCCTCCATGGAAGTTTCAGCTCCAGAACTACACATGGAGGGGCCGTCCGCTGAGATTGCTTTGGACACAGACAAGGTGAAGCTCGAAGGCATGGACAGCAAGTTCAAGATGCCAAAGTTCCATATGCCCAAGCTTGGAATTTCATTTCCCAAGGGGAAAGCAACTGCAGAAGGTGAAATCACCCTACCCGCCGTGGAAGCTGAGCTTCCTGTGCCAGAACTGAAGGCCGACGTGGCACTGCCCTCTGTCACTGTTGATGCAGACATCCCAGTTCTAGCAGTTGAGATTGACGCACCGACTGTGGAAGTTGGCGTGGCTGAAAAGGGCAAGGTGAAAATGCCTGATCTTAAGATGCCAACTGGGAAAGTCCCCAAACTGAAGGCTCCTCAAGTGGGCGTCTCCCTGCCAAAGGTGGAAGCAGATGTCTCCCTGCCAAGAGGAAAAATAGAAGTCCCAGAGGTGGACGTCTCCGTCAAGGCACCTGAGGCAGAAGGCAGCATTGACGGAGGTGGAATGAAAATCCACATGCCCAAGTTCAAGATGCCCAGCATGGGTTTCTCGAAACCCGAAATCAAAGGTCCCAAGGTGGATGTCGATTTCAACCTCCCCAAAGTGGATGCCACTCCTCCAGCAGTCGACATCAGCATTACAAAGCCCAGCCTACAAACAGGTGACCTTGCAGCTGGAATCGGCCTCTCCACACCTGACATTCAGGTGCCCACAGAACAGGCCTTCGTGGAAGTCTCAGCTCCAGAACTACATGTGGAGGGGCCGTCTGCTGAGATTTCTCTGGACACAGACAAGGTGAAGCTCGAAGGTACGGGCAGCAAGTTCAAGATGCCAAAGTTCCACATGCCCAAGTTTGGAGTTTCACTTCCCAAAGGGAAAGCAGCTGCAGAAGGTGAAATCACCCTACCCTCTGTGGAAGGTGAGCTCCTGATGCCGGAACTGAAGACTGAAGTGGCGCTGCCCTCTGTCACTTTTGACACAGATGTCCCGGTTCCAGCAGTTGGGATTGAGGGACCGAGTGTGGAAGTTGGCATGGCTGACAAGGGCAAGGTGAAAATGCCGGATCTTAAGATGCCAAGTGTGAATGTCCCCAAACTGAAGGCTCCTCAAGTGGGCGTCTCCCTGCCAAAGGTGGAAGCAGATGTCTCCATGCCAAAGGGAAAAATGGAAGGGCCAGAGGTGGATGTCTCCGTCAAGGCACCTGAGGCAGAAGGCAGTATTGAGGGTGTTGGAATGAAAATTCACATGCCCAAGTTCAAGATGCCCAGCATGGGTTTCTCCAAGTCCAAAATCAAAGGGCCCAAGGTGGACGTAGACGCCCACCTCCCCAAAGTGGATGCCACTCTTCCGACAGTCGATGTCAGCATTGCAAAGCCCGAACTGAAAACAGGTGACCTTTCAACCCGGATTGGCCTCTCCGCACCTGACATTCAGGTGCCCACAGGACAGGCCTCCATGGAAGTTTCAGCTCCAGAACTACACATGGAGGGGCCGTCCGCTGAGATTGCTGTGGACACAGACAAGGTGAAGCTCGAAGGCATGGACAGCAAGTTCAAGATGCCAAAGTTCCACATGCCCAAGTTTGGAGTTTCACTTCCCAAGGGGAAAGCAACTGCAGAAGGTGAAATCACCCTACCCTCCGTGGAAGCTGAGCTTCCTGTGCCAGAACTGAAGACCGACGTGGCACTGCCCTCTGTCACTGTTGATGCAGACATCCCAGTTCTAGCAGTTGAGATTGACGCACCGACTGTGGAAGTTGGCGTGGCTGAAAAGGGCAAGGTAAAAATGCCTGATCTTAAGATGCCAACTGGGAAAGTCCCCAAACTGAAGGCTCCTCAAGTGGGCGTCTCCCTGCCAAAGGTGGAAGCAGATGTCTCCCTGCCAAGAGGAAAAATAGAAGTCCCAGAGGTGGACGTCTCCGTCAAGGCACCTGAGGCAGAAGGCAGCATTGACGGAGGTGGAATGAAAATCCACATGCCCAAGTTCAAGATGCCCAGCATGGGTTTCTCGAAAGCCGAAATCAAAGGTCCCAAGGTGGATGTCGACCTCAACCTCCCCAAAGTGGATGCCACTCCTCCAGCAGTCGATGTCAGCATTACAAAGCCCAGCCTAAAAACAGGTGACTTTGCAGCTGGAATCGGCCTCTCCACACCTGACATTCAGGTGCCCACAGAACAGGCCTTCGTGGAAGTCTCAGCTCCAGAACTATACATAGAGGGGCCATCTGCTGACATTGCTCTGGACGCAGACAAGGTGAAGCTTGAAGGCATGGACAGCAAGTTCAAGATGCCAAAGTTCCACATGCCCAAGTTTGGAGTTTCACTTCCCAAGGGGAAAGCAGCTGCAGAAGGTGAAATCACCCTACCCTCTGTGGAAGGTGAGCTCCCTAAGCCAGAACTGAAGGCTGAAGTGGTGCTGCCCTCTGTCACTGTTGATGCAGACGGCACGGTTCCAGCAGTTGAGATTGAGGGACCGAGTGTGGAAGTTGGCGTGGCTGAAAAGGGCAAGGTGAAAATGCCTGATCTTAAGATGCCAAGTGTGAAAGTCCCGGAACTGAAGACTCCTCAAGTGGGCGTCACCATGCCAAAGGTGGAAGCAGATGTCTCCATGCCAAAAGGAAAAATAGAAGTGCCAGAGGTGGACGCCTCCGTCAAGGTGCCTGAGGCAGAAGGCAGCATTGAGGGATCTGGAATGAAAATCCACATGCCCAAGTTCAAGATGCCCAGCATGGGTTTCTCTAAGTCCAAAATCAAAGGGCCCAAGGTGGACATAGACGCCCACCTCCCCAAAGTGGATGCCACTCTTCCGGCAGTCGATGTCAGCATTACAAAGCCTGAACTGAAAACTGGTGACCTTTCAGCCGGGATTGGCCTCTCCGCACCTGACATTCAGGTGCCAACAGGACAGGCCTCCGGGGAAGTCTCAGCTCCAGAACTACACGTGGAGGGGCTGTCTGCTGAGATTTCTCTGGACACAGACAAGGTGAAGCTCGAGGGAATGGACAGCAAGTTCAAGATGCCAAAGTTCCATATGCCCAAGCTTGGAATTTCACTTCCCAAAGGGAAAGCAGCTGCAGAAGGTGAAATCACCCTACCCTCCGTGGAAGGTGAGCTCCCTATGCCAGAACTGAAGGCTGAAGTGGTGCTGCCCTCTGTCGCTGTTGATGCAGACATCCGGGTTCCAGCAGTTGAGATTGAGGGACCGAGTGTGGAAGTTGGCGTGGCTGAAAAGGGCAAGGTGAAAATGCCTGATCTTAAGATGCCAACTGGGAAAGTCCCCAAACTGAAGGCTCCTCAAGTGGGCGTCTCCCTGCCAAAGGTGGAAGCAGATGTCTCCATGCCAAAGGGAAAAATAGAAGTCCCAGAGGTGGACGTCTCCATCAAGGCACCTGAGACAGAAGGCAGTATCGATGGCACCGGAATGAAAATCCACATGTCCAAGTTCAAGATGCCCAGCATGGGATTCTCCAAACCCGAAATCAAAGGACCCAAAGTGGATGTTGACGTCCACCTCCCCAAAGTGGATGCCACTCTTCCGGCAGTCGATGTCAGCATTGCAAAGCCCGAACTGAAAACAGGTGACCTTTCAACCGGGATTGGCCTCTCCGCACCTGACATTCAGGTGCCCACAGGACAGGCCTCCGTGGAAGTCTCAGCTCCAGAACTACATGTGGAGGGGCCTTCTGCTGAGATTTCTCTGGACACAGACAAGGTGAAGCTCGAAGGCATGGACAGCAAGTTCAAGATGCCTAAGTTCCACATGCCCAAATTTGGAGTTTCCCTTCCCAAAGGGAAAGCAGCTGCAGAAAGCG
The DNA here is from genome assembly GCF_004798865.1 of Varanus komodoensis. NCBI lineage: Eukaryota > Metazoa > Chordata > Lepidosauria > Squamata > Varanidae > Varanus > Varanus komodoensis. The sequence goes on from NW_025335761.1 coordinate 56,350,395, forward strand.
AGATCACTATTACCTCCATGGATGGTGAGCTCTCCACGCCAGAACTGAAGGCCGAAGTGGCGCTGCCCTCTGTTGCCATTGATGCTGATATTAAGGGGGACCCTTCTGTTGTTGACAGTGAATCATCAGTGTGGAAGATCTCTATGCCCTCGTTTAAGAAATCTAAGATGTCTAAAGGTGATATTAAAACACCAAAGCTGGACATTGGCCTCCCAATCATGGATGCTGAAGTTTGTAAAGCAGAGATAGATTTGCCGTGCTCTGATGATGCTGATGATGGTGGTGATTTGGATGTGCACTGGGGAGATGGTTCTTTATCTTCACAAAATCTGGCTAAGAAGAAAGGTAGTAAGTTTAAAATGCCTAAATTTAACATACCATCTTTTGGCAAGTCCAGCTCTTACAAGACTGGTATTATGACTGAACCACCTGATTTGTTGGTTTCTCCTGCTGGAATTGATGGTGATGTAGTTTTGTCTGGAATTGGAACTATTAGTCCACCCGTGGAAATTGATAGTCAGTCATCTGCTTGTGGAGCAGGAGACCTATCCCAAGGAATTATTCCTGAAAGCACCATGGATGTTCCTGAATCTCATGGTCGTTTAGGGGGGATAAGTGTTACCTTGCCTAGATTTCATCTTCCTAATCTGGGTTTTTCAAAGGTGGAGGTAACTCCTAAAATTGATGTCAGTGAAAATATAGCAGATAAGGATGTCACTCTTACCAGTTATCATATGACTTCTCAAGAATCAGAACAGGAACTTGGAGATGAAGTTGTAAATTTGCCAGAAGTGGAAAGTAAATCTGAAATGACTATCCATGGTCCAAATATAGAAGCTGAAGGCATGTCAGCTGATATTGTTTCCAGTGCAGCTGAAATTAGTGTTGATGGTTCAAAGGGGAAGAGTAAAATGCCAAGATTTCAAATGCCAAAGTTTGGATCATCACGAGTTAAAGTGCCAGAGAGTAAAATTAGTGTACGCCAAGTTGCAACTGACATTCCTGACATAGATACTGATGTGCAAGTTTTGGATATCAAAAAATCTGAAATTCTTGATGTAGAGGCAGATGTTTCAGGCCTAAAAATGGAAATTACATCAGTTAAGGGCCCTCAAATCCTAAGGGCTGATACTAAAACATCACAGATAGATGTTGTCTTTCCTTCAGTACCAGAATCAAGGATTGATATCCAGGGACCAGATTTAGATAGCAAAGATATAATACGTGAAAGTGATGAAAAGGATACTCTAGAAAAAGAAAGTAAATTTAGGATGCCAAAATTCAAGCTACCATCATTCAGCTGGTCTCCGAAAAAAGAAGCAAGTGTTTCCACTGATACTGATGTGAACTTTGAAGAACCCTCAGTTTCACTTTCAACAAGTGAAATAGAATCTGAATTAACACTCACTGTAGAGGATGTTGAAGGCCAAACAGAAGAATTGGAGGTTCATATGTCTATTGATAAAGATAGTGAGAGAACCAGAAGGCCTCAGTTTAGCATGCCTAAAATATCCCTTCCAAAAATGAAAGGCCATAAAGCTGACATTTCAATGTCACAAGTGGACACTGACATGGCCATGTCTACCTCTGAGGAAGCAGGGGACATTTCACCACAAATATCAGAAAAAGACATCAGTAGTGGTGATGCTAGAAGAGGCATTAAAATGCCCAAAGTTAAACTTCCAAGTGTAGAGCTTTCCAAACCAGAAATTAAAGCTCCCAAAGTGGACATGGAATCCAGCTTAACTAAAAGTGATACCAAAGTTCCTACACTTGATGACAGTTTTTCAAAAGCAGAATTAAAAATAACTGATGTTGCTGATGAGATTAATAAATCCACAGGAGAAATTAAGGTCCCTACAGTGAAAGGCCTAGAAATAAAAGTGGAAGGACCATCCACTGAAGTATCTGTAGATGGATCAGAGATTAAAACTGAATGTGTAGATGGAAAGATAAAAAGGCCAAAATTCCAAATGCCTAAATTTGGAATTTCATTTTCTAAGGGTAAAGTTCCGGACACTGATGTTAATTTACCATCTGAGGACACTGATACTGCCCAGCTGAAAACTACCACAGATATTGCCGATATTGCTGTGGAAGCTCCAACATTTGAAGCAGAGTATGATATTGTTGATACAGAAAAAACTATTGTGGAAGGGAAAATTAAGATGCCCCAGATTCCTAGTGCTGACATCAAGACTCCAGCACTGGACCTAAAATTCCCTTCAGTTGGCTTTTCTGTGACACAGCCACAGCAAGAGACTCAAGAGTCAGATGCTAAAGCTGAAGAAGCAAAATTAGAGAAAACAATGAAGAGTGGAAGTTTAGATTCAGAAGAGAAGGAAAGCCATTTCAAAATGCCAAAATTCAAATTGCCATCATTTAATTGGTCCCCTAAAAAAGAAGCAAGCCTTAAAACCAATATAAAAGAACCTCTGGAGGAACCTAATCTAAATATATTGTTGGATGATACTGATATCGAAGCAAAAGTGATTCTACCAGAAGATCAAGAAATCCACATGGAACAAGATATCGAAACATCCACAAAAAAGGGGCAGGTGAAAAGGCCTCATTTTACTATGCCCAAAATTTCCCTTTCTCGGACAAAACTTCCAAAATCACAAGGCAGCCTTCCTAAAGTAGAGGCTGATATTACCATGGAAAGAGATGGAGCTTTGGTACAAATACCGGACATAGAAAGTAGTTTTACCACAAGAAAAGAAGATGAAACTGAAATAAGCATTAAAATGTCAAAGGGCATATCAAAAGTAGAAGTCAAATCTCCCCAAATAGATACAAATGTTAACTTACCAAAACCTGATATTAAGGTGCCCATAATCAGTAGTTCATTTGAGCAGAAGAGTTCAGAAAAAGAATTTGAAGATGAAATTGATATGGATAATGCAAGTACAAAAAAGGATGGCATGGAGGGAAAGATTAGAATGCCAAAACTCCAAATGCCAAAGTTTGAAATTTCAGTTTCTGAATGGAAATTGCCAGAGAGTGGCATCACTCTACCAAAAATGGAAGCTGAAGTTTCCCAGCTACAAGTGACAACAGAAATAGAGAGACTTGATGGAGAAGCCCCAACCTCAGAAGCTGAAAGCATTAATGCAGAAATGAAGGTTTCAACTGAAAAAAATAAAATGACACAAGCGCCTGGAGTCGAAATTGAAGTACCTGGCATGTCTGTTTGCAGCACTGATGAGAAGGATATAAAAGTACAAGGAGAACACAAAACAATGTCTGGAGAAATTCAGACCGAGGAGTCTCAGGGTTGGTTTAAAATGCCAAAGTTCAGGATGCCTTCATTTGGTCGATCATCCTCAAAAGGGAAAAAAGGTGATGCTGAAGTTGAAAGCAGCACTGGAAAAGCTCCTGTCGCAGAAGGAGAAAGTGAAACAAAAGGTCTTGAAACTGTAATCCAGTCTTCCCATGTAGATATAGGATCACATTTTGAAAAGGATGTTTTAGAAGGCAAAGTCATGTTTCCTCAAGAAGAGATTACAGAAGGTGGCATATCAGTACTGAAAGAAAAGGTATCTGGCTTAGGTATATTAGAGAGTGAAGGCCGTCTTTCAGAAGCCCCAGGAAAAGCAGACAGTAAATTAAGTGCCCTGGGGTTTAAAACATATGCTGACGTAGTCAAACATGGTGCTGAAGGAGAGAGTTTACAAATGCATACACCCATTTTATCTGTCCCTACATCAGAAAACAATGTACCAAAAATGGATGTTAATATCACTCTCCCTAAATGTGAGGTGACACTTCAAGGACACAAAGCCAAATTAGACAGCATAACAGTGGTTGAGGCATCATCAACTGAAATGACTGTGGACAAAACAGAGAAGAAAATTGATGCTGATGTTGGTGAAGCACAGGCAGTTATGCAAGACTCCGATACAGTAGCAAAAACTGAAAAAACAGAGAAACAACTGAAATTACAAAGAAAGGATACCCAAGGAAAAGAAAGCATATTCAAAATGCCAAAGTTTGGCATGCCTTCGTTTGGGTGGTCCACCACAAAGAGCACTGGCAATGTTGCTGATGTGATATCTGGGCTGGAAGAGTCTGATGTTGTCCCTTCAGAAGTTAAAATGGATGATTCAGTTGCTGATGAAGACTTTGAAATAATAGACTTCCCATCCGAAGGCTTTGAAAAAGATGCATCCACCGAAAGTGAAATGAAGGCAGAAGAGAGAGATGGCTCAAGTAAAACGAAAGCATCCAAATTCAAGATGCCAAAGTTTGGCAGTCTACATAGCAAATCACGGGGTTCAGACATCCATGCTGATGCACCAAAGATAGAGACTGAGGTGTCAATATCAAAAACTGAAGGAGAGAGATTCAAAACCGAAGCTCTTCAAAAAGCAGAAGGGTCTGTTGATGTAAAGAGTCTAACATTAGATTTTACAGGAAAACCAGTAGACCTCATGGACAAACAGTTTGAGGATTCAGAACTACGTTTTCAAATTCCCAAATTTAAAATGCCCAAATTCACACATAGCACATCTGAAGCTGAAGGACAACTTGTGATTTCAGAAGGAGCAACAGATATGAAATGTGCTGCTACTGATCCTGATGGTGCACCTCAATCAGAATTCAGAACTACATTCCTTGAAGAGAAAGCAGAAGATTCAGGTTATAATATCCAGAAATCTAAAGTCAGGATTACAACACTATCTGAACCTGCCATTCAAAGAGCACAAATGGACTCTGGAGACTCTTCTTTTATAGAGAAAACAGTACACATACCGAGGCCAGTGGAATTCAGCACTGCATTTCCTGCAGGTAACATAGACGCCATGGATGGTAAAATCCAGAAGTCAATAGCTAAAATTACAACACTGACTGAACCAGACATTCAGACAACACAATTTGAGATTAAACTCCCATCAGTTGATTCATTTGTTCCAAGTACACCAATGCATGCTCAACAACAATACCTTGAGCATAAAGAAGTAAAGATACAAGGTAAATCCTCATTTGGATATGATGATGCTGCAGTTCAGGAGTCTTTCTCCACCGAGATAGTAAGAGAATCTGAGATTCCTCCTTCAGAAGTAAAAAGTGCCACCTATGGGTTTTCCCTTCTCAAAGTGAAAATACAGGAATCTCATGTGAATTTAGATATACCAGTTAAACTATCTTCTACAGAATATATGAGTGAAACATTTGAAAGTAAAGATCACCAATCATCAGATGAAAGCCCCAAAAAAAGCAATAGAAAAGACTGGTTTTACAAAATTAACATTATCTGACAAAGGCGAAGAACTAATTGTCACTGAAGGAGCTTCTTCCACTACTACACTGACAAAGCTAAAAGCATTTACAGTGGAAGTGGAATCTTCCAGTGACTTTGCAGAGAGTCATTCAGATACACAGCCAAGAGAGACGTCTGAATCTGCTGAAGAAGTAACAGAAGAAACTAAACTAGCAGCTCCTGAAGAAGAGCCAACAGATCAGAAAGGAAAATCTGATAGCAAGAAATCTTCTGGCAGGTTTAAATTTTGGTTTCCAAATATTGGGTTTTCTTCCTCTGTTGATGACACATCCTCAGATTCCAAGCCTGAAGCTCAAAAATCATTTCCAGAAGAAAGTCAGCCTGATGACCCATCCACATCAGACAGTGACTCTGCCAAACAAACTGAAAAAACTGGATGGTTCAGATTTCCCAAGTTAGGTTTTTCATCACCAACAAAAAAGAGCACAGAAGTTGTCAAAGAAGAGAAAGATACAAAAGAAAGTACATCTCTGGATGAGGAGAGTCCAACTGAAAAATCAGAAACTTTTTTTGATGCACAAGAAACTTTACCACCTAAAGAGGTGATTCCAGAGAAAGAAGAAAGTGAAACACCAGGGACCACACTATTTGCACCCATCGTTTCCTCAGCTGCAAGAACTGAATTGATACTGCTAGAAAAAGGAAAAGTTCCATCACAAAGCTTTCCAGAACAGGCATCAAAATGAGATAGTTTCTTTACCTGTAAATTCAAATACATGCTAAAATGTGATGGAGAAAAATGCTTCTTTAAAATTCAGAAAACACATTGCCTTCTTTCCAGCCAAAGTAAAGAGTGTATTTCACAAAAATTATCTAAGAAATATTTTATATTCCAATAGTGTTTACAAGAATATTGAAATGTAGAAAAACAGCTCCTAACAAAGACATTTGCTGTGTGGGAGATGTTCATAAAGAAAGACAGACAATACTACTGATGAATGGTATCCATACTTCCAATCAAACTAACAAAGATCCTTTCTACTAATTTTCACTGAAGTGTTCTTTCTTCAAACCAATTTAAAAGAAAAAAACAGATCAAGGAACATTAACATGTTCATGTGAAAATCACAGTGATGATTTTGTTCTAGATTATTTGCAAAAGTAGTAGGAAGCTAGTGCTGGAACAATTAGAAGCATTTCCTTTTCTAGATTTTATTTTTTTAACTGTATTTCTGCTGCTATCTTATGAAAAATATATATTTTCATTACCTTAGAATGAACAGTATATTCCAAGATCATTCTGAAACATAGACCAAATTGAAAAACACTTTAATGATATATTACTTATTCTTCCTATTGCAGTCTAAGCTACAACTCAGTTTGGCTGAAGTGTCGAAAGCTGAAGCAATTACATATCCATGCTAAACATTTGCAGTGACATGCCTTTCTATAACTGCCCTAGAACGGTAATATCATAAGGCCATATTTTGCACTGTGCTGGAAGAGTTGTTAATACAACTCATCCCACGTCCTTATGTGCCCAAACAACATATTTGAAAGTTGCTTCTGAAATTTCTTTTTATTGTCAAAGCTCTTAACACCAGTATCTTAAGATCTGTATTGCAGTTTTGTGTGTTGTATGCGTGTATCTGGGTGGGTGGGTGGGGGTACAAATAATCTGTGTATACAGTAATCATAAAAAAGTATGGCCTACATTCACACCCATTCACGCAAGTTGGAGTGTATGCATCTTCTGCGAAGTGTAAGAACCAGCTTGAGTAATGCCACTGCAGAGGTTGTTTTCATGCTTTTAGAACGGAGAACCAGGGAATGAATTCTACATATGGCCACAAAGGCACACGATCAGCTACCCACAGGCCTGCAGCTGCCATGTTTCAAGTCCCAGTCTGAGTCCCAGTTTTACAATAAATATAGGATAAACACTCCTGACTGTTTACACCACCACATGATAACTTAGCATAGTGTACATATAATCACTTAAAGGGGTTGTCTATATTATGCTACCAACCTGCAAAATTTTAATGTCATCACTGCCACTACAGACTTTTTGTCAGATACAGTAGTATGGTCAAATTCTTCTTACAACTTGGAAAAACATAGAGTTGTCCTACAAAATGCCCATGTACATTCCATGGTAAATTTTCACTTCTCAACAGTCATCTATAATCATTGATTGAGAGGCTTTTACCAGTGGGTAATTCACCACAATATGAATGTAACGATTTGGTGAACCCTTCTTTGTATCCATCAACCATATGGAGAAGTTCCTAATATATCATGTACAGATATGTGGTCACATGGGCACCTGAAATCACTCAAAGTCCTCTTGTAGATGAGATTCCAATGTATTTGCTGACATGAAATCTATATAACCATTTAAAAGTTGCATTCATTGACATTGATCTTAAGACAAGGATTGTGAAATCCAACAATAGTGATAAAAAGAAACTTCTGAATCAAACTTGAGGCTCAGGACAGTGGTTCCATTGCAAGGGTTCTGATATGAATTAAAGTCAAGTCCTTCTCTAGATTGGAAACTGAGATTTAAAGACTTCAAAATGGCAGTAATAGTCAGGAGTTTAGCCTTTGGAGTATGTACAGAAGGGAGCATATGCAAGTTGTTTGAACACTTTGCTAGAGATGTAAATAGTTTTTCTTTGTCCTTTTTGGATTATATGAATGCTTCTTACAAGTAAGCAGCTTATAAGATGGTACAGAACTTTTAAACATTGTGCTTATGTACTGCAAAAATATGGAATGTATCCTGGCTTTGCTCCTGATATAAAAATAAAAGCAGTATTGTTAGCATTGGGATAATCATTCTGATGAAATAAGCTATCCTGAAGAAATACATTCTGTTAACACGGGGATGCTGCAATCTGAAAATGATGGAAAAGGCTGAAATAAATCTGTCTTTGGTTCTTAAGATGGGCTTCCCAATTTGTTTACTAAGAAATACAGTAAACAATACAGTACAGGGAGCCTTTTGCTTGGGAATCTGTATGTTGTTATTATTGTTAAACTACATTTACATCCCATGTTTTTTCCTCTTGTGAGGAACCCAAAGCACATTACACAGCTCCATTTTATTGAAAGAGTGAATGACCCAAAGTCGCCCAGTGGCCCAAGCCGCAGAACCCAGAGCTCTTGGGTCTCCAGTCTAGCACTCTAACCACTGCACCACACTGGCCCTCTAAAGGCCCAGACACACACAGGTTCTGCTGAGTTAAGCAGTCCTGTATGGTTATATCACTCTACAGATTTAAACTGCTCTCCCTCGGATGCTTTTGAGGCAGTAGAGGGCGCCAAAAATTTCTGAGGGTAGCAATGTGGGTACAGTATTCTGGAACATTTTGAATTAGGTTTTTTGCATAGGAAAATGTCCAGTTTGCACTGAAAATGGTATGATGCCCTAGAGAAATATACTCATTTTACTTGAAATTAATCTAGCAATGTTTTTAAAAAGTACCCCATGTTATTTTTTGTTCCAATACACAGCAAAGGTATTTCACCTGAAATATCTGAGGGAGAAGATTAAAGATTTAGGGAGAAATCAAGTGTGACTGCCTGTAAGCTTAAAAACCTCAGAAGGTTAGAGGTATCCAATTAAGTATAGCAGGAGTATGGAGATGAGGATTATTTCCCCACTCCCCTTGACCATAAAAACATTTTAGCCTTCTAAATGTTTTTCTCCTTCTCATGAGGAGGAGCTGAGGCACCACCTGAATTTGTTGAGAGCTGGCAGCTCACCCCTTCCTTCTCTGCCCCCTGGAATGCCCCCATTGCTTGTCCCAGACCCTTTGGAGCTTTAGCTGGTGCAGACAGAAACATGCAGTGGAGAGGATGAAGCAGAGACCATCAGAGACAGCATCCCTGCTGCAACCTTAGAAGGCTTTTCTGAGCTCACAGCAGGGGCTCCATTCTTCCTGTGGCCAGCCATACAGCAACTAGTGGCCATTGGACTGTGCCCTTAAATGTTCTATTGCGCAGAATTTTTTATGTGAATTCTTGTAAAATTTCAAAGACCATAGCATCTATTTTCTTTACAGTGTTTAAATATGGAAGCAAAAAACAAAGGTACTGCAAACTGTTGACACACTAATTGATTTCAGCAATCCAAAGAACTGCTCATGACATGCAGAAAACCACTCATCAACAAAGTTGCTTTCACCAGAGTTCAGTTTTCTTCCACCAAGGTTATTGGGGCCCCTTCCCTTGCACTGCCATTATTAGTTATTATAATTAGTTCCATTTCACTCTGAGACATAACTGTATTTCAATGACATCTAAGTACTTTCTCATATACTTGGTAGGGACAATCACCTGAAAAATATTAATTGCACCTTTGACCCTGCCAAGTCTATCTAATATTATATTTGCAATTAGCACAGATTCGTTTTTACTAATGAGCTTACACAACAGAATATTTTCTGTTGAAAAATCAAGCATTGGAAGATTTTCTGTTTTGGAAATGTCTTTGTTCCTTCTTATTGTCTAGGGGAGACACATACAGTCCCACAGAGGGGAGAAGCACAAGCAGCTGCATGGTGGCAGGACCTCTTATAAACCCTGTATAGCTTCCTGAAGGCGCCAACATCTGTTGGTGGCCTTTCTACAGTGGGATGTTAGCATTTACAGAAACAGAATCATAGCAGAGTTGAAAGGGGCCATGAAGGCCATCGGGTCCAACCCCCTGCTGTTGCAGGACACCAATTTACATCATCCCGCTCAGATGGCTGTCCAGGTTCTTTTTGAATGTCTCTAGTGTGGGAGAGCCCACCACCTCCCTAGGCAGCTGGTTCCACTGCTGCATTGCTCTGACAGTGAGGAAACTTCCTAAGGTCTAGCTTGAACCTGGGTTGTCACAACTTGACTGGATTATTCCATGTCCTACACTCTGGTATCAGCGAGAAGCATAAAAGTGGCATTTTTCAACCAGAGGTGGCAAATTCTTCTGGATCCATTTATATGAAACCCAAAAGTAGCAAATGTGGTGAACTGAAGGAAGGTGATTCTGTCCTGTCCCTCAGACCAGGTGTAACTGGGGAAGGTCATTGCTCCTGTTCTAGCAGAATTATCTGCCGTCAAGGAGGCAAGAGCTTTTATCCTTAACTGACTGTTCTTGGCTTGCCTTTAACCATTCTGGCCCATACTTGGAGATCTTACATATTCTAAAACCCTGTTCAGACATTTACCTGAATGTGTGAACAGGAGAAGGGGCCGAGGCCAGGTATGCTGGCCTCATCCTCACCCCTGCAGCCCCACATGAGAGCAGTACTTGATTTCCCTTGCAGTCACTTGAACACAATGCAGCAGGATCCTGACTTGTGCAGAGAGTTCAACTCACATTCAAAAGCACCCCTTTCAGCCTTGCCCCTCAACATAGCAAGATCAGGAACAGAGAGGACAAGGGCTAGCCTGCAGGAGACAAATGGCTTCCTACCCAACTTAAGCTGAACAGGGCTTAAAAATAAACCATTCTCAGGTACTGTGGGGAGCCCAAACTAAACATGAGGTGAAACACATCAGCATCTATCTCATCTTGCCACTTCCTTTTTAAAATCTCATTCATGGAGGCCAGAGCCAAGTTAGTATCATTCCCATGGCATGACTTCCCCAGTCAAAAATCCTTTCTCCTCCTTCACAACTGAAGCTGCTCTTTGTGCCTCCACAAGGCCATTTTCTGCTATGGCACCTCCTGGGGCACATAAATCTGACGAGGGGAAGGAACTTTGCAGGAGGAAGAATTAACACACTTCCCTCTGTACCATGGCGTCATTGCAGACAGAAGGAGAAACTCTTCTGTTATGTTAAAGGCCTTGCTCCCTGTCTTGAACCATGAGAACCTGAAGAAAGAATTTTGGCCCTCAAATGAAGTATTTGTTTGTTTGTTTGTTTCTATGCTGCCCCATAGCTGAAGCTCTCTAAGCAGTTTACAACAAGGTATGATTGTAGCTCAGGGAACAATCAACGATGCAGTGTCTTGGCAAGAGGCCTTGCACAAAAAATATAGGCATTAACATGTATGTTGTAACTACTTCTGAGAAGCATCTGCTAAGCCTGTGGCATCTAAGGAAAGAAAGTTAACCCCTCACAGCCCCTGACAAAGAACACTGCATGAAGCATACATGTTTTTCAAAGTGTAAGGCAATTTTTATAAATTCCTTACTTCAGGGACTTTCCAGACATCAAAACCTGCCGCTAAGGCCCAAATGGCCCTGGAAATCACAGTGAACATTGGCCTAACAAACAGTTTTTGACCACATCAGGCAGTGGGTGCAGTGTCTTTAGTAATCTAGGACAAAATGCCACAATCATATAATATACTTTCTGTGCCATTTTAAATCAATTTTCAGTAATTCAGCACACAAATATAAAAATGTTCCATGCACATTTAAGACATGGAAACAAGCAATACGTAATGAACATATTTTTGAGTATATTACTGAGTTCTTATTCACAATTATATTATAGTCTGTATTTAAAGGATGCAACTGGATGAAAAGGCCTGACGGAAAGGACCTTTGTAGGGATTAGGGTTAGGTTTAGGGTTAACTCACATTAAAGTACCGCTGTCTGTTTTCCTGTCCCCCGTGCTCCACCACAGCTCATCGCATGCCGCAAGGTCTCCTGACAAACTGTGCCTATTCACATGTAACACTAAGCTACCATGGGTTCATTACATGTTGTTCCAGGGTTATCCGATGGTTGTTTAACCTTCACAGAACCCACCATGCTCAGGTGTGCAAGACACAACATGCCATGGCACTTGCCTGTTGAAGCTTAAATAATCAAAATGGAAGCCAACACATGCTGCAACCCACCATGACTCTCCAGCTCTTATTAGACCTCAGCTCCCACCCCAGGTGCTTCTTGTGCACTATTCTGTTCCTCCCCTTTGTCCTCCCTTGTCATGCAGGAAACAGGCACGACTGCCATGAAAAAGAAAAGAAGAAAATACCCAGTCCTTTTGATGGTGGTTGTGAGCTTTAAACTTAGGGAGACTGATGGAGGGCATTCCCCATATGTGCTGTAGTCCAGAGGTGCAGTATCAGAACTGGATTCAGTTTTTGAGAAACTCTCCAAGGCTTTCTGTGGTGTGTGAGGCCAGAAGCAGAAGCTGTAGGCCCAAATGGCATTAAAAAATCCTGCATATCTTTTGCTTAAATCTATTACTGCTAGTAACTAAACTTTAGGAGGAGCATCCTGGGCGGTTAAAATAGAGAAACTTCACAAAAGCCAAGAAATAATCAGGGCAAGAGGTCCCAGCATCAGAGGAAGGCTGGATTTGGCCCAGAGGCTTGAAGTTTTGCACCTCGGCTGTGATCCATTAAAGGCTTTTTTTTTACCTTAAGGAAAGTTATTTTTATTTATATCAAGTATTTCTACACTGACTTTTAGAGCTAAGTTCTCTCAAGGTGTATATATAAAAAGGAACAAAACATAGTTCCAGTCAGATACATGCAAATTAATCCAGCAGTCTTTTGGAAAAGACCAGCATTGCATTCTTTTAAATTAATTTACATAGCTGAAAGAACAATTTTTAAAACCAACAGTCAAAACTCAGCAGGAAATGGCCAGCACAGCATTGTATTTAAAAGCAGCTTGGAATAAAAGGGTTTTCATGGTCAATTGAAAAGGCAGCAGTAACAGGGCCAACCTCATAACCCTTCCACAAAAATGGAGGCACCACCCAAACAAAGCCCTCTGTTTAGAGCCCACCAATCTGAGTCACCTTAAAGATGAGCCCGCAATTATGGGTCTCTTTGGTCAGACTTAAGGTCTCGACATGTTCATATAGGTGAAACAGTCCTTCAAATGGCCCAGAATCATTAAGGGTTTTATCTGTACCTGAGATTAGGCCCTAAATCCAGCAGTATCCAGCAAAACTAGAACAAAATTAATGTAACGTATTTCAGCCACCTGACTCAAACCAGCATCTAGCCAACTGGATCCTGTAGCATTAAAAGGGTCTGATCTGTCATTAAGGGTGGTGCTGGTGCATGATTGCTCTGTGTCATGGCAATTTTTCCAGAGAGTCCCAGAGGGTTTTATTCCCTAGGCTATTTAACTTCTACATGAAACAGCTGCAGGGGAGGGAGGTTCTCCAGAGGTATGGGCTGAGGTGTCACCAGTACGTGGATAACATTCAGCTAGACTCGTCTTTTTCATCAAACCCAGATGAGGCAGTGGCCACTGTGAATCAGTGTCTGAGCATGGTAATGGATTAGATGCGGGATAACACACTGAGGCTCAATCCAAACAAGATGGAGGTGCTGTAAGTAGGTGGTTCGTCTGCAGTGATTTGGGTGATATTCAACCTGTTCTGAATGGTGTTACACTCCCCCTAAAGAACAAGATTTGTAGTTTGTGGGTGTTCCTGGGCCCAAAGTGACCACTTCAGGCACAAGAGGACTCTGCAGCACAAAGCACCGCCTATCAGCTTCAGCTGATATACCAACTGCGACCCTCCCTGGACAGAGAGAGTCTAGCTATTGTCATCCAGGCTCTGGTAACATCGCATTTGGATTGCTGCAGTGCACTGAATGTGGGGCTGCCTTTGAAAATGGTCCGGAAGCTTCAGCTGATCCAAAACAGGGCAGCAAGACTGTGAATGGGGACTCATTACATCAGCCCTTTTCCTGCTACATTGGCTGCTGGTTAAAGTCTGGGCTCAATTCAAAGTACTAGTACTAACATTTAAAGCCCCAAACAGCTTGCAGTCAGGTTATCTTCTCCCGTATGTGTCTACCCAGACCCTGAGATCGGTTTCAGGGGTCCTTCTCCAGGAGCTGCTTCCAAAGGAAGTAAAGCAGGTGGCTACAAGGAGGATGGACTTTTTGGTTGCGGCACCCCAGCTTTAGAATGGGCTCCAGAAAGAGGTGGCACCTATTTTGTATTCCTTTTGGCACAAGGTGAAGACCTTTTTGTTTTCCCAGCATTTTAACAATCTGACCTTTTAACTTTGTTTTTATATATCCCGTTTTATTTTGTACCATTGCTGCACTTCTGTGTTGAATAATAGCAATTGCATTTGCAATTATACTTTGCTTTTGTGAGTGTCCTTTTAAACTTTTTCTTAATTTTAACTTTTGTTAACCATCAGGGAGCTTCAGCTATTAGGCAGTATAAAAATGAATTAAATAAATAAAGGCAACTGCACATGGTGCATTCTATAGGCACTGGTTCCCTTAGGTGAATTCTAGTGTGCCCATTTTGGCTGATCATCAAGAAGGACACAGACTCATTTGATGGGCTTTGGCGAACTAATCTCCTTAGCTCCCCATCTTTAAAGGGAAATTACAGTGAATTGATGCAAGAATGAATGCTGTTAACCACTTTATACAGGGGACTGGAATACAGAAGGTCACTCAGATTTAATTAGATTGACAAATCCTGCAGGGGTGGGGATGCACTTACTTCAGAGTAAGGTTTTTTGTTTTGTTTTGTTTTTAAAGTGGGGCAACTGCATGCAGTCTATTTAAATATAACATACAATTTAAGTCAATTCAGACCAAAGAACACTGGGCGGGTTATAAAGCACAGCCTTTACTATTTAAAAAATAGCTGAGTCAAGCAGGCCATACTTTTCTCAAACATTGCCACCTTGTGGCATTTTGCAAATGCAACAAATTGTTTAGCCAAGTTGCATAACCGTTTTGTGATCTCCAGACAGCCATTTGTGACTGTTCATCACTGGGTATTTGTAGAATTCCACCGCAGTAGAACTAAAAGAAGAATTTCACTTACCCCTCCTTGGTACTTATTCCTTTGAGTTTGTTTGCCTTAAAATCATCGTTTTAAAAGCACACAAGAAAAGGCACACCACGCTACAGAATGGCACTCATCTTCAAGAGAGAATGCCAGGAATCAAGTGTTCCTTGCACAGGGTGGCAGCCAAAGCACAATTCTCCTTTTAAAAGTCTTCTATCTGGCCCTCCCCCACTCCAAATGTTAGATGTAAGTTGCAAAAAGTAATTTGGGAACTAATACCTCTTTAATCAAAGTTTGAAATTCCCATTATCAAACAAATGTGAGACAGAGATCCTGCATCTGACATGCAGAAATCTGAATTTCCATCTACAACAAAACAATTCAGTATTCTTTCAAAGTTGTAAAGCCATGTTGCCAAGCACAGTCCTTCTGCCCAGGCAGTTCCTCCATATTTACTGAGTATTTGGAATTCCAATCTCGTTCAAAAAGAGACCTCAGTTGTTCCTGTATTAATGAATTCCTCTTTTGAGTATCTGTTGAAGACTGTGCGGCAATCAGTCCCACACCTGCAGTGATACTGAAGTATTCTTCAGCCCAGTTAGAAGTCCCTGAAGATGGCAGAAAATGCAGAGTGTGAATAAAAAGAGTATGATTGTCATTGACCTCATCATGCACAAAAAGGCAAAGCTCCTTATGGCAAATAAGTGAGAGTTCTGACTTCACTAACCTGAAATGAGTATTCTGAGCAGGGCCAGTTGAAGTGAAGCAGTCGAATGCAGTAGTGAGTGGGGGAAGAAACGTGTGTGTGTGTTTCTGTGGAAAACATACTGATCAGGGCTGACTGTACCCTGAGGCAGGATGAAGCAGTCACTCAGGCAGCAGAGGCTAAGGGGTGGCAAGGTGTCGGAGGTCAGAGGTGTGGAGCCACCTATTCTGCTTGGTATCCCCTAAGCCAGTGGTTTTCAACCACCAGTCCGTGGCCCAGCACTGGTCCACAGGAGGTTTCCTGCTGGTCCATGGGGGGCTGTACCCTGCTCGCCATGGACTGGCACAGGAGCTGGCTGTGCTCCACCACCTCTTCCTCAATTGGCATCCCATTCACGGGGGGTGCACCGGTGCCACCAGAGGGCCAGGGGAGGGGGGGAAACAACTCAGTGGGAGTTGACTGTGAGCCACGCTGTGCCGATTACAGTATTTTGTTCCTTTGTTGGCATATTTTGCTGCTCGGTTTCTGGTTGTTTTGGAGAATTTTCAATTTTTTGGCATCGTGTTTGGAAACTAATACAAATACCGCATTATGTGTACAGTGCTTTTTGTTTCTGACTCAGCGGTCCCCGGGGTGGTTTTCCATGTTTTGCTGGTCCCCAGCTGTGGAAAGGTTGAAAACCACTACCCTAAGCCAACCTGTCACTCTTGGATGTAAATGGGGGGGGGGGTTCTGCCCCATTGCCGTGGTTGAAGTAAAGCTCAGGTCTTGGTCTGGTTAGCTTCTGCATATGGAATCCAGTAAGTAGCCACCTTACTTCACCTCAGGCAGCAAAAGGTCTTAGGTTGGCCCTGATAGTATATTAATATAATATATATCTATATTTACATCCCACCTTTTTCCTGCAAGGAATCTAAAGGAGCTTACATAATCATCCACCTCTCCCTTTTATCCTCATGACAACCCTGAGTCAATGACTGGCCCAAAGTCTGGCCCTGAGTTGGTTAGGCCAAGAGTCAATGACTGGCCCAGTCACCTTCGTGACCAGGTGGGAACCTGACCCCACGTTTTGCGAGCCCCAGTCCAACACTTCAAATAGAGGGCTGTCCTCTGTAGGAGCACAGGCCCCTGAAAGGGTCTGGTGCCCAGCAACAATGCTTACCGATATAAGCTGTCTTGTCAGTCACCATGTATTTGTTGTGATTCAGCCTTGCAAAAGGAATGTTTGTGTGATTCCCAACTGGAACAATGAAGATTTTCTGGTGAGAAGTAAATATAAAACATAGCAAAAATGAGCAAGAATTAAACACTTTGTGTCTTTTTACAATTGTTCAAATTGTCTGTATTTTCAAATGGTGGAATATAAATTACAGCAGAGTATTTTTCAGATCAAATTAAATGTGCATCTCCTCATGCATTAGTGAAGGTGCTCCAGGAGGGGAGGGGTGTTAAACATTGCCTCACGCAACATGTTTTCATCCTGAAATGTCTTCCTCCCAACTCCAGCAGAACAAAGCCAGGAATTGAGGTTTTTTCCTCTTATTTCAATATCTGTCCCACTGGGGGCAGGAGTTTTAGGATGAAATAGGCATCAGAAATTTAAGCTACATGCTGCTGGGGCACCATGACCCCTCAAAACCAAGTCTGTGCTCACGTGCACGAAAGTAAATAAAACTCAACTTGTGTAA
Source organism: Varanus komodoensis (assembly GCF_004798865.1). NCBI lineage: Eukaryota > Metazoa > Chordata > Lepidosauria > Squamata > Varanidae > Varanus > Varanus komodoensis. The sequence goes on from NW_025335761.1 coordinate 56,367,748, forward strand.
TTAAGCCAAAGTCTATTTTGGCCCTTATAGACTAAGCTACACTAGGCTGATGGTATTTTAAAATAGTCTGCAGTTTTCTGGTACATCAACCAACAAAGAAAGCATACTCCTAAAAGCAATAATAGTAACTAGCATTTAACTGTTTCCACTGGGAGAGTGATGTTAATCTCTACTGCAGCAAAAGCAACCTCAGGGCGCCATCTTATCCAGAGGAGTAGGAGCCTTCAAAGCTCATGCAGAGCTGAAGCGGTGGAGGAGGTGATCTTTGCCCGCCCCTCCTGCTCTGCTATTTCACTAGGCAGTCATTTTCTCGGAGAGGAAGGGAAGGAGGCTGGGGTGGCTTTAGGGTGGCGTTATCGGTCTTTTCCCCTGCGCCCCCCTCCCACCTCTTTCACAGCTCTCCAAGGTTGCTTTCTCAGCCAGGGATTGCTCCCAGTGTAATTCTTTCTGTGCTGGCTGTGAGTGGTGGAGGGAGGAGACGGAGTTCTGATTCCCAGCGTCAAGGGTGGAGAGCTGGCTCCAGCCTCGGAGCTGCAAATCTGAACTGTCCTACTGTTCTGACAACATCCAGGAACCACAGACCCATTCCTTCCAAGACTCTTGCAGCACTGCTAAGAGTAACACATTAAATTTAATATATGGGCAGGGTCTGCTTTTTTGAATTCATGGTGGGAAAAGAAGTAAAACTCAGAAAAAGCCCTTAAACCCTCTCAAAGGACATATTTCCTATTCACTTCTCCATAGAAGGGAAGTGACATGAGCCCAAAAGCATGTTTGAATTACCACTTCTATTGTGATGTTGGAGTGTGGATCATTGAGAACACTCAGTGACTTCAGGTAATGAAACATGGAAGGATCTGTATGGATCCAACAGTTGATCAAAAGCCGTAGGTGTATTTTATGGCTGAACGCCACACTTCTCAGAGCATTGTCAATAGGTGGCCAGTATCTGAAAGAATAACAGTGTAATATAAGCAATGTGGCGCTTTGTATGTATGCTGAGCACCTTTCTTTGGGCTTTCTACTCCATCCAAATCACAGAGGGGGAATAGCACGATTGGAAGGAGTTACTGGGCTTTTCTACATGAGGCTATTAATCTGCAGTATCTACTTTTGGTTGGCTACAGAACTAAGATGTGAGCACTAAGCAAAGAGCATTTCTTTTCCCACAGTTTCATTATATAATCTGTTCTACAGCAGAATAGTGATGGAAAACACAGGTACTTTTGCTTTGGTAAATAATAAACTAGGCAGAGCATTGGCTACAGAACAATATAGAAATGAAATTGCTACTGCTGCAGCAGCTGCGGCTACTACTACTAATAATAATACCATAATTTCCCTGGTCAAAAATAATCTTATTGAAAATTTTCTTGAAAAACAGAAGTGAAAATGGAGATCGATGACATAGTCTAAAGAACCCAGAAACAATTCTGAGGAAATGAGCACACCAAAACTGCCTCCTGCAGAAAAGCTCACTTTCATTTCCCCAGCCTTTTGGTGCTATTTGTCTGTGAATATAACAGCATTAATATCCCACTATCCTTTCTAAGATGAAAAATATTTCCCTTCTACAGGGCAACAGCATATTGTGGGTAACTTTGAGCAGTCCAGGGGCATTTTTTAGGACCCATGGAATACTGGCAGAGGTGAACTTAGAGATAGTTCTCACAGAGACGGTAAACAGGTGTCAGCACTGCATTTCATGAAGCAAATCTCCACTCATAAAAAATATTTAGAACAAAATGCCAGAGAGAAGTGTTCTAGTCACACATTCATCCCGACATGCTAGTTTTCAGTGTGCAGGGATGGTTATGTTAATTTGTAGATCATTCATTGTAAGCCAGTAGCCACAGTCTGAAGAAGTATGATCCAGACACAATTTTGCCACCTCAATAAGACCGCGGCCCTTGTAATTCAAATGCTGGGGAGTGAATGGGGGGAACAGTCCATAAAACCAATTGGTATTCAGATAATTATATTGAAAAGTGGATACATTCAGGCTTAACCTGATACCTTTGTGGGTGACTGAAGTGAGTTGTTGGGAAATATGCCATAAGAGAGACATACACAAATTCTTCTGCATCATAGATAACATCAAGAATTGCCATAAGATCAAAGGTGCGGCCTTCTGGGCAAAATGAAAAAGGAGAAGCCTAGATAAAAGAAAAGTTTAATTACTACAGCATCAAGTACTCTATTCACAAGTTTATTCAATAAGAATAATGGATTCCTGCTGCAAAAGGTTATTCTGTGCTTTCAAATTAACATTTGCTGTTCAAGGTACATTCCCACAGGAAGCAAACTGAGCATTTCTGAGCAAACATGCTTAGGATTGAACTATAAAGTCTACTTACAGAAAAATATGTCTTGGTGGAGGTTCCATTGAACTGCACTTCTAATGGTCTGTGCCTGTTAATATTGGTAGAATAATTATTTGGCCATGGAGATGGGATTGTGGCATTGTGTTCTCCAAGATCCCAGTATGTTTTGAAAGTTTTCCAGAGGTCATTGCCTAAGCAGCTGCAATTTGTGATCAAAACGCCAAGTTCTTTCACCTATACAAGGAGAAAAGCTGTAGAGTAACATTTCAAAGCAAACATGTATTATCATTTACACCCTAAAGCTGGTGTCCCAAATATTTTTGGGCTGGTAGACACAATTGGAATTTTGAGAGTGCCATGGGCTTGACCATTCATAAAATGGGTACCACAGCAGGCACAGCCAGTTACAAACACTCATTTCCTCACAGGCAAACTAAAAGAAAAGTAACCATCCTAAGAACTTCCATGCAAGGCAGAGGTGGGCTCTGAGATACAAAACACAAACTGAACCCACATAAAGATGAGAGTGGTGGTTCATTTTGTGATGTGCAAAATGTTAAGACTTTTTTAAAATCTTAAAAAATGAAATAAAAACCAGTGGGCAAGGGGGTTGGTGGAGGCTTCCATTCAGTTGGAGGCTTCAGATGTACTACAATTACTTAAATAGCGACTGTTAAGGCATGGAAAGAACCAGCTCAGTGGCAGAGCACAAGCTTTGGATACTGAAGATTTCCTCATGTCTCTTGGTAAAGCTGGAAAAACTTCTGCCTGAAATCATGGAAAGCCAGTTGTACTGGGCTTATATGGATGAAGTGTCTAGTTCATCATTAGTATGAATTTCATTCTTATACCACTCCATAGCCAAGGTCTCTGGGCTTAGTATAAAGCAGCAGTTTCTTCTCTTAGAAATAGAAATAATAAACAAATCTATTTTCATCTCAGGATATGGACTCTGCACTTTAATATTCTCCCATAATAGAATAATCAATCATAATAGGATTGTTCTTGCAATTTTCAATACAAATTCAGTCAATTCCTTTTGTATTGTCCAAGCAGTCTTTTTCTTTCCTTCAACTTCCTATCCTCAAATCTCTCACCTGAGTCAGGGCCCTCCAGTCTACATTGGCACTTCCAAGAAAGATGTGTTTCCTGTCTACAATCCAGAATTTGGTATGCAGGACACCATGGGTCAGCTGCCCAAAATTAATCCTTTTTACATGAGCTCCTGTGCAAAAGAAAAAAGCTAAGCCAAACAATTGTTTTGCATACCCTCGACTTGCAACCCACATTTGACTTACTACCAATCTCCAAACACTGAAACTAAACAAATTTGCCAAAGTCCTTTAGATCTGTTCTGGTGGTACAGAGGTATGTGAGGTTGCTAGTCTCATTTGTGTCCTGGCTGATGCTCATGCAAAAACTAGAATAGCACAGAGTCTGAGTGTATGAGCCAAATGCTTTCAGTCCAAACATTATCTCATTCTCCTGGCTGTAAATCAGGGACAATTAATCTTTTTCAGCCCAGAAGCTGAATGCCAATTTGGGAAGGGTCTCAGGGGCTGCGTTTGAGCCAAGGGCACATGGCAAGGCCAAAAATGTGATTCTTACCAATTTGAACATTGTCCGACCAAGCATACAATCCACAGCCTAATTTTTTGCATGCCCACTTGAACATAAGCCCCACTGCAACAGCTTTTAGGACTGTAAAGCACCCTTCAATTTGATTCATTTTATTTAAAAGTTAATTGCCTTTGAATAGCTTCTTAACAGCAGAAGAAACCTGCCAGATTCAAAGGCCAAATTCACCTGGAGTTTCCCCATCCTATCTGAAAATGCTTCTGGGTCAGGTCTGAGGCTTTGCCACAGTAGCAGATCTGCCAGAGTCAGACTTTATCTGTTTGGCCCTATCAATAATTTGCAAAATCTGCACTCCTCGGCACTCTTATCTATGTTCCAGTCTCTCTTATTTGCCTGCTTTCTTATGTCTTCTCTCTTGCCTAGCAATTCTGCAGCTGCTGTTCTTTCCAGGTTCCAGTCCATTTCTGCACACAGGCTGGGCCTCAGGTTTGGAATGCTCAGGAGCCATATTTGGTCCCCTCTCTACCCACTTTGCTCTTTAACAAGCCTTCATGCTTAATTCTGGCTCCTTATGTGATTTTTATTTTATTATTTTATTTTATTGCTTCTGAACTGTGGGTAATTATTTTATCTGGTTTTTGTTTTGCTATGTGAATAGAACAATCGTATGACCTTTTTATTTAAACATCATTTTAATTGTAAAAATATATGATCTGGCCAGGGCAACTTCTTCTTCCTTCTCTTTTCTCCTCCTATATTCTTTATTTACTTATTTTATACTGTTAATTTTAATTTTATATTATTGTATCTCAGTGTATTTTTTGTATTTTTGTATTTAGTGGTAATTTATTATGTTCTATTGTATTTCAATGTATCTTATTGTGTTGTAAGCCACCCCTTGCCGAAGCCTCGGGGCGGCTTAC